>NW_009646866.1:574789-585850 GCF_000708025.1 Charadrius vociferus
CAGCGGTGCGTTGTTCCCCTGCGGTGGCGAATCGTGTGAGCAGCGGGGGGGGGGGAGTCCGCGTTTGGGCAGAGATCGTAATGGTTTTGTACTACTGAGGCTTGTCTAAAAACCTAAGGGGTTGCTGGTAAGGAATTAGTTATGAAAAGAGGTTTAGCAGAGTAGTAAATAAAGTAGAGGGAATAGTAAGAGGCCCTGAATCTGGAGGTTAGGCTGTTAACATACATGTGTCCTATTACAGGTGGTGGTTAAGCAGTGTTTTAGTGTGGGAAAAACGTCTCAGAATATAAGAAGAGGTAACGAGAGGCGTTTGGCAGTAAGCAGAGTTACTGACCGAGAGGAAAGAGTTACCGTCTCTTAGGCCTCCACTCGAAATGTTTCTAATGAAATACCTTTTACAGCTCAGTTCTATTAAGGTTATTTGCCTCTCTCACAGTAAACAATCCATTGAGCAGCACTATGCAAACTGCCAACAGATGATCCTTTACACTTTCTCTTTGTTTTCCAGGTCTGTAGTGTTCCTGCAGGGACTCTGTGGTGGGATGGGCTCAGAAGTAAAGCAACCTGTTAACAGTTTGGGTTTCTTCTTAGGCATCAGCACGCAGCTTGTTCCCCCTCCTTTCCCTAGAAAGGCATCACAGATGCCTAGAAAGGCAAACACAGGGAATAATTTTTAGCAAAACTTTTTTCAATAAGATTTGGGTTGCAAGTCTCCTTTGGTCTCCTCCCTGGTATACTTATCAGATGTCATTCTAGCTTGTTGGGTGTTTCATGATCTTTTGCGGGGTTCAGGTGCATTTAAAAAATTATTATTTACCATTAGATATATTTGTTATAAAAATCATTGGAAAAAATGTCATTGTTACTGGCTTAGAACATTAGTATTATTTCTACACTTAAACATCTAATAGGCACAAATTAGATACTAGCCTGGCCACAAGTACTCTTACGTGCATTTAAAGAATAAGTGAGATGTTGGGGCAAGCTAGTTTTGGAAAAAAGAAAAAAAAAGGGGGGGGGGGCATTTAAAATCAGCTCCTAGACTTCTCTGTAGCATTAATGTACGTTAGCGCAGCTTCATAGTTTGTAATGGACTGTGATTTAATGTGTACCTACTGATTTATACTTCATATTAAGAAAAAAGAAGTGGATGGTCCTGTGGGAGACCATAAACATCAGAAAGAATTCTTTAAGGCTTCAACGTGTCCTTGTATAGTCTGTTGCATTGAAAAGATAGAGTCCGACACAAACAAAAAAGAAGTTGGCTCAGATTTTTGGCAAATGAGAGAAAAGGAAAAAGATTCCTAACCACAATGAGGAAGCTTAATGCTGCTGCGATGTGATTTTGCTGGATTGAGGTACCATAAAATAGCAGCATAGAACCAGTAAAATATAATGTGGTTCAGCACACAGGTGGCTGGGCGACAACCTGAGAACTCACTGGAGAAAAGAAACATGTTGTTGCTCAGTAAGAAATGAGGTTGGTCAGTCTGCCCCTTTCCATATTCTCTGTATTGTTAGCTGACACTGAAACAGCTTTCTGTTCTGGTTTTTGTAGGGGGCTTTTTCTCCACCATCTTCTCCAGTTTGTTTGGTACCCGAGAGATGAGGATTCTCATCCTGGGACTGGACGGAGCAGGAAAAACAACCATTCTCTACAGGTTACAAGTTGGAGAAGTTGTTACCACCATTCCGAGTAAGTGATCAGTCCCTTAGTGCAAATAGCCGATTTGCCTGTAGCTCTAACATGTAAGCTTTGTCAGCTGAACTTGCTACATGCTTCCTTCATAAACAAAAGGACCTTACACTGGGGGAGCCTTGCACTGTTGTGTTTTAAGAACTTTTCTTGCATAACAGTATTACAGGGTGCTAGAGAAGTACCACATAAAGGAATATTTTATGCTGCCCTGCTGAATGTAAAAAATATTTCACCTTGTTACGGTGATTTGGCAGGCTTTTCTTCATAGGTAAATGTTCAATAAATGGCAACTGTTGTTGACTGTGTGAGTCTTGTCTCCAAATATAGCTATAACGTGAGGTCTAGAGATCATTATTATTGTACAAAACCAAATATTACGTAGGATGGTGTCAGTGAGTCATACCTATTTAATTTTTTTTTTTTTTTTTTGACAAGAGGCTTCAGTTTGTTATATGAACACTTCTGTTTAATGCGGAGAAGAAATCGTAATGGTTTAACTTTACATTATGTAGAAATGTACATCATGTAACAAAACTCACTGTGAGATCTCATGGGAGGAGATGATGCTTATTTAAAAAAATTTAACTGATTTCACTGTCTTAGCATCCATGCAGCCCTGTGCACCACAGTGGTCTGGCTAGGATCATGCTGTGTAATGTGAAGGGCAAGGGACACATGGCTTTTGAGTCCCTGTCTTGTCTCTTGGGTTCCTCCTGAATGGCCAGGATAAACTGACTTTGGTCAGGTCTTTTTTACCTTTCAGAAGGCAGCAGTTTACTGTGCAATAATCCTTTTGCCCTCTGGTTTTGCTTATTTCAGCCTCCATAGATTTTAGGCAATCTGCATCCACCATTCACTCCCCTATGTTGTGTTTCTCTGGGCTGGCAGGAAAAGGAATGACATACGTTGTGTGCTGTAACCTTACTGCCATCTTCCAGATGCTGCAGTGTCAAGTCTTCTGCTGAGAAGTTGGTTCTACTGTGGTCTTAGCACAGATCTGGTGTTGTCACTAAGGGGCACATTCTGTAGTGTTTTATTGCTGTCAGTTGTGTACTTGGTTATCAAAACAGGCCATTCTTTTAACACTTGCTCTGTTTCTTTTGGGCATTTCAATCACGCTTCTGTTCATTTTTAACAACCTTAGCGTTTGTTACAAATCTCTACAATAAGTTTACAGTGTGTTTTTATTGTTCAGTGAAAAAAAATTACTGCATTATTTTGAGCCATAAATCTTTGTTGGGGTAACTTTGCATAGGGTGTGAACTTCATTATGTAGCTACTGAGAATTTTCAGGCCTGAAAATTTTAAACTAAGTGCTGTGATGTTCTTCAGAAAAATAAAGAAAAATCACCGACTGGAATTGTTTAACTTTGTTTCAGCCATTGGCTTCAATGTTGAGACAGTGACATACAAGAATCTGAAATTTCAAGTTTGGGACCTGGGAGGACAGACAAGCATAAGGTAACAGATCTCTTAAAATCAAAAGATGTAATTAAGTTTCTCTGAAAAGTGCCAGGTTCGTGGAGTTCTCATAGCTGGCGCTTCTGAAAATGGGTTTGCTTTGAAAAAAAGAGTTTATTTGTGTACTAGGCAATTGTGTAGCGTTCTGAGAAAGAGGGAAGTGAGTAATGTACACCCAAAAAGATATGTAAATGTTCTTAAGAATGCAAAGCCAGGAAGTTTAATTTAGGTACAGACGGTAATTTTTTTGTAGCAAGCTTCACAAGTTTTGTAATGAGTCATTATATGCATGATTTAAGTTGTTCTCTGGAGTAGCCCGTATGATCTTTTCATGATGCCTTTTTGAACACAAGGTAGTAAGCTGCAGCGTAGTTAGTTAATAAGTAAGGTGCAGGTTCCTTCCCTTTTTAGTTTCAGTAAGATAATTCTGAAAATGGTGTTTTGTTTTGATCTTTGTTAATTACTTGCCTGTATGAATTAGTTATTTAAGATTTCTCTGTTTATCCTTCTTTAGTGACCATAATGATGATGCACGGCAGAAGCATGTGTGTTTAAACTTTCTTTGCTCCCCTCTTCTTTAGTTATGGACCCAATGTCTTGCAGGCTGATTCCCAAATAAATCTTCCCCCAGCACTTCTGTCCTGTCCCCGTTTCCAAGCTGCATGCCTTTTATTTCTAATTTTTTTTTTTCTTTTCTTTCCCCACTATTGAGAGTATTTGTATCATCTATTCCTTTTTGTAGCCTCTTGAAGATATCTGCCGCTTGTTTCCTGGGGCCTTTCACCCCAGAGACAGTTTTCACTTCCTTCTGGGTAATCTGGTCTTTATTATCTGGCTAAAAAGCACAAATTATATGACTGGAACTTATCTTTCTTCTGCAGGCCGTACTGGCGGTGTTACTATTCAAACACAGATGCAGTCATTTATGTAGTGGACAGCTGTGATCGAGATAGAATTGGCACTTCGAAATCAGAGCTTGTTGCTATGTTAGAGGTAAGAAAACAAGGATGACGATGGTATCAGTAGAATAGAAAATGAGAAATTAAAACCTTTTCTTGGAGCAAATGTGAAATTTGATTCAGTGAAGCTCAACTTTGCTTATGAAACTTCAGCCCTCAGAATAGGCCCGTGCAACACTTCCGACTGAAAAGCACAAAATATGCCGCAGCATATTTAGACATTTCAGAGTTTTGTGCACCATTGTCTGTAAATTAAGTTCCATGTAACCTTTTGGTCATATGAGAATTGATCTGTCTCCAGGAACAGCTGATCAGTACTTCAGTGGTGGAAAAATCAGGAGCTGAAGTAACAGTAATTAGTATCCTACTATGTTTTGAAGCTGAAGAAGAACATATGTAGAACAGGCTAATATGAGTAAGAAGATGAGCTGAGCAAAGTGTCTTTTTTTTTTTGTTTCCAAAATTCCTGCAAGCTTTTTGATATGCTTTCTTAAATCCAAGTACCAGCTTGTTTCATAATGTAAAAAACCTGCCATGTTTGAAATGGTTCCTATGTAGCGGCCATGCTGGGAGCAACTGGAATTGAAAGTAAGTATCATTCTTTCACTGAAGAATTTTCTAAAGACCAAACATCGGAAAACTGAAAATCATGAGAGTTGCTGAAGTTTCTTTTCATTCTGTTGGTTTTCTCCGCTTTTACTGAATGTAAAAGTCTCTGCAACAACTTAACACACTTCCCCCTTTTTTAGGAAGAAGAGTTGAAGAAAGCCATTTTGGTAGTGTTTGCAAATAAGCAGGACATGGAACAGGCCATGACTCCCACAGAAATGGCAAACGCACTTGGCTTACCAGCTTTGAAGGACCGAAAATGGCAGATATTCAAAACCTCTGCAACTAAAGGCACTGGGCTTGATGAAGCAATGGAATGGTGAGTAGCAGTCTAATTACACTAGCTTCATTAGAAAAATAGCTTTTACCGTTTTGTTTTTGAAGACTGGACCTGTGGAAAGTCTGTCTGACATGACAGACAGGAGTCCATGTTAGGAGAAAGAGTAGCTTTCTCCTGAAAGTGTCTCAACATAATTGATGTGGCTTTTCAGTAAACTGACTTAACATTTTTCCTAGGCTGGTGGAGGCCCTGAAGAGCAGGCAGTGATACAAAGCTGAGCACTGCAAAGACGTTTCACCTGTATCCAACTTCCCTCTTTCAGCAGCCAAGTATTTTCAGGCCACAAGTACTTGTAAATAGGACAGATCTGAGTTTGACTCCTGTAATGTGGATGCCTCTCTTGAATTGTTAAACTGCACCAAGTGAATGTCTGTGTACATTATGATATTCCATTTCTTTTTTTCTGTTTAAAAGGATGCACTTATGTTAATTTGTATGAAAGTCTTATGGCTGGCAAAGGTTTTTTTTTGCCCCTCTTATCCCCCTTGGTGGTTTTAAGTTTGAGTGGCTACTATATTCGTGTAATTAGAACACTAATAAAATCTGGAACTGTCAGCTGTACTCAGAGGTGTGTTGCTTGCTGGAGGCTGTGCGCTTACAGAAACAAGTCCAACTGCTGCCAGTTCTAACAGCCACATGGCTGAACACGTAAAGAGGTTTCCTTAAGCTGATGTTGTTATACTTCAGTGTAGATACGCTCTTACGATGAAATACAGCAACAGAGCTAAATACTGTACCTTTTAGCTGTTAACCTAGCATTGCTTTTCTGAAAGGAAAACAAATGTCTTCACTAGCCACTTACTCTCCTGCTGTGCCAGGGCTGTAATTTGAATTTAACTTCCACCTTCATAAGCTGTTATTCCCATACTCTCAGCTTAGCCAGAAATAACAGTTAAGTTGCTCAGTCTAGCTGCAGAAACTGAAAGCAAATCAAAGTCAGGAGGCACTCTGGTTTCTCTCCAGGAGCGAAGATGGTCACAGGCACAAACACCGTCGTCACATAACCCGTCTTTTAAAAATTAGGTAAAATTTAATACAAAAAGTCAAGGTGGTTGTCCGTTCAACTGTACATGCTCTGGTAAATATACAGATTTCGAAAAAAAATTGAAAAGTTTGGGGTATTTTTAAGATCCTAGATGAAAAAGAGGACATGAAAAAATACCAATAAATACAATTAAAATATGTAAATTTTTTTTTTTAAAAAAAAAAAAAACCCAACCAAACAGTAATTAGTTCTTTAGCTTGAAATGACTTTTTATAAATTAATCCCGCAGGAAGGAAAAGCCTTTTCATTCCACCATTGCTAAATCTTTCAGGGAATGACTTCGAGGTCTCTTGGCCTTGTAGGCAGGGCGCAGGAATTCTATTTTTCTCTTCCTGGTTTCCGCTTTATTCTTATGTCTCTTCAGCTTCCTCCTTGCAGCAATGTCCGGGTTTGCTACAGTCTAGTAAAAAACAGTACATTTGCTTAGTTGCAATTAACAACTGTCCATGTAAACATCAGGTACTTCCTAAGGAAGTGGTGACTGGTAAAGACAACGCACGGATTTTCTTAAACTCCTTAAAACTGAGGGAATTGTGGGTGCTCTTCCCAGGCCAGCGGGAAAGCACAGCATCGCTGCCAGCCGGAACCTGGCCAAGAGGCTGACCTTACAGTTTCTTGTGAAGGTTCAGAAATGAAACAATGAAACTGTCCCAGGTCAGGATGATGGTCTTCCTCAAACTCACCTCCCTGGTCAGGTCTCAAGCCGTTTAGAGAAACCTGATTTCTTTTTCCCAGAAGAGAAAGCAGAATCTTACCTGCAAAGCTCTCTGCTTTTTCCTCATTACTCTTTTCTGATTGGCCTGTTTCTGCACAGAAGAGAAGGCAAGAGAAAAAGCCTCCAGTCCAACTAACTTCTTCAGTAGTTCTATGATTTCTTGGGAAAGGTTCTTCAGTGTTGGATCTAATAAAACAAACAAAATTAACTTGCTTCATCTTTTCAGCATATGGAATGAAAACCAAGAGCCTAATAAGGATTCCCCTTTCTTTACTAAAGGACAACTGCACTGATTCATCTGGCCCAATGAACTGTAAAGGCACTTGTGAAATCTTCTGGTCCTTCACCAGCTTTCCCAGAGAACCACAACCGGCACCCACACAGGCAAACAAAAAAATAATGCTTCTGAGAAGCAAAAGTGTTTTTTCAGAAGGATAATGGCATCCCAGAGGTTATTAAAAGTGGCTTTTGCTGTATATAGCCACCAGGGCTCTTCTGGAATAAGCTTTGTTGGAAATAGAGATGATTCCAGCCTTACTAAGGTCAGTCAGCATCTCTGTCCAGTATGCACTGTAAGGCCTGGCTTAATGGTTAGGATCACTGGCTACAATATATTAACTACAATCACTGAAAAAAAAAAAAAAAAAAAGATACTGGGAGGTAAAAAGCTACAAAGAGATGCTATGGGAAAGCAGGGCAGATGTTTCCCCCAGTCTTCCAACAGATCCCTCTTCCAAGGGCTTGTACAGCCTCCAGAGAAGCTCGTGTAAGCTGTGTGCATCCACAACCTCCTTCAGGGACACGTTCCCTGAGCCCACATCCCCTCTCACCTGAAAAACTGTCCCTGCAGTTCTTGCGAAAAATCATTTGAAGGCCCCTGGTTCTTGTGCTGGCAGGGAACCCAAAAAGTTGATCTTCATCCACTCACGATGCTGTCAATCTCTACAATTATTTTTTCCAAGTCTCTTAACTTGCTTAGCTAACAAAAACAAAGGTAGCCAAGGCGGCTGTTCCGTACCTAGAACACTGTCACTGCTCTCCTCCAAGTTTTTTCAGTTCTTTTGTATCCTTTCTGAGATGTGGGGAGCCAGCGCTGTGCACTGAATTTTCATAGCATATACAAACCAGTTTAAGAGTAATACAACTCTTTTTTTTTTTGTTTGTTTGTTGTCTGTTCTTTTCCTCACATTGGATTTTGCTTGACTTTAAACATTTTCATGAACTATCTAAACACCAGTGTCTTGCTCTTAAGCCAAGAGTCCCTCACGTTAAATGGGAAGTAGGTTTGTCTTTCCCTCACCAGGCATAATCTTCTTAAAGATCTTTTAAACAGAGGATCCCAGGGGAGGAACAAGCGTTGTTGCTCAGGTAGTATCTAGCAGGACAGAGTGACCTGGCCTTGTTCAGGAGGAAGGAAGAAGTTCTGTGCACAGTTCAGTAGTTGTATGCCTCCCTGCCCACACCCCGTGCTGCGTTCCCACAGCAGATGGCTCTCTTCCCCTGCCTCCAAAGGTTACTTTCTTTCAGTCACTGTCACGACGCTAACGGTCATTTTGTCTATTTCAAAAGGGGGGGGAAAACATCAAGCAACTGCCAAACTGGAAATTCCAGCCTGTAGAGTCCCTTGCTCTACAGTAACACAAGATGCCATAAAACATACCCTGTTTTACATTAAAACCGAAACACACTTTTAACCATAGGGCATGGATCTTCGTGCCCCTGAGCCTCACAGCAGATCGAACAAGGCAATTCAAAAAGAATGGCACTTAGCAACAGCCTTGTTCTGGCTTCCTTAACACCCACTCTGCTCCTCTCCTCAGCAAGGACTCCATCAGTCGTGCCACCATGAATCCACCCTTGATTACTACGCTTTTTCCACTACAACACATGCTCAAGCTTTACCCATGTCCATGTAGGAGCCTGCCTAACTTTAGTCCAGTCTTTTTTTCTTTGACAACATGTAGATTTTTTTGTTCCAGCTGTCAAACACTCTCCTCCCTTCCTGGTATTTTGGTTAGACTGCAAGTAGGTGAAATTCAGTGATTATGCCATCTATGCCTCAACAGACAAAAGGAATGACAGGCGGTGTTTGTGCCGAGGCAGAGCTCTGACACACTTTCCTCTCTGCTAGTGTTTGTGAGGGAAATCACTTACCTTGCTCTGCATAGGTGCTGTTCAGCTCCCTGTACAGAGGGGTGAGAATTGTTGGAAGGTATGGCTTGACCCTGTCTTTCCCCAGATCCACTGAGATTGCTCCCAGGAACTTAAAGATGCAGCTTCTCTGAAAAGGAGAGTGTAGGACATGAAGTAAGGAAGGTTGGAAGGGAACTGCCTAACTGATCTGCTGCAAGAGCGCTGTGCAACGCTGTTCAATGTGCAAAGCGCTGTTTCAGACACCCGAGTCAGAAAACTCACTGCTGTTAAAAGGTCTTACTGCAGCCAACCACAGCCTTTAGATGAGACACAGCCCTGTGGGATCTGCAAACGTGCGACCTGTGACTTCACTGGGTTGGCAGCTGTTAACACTTTGAACAACAGGCTTGTTCTCACTGTCGTGTACTAAGGCAACTGAAGACTTGAAAGCTCAATCTTTCTAACCCTGCACCACGGGGAACCACAATGCTTTTCCTGGTGCTCTCCCACAGCCTCCCCTTCTCATAGCAAGTAACTTTGGGTAGAGCCAGAGCACCACTCTCCCATGCCAGCGCCTACCGCATCAAAAGCGGGTCTAACACTGTTCTTACCTTTAAAGGCACCTTAGGGGAATATGCTGCTTCTCGCTTTGCCATGAGGGAGAGCTTCTTCATTAACCATAGCAATGTGGCTGGCTGGCCTTTCTCTTCTGTGTCCTCTCTTCCTCCCTCTCCTTGAGCAGAAATGTCTTTCTCTTCCTCATCTTCTGAGGCCTCCTGCTGTTCCACTTCACAGCTGAGTTCTCCTTCAGCCTCTTTACCCTCTTCTGAGGCAGGGGCTAGCAAGTAAACAACTTTTGCCACAAAAAGCAAATTCTTTATAACCTGAAGTGTAAAAACAAGAGTAGTCGGTCACTGTGGGTTCCCCCAGTGTCAGCACCAGCAGTGCCCAGGGTACGTAAGAGCCAAGGCTAAATCTGAAAGAGGAACTGGCCAACCCTGGAGGCTGTAATGGATTCATCCCCTGCATGTTGCTCCCAACAGAAAGGCTCACCTCAATATCCTCCTGTAGTTTGGGAGAGTCTTTCCCCATGAGCTACTATGCCGTTTGGGCTCCAGCACCCCCTAAGGCTGCTTCTTTTGTCTTCCCCACTTCCAGCAGCCCCTGGCTCTCCGCAAGGAAATCTCTGACAAGGTTCACAGTGGTGTCAGACCTTCAAGCAACAGCATAAAGCTGGACTAAAAGCTCCCGGCAAACATCCACAGGGCTCCAGTGTAGCTGCAGGGAACCAGCACCAGAGATCTGGATGTCTGCTCCAGGATCTGGCTGCCCAGCCCGCTCCAGTCTGGGCTGCAGAGCCAGACTGTCCCTGATGGAGGGCTGGACAGAAGGGACCCCAGTCATGCCCTGCATGGTGCCTCCCCTTTCTGTCCCTGCTACCCTATAGCCCCTTCCAGCAGGCTGACACTACAAGGAGGACTTTTCCGGGCCCCTCTGAGATACGCACCTGCTCAGATGGCCTCAGCACAGAGCAGCTGGCCCTGCACTGTGTATTTGCCCTGAGCTACCACCAGCCAGCAGCATGGTTGTCTTGACTAGGACATAACGCTCCCTCACGGGCTAGAGCCTGCTCTGTGCCCTCCTGCAGCCCCAGACCTGCTCCTGCCCTTACCTGCTCTCCCAGAGACAGGTCCAGGAACTTGGACTGCAGCTGATGGCAGAATGCAAACACGAGTTCCTTCATCTGGGGAGAGGAGAAAGGAGAAGGGAATTACTTCATGAAAGGCAGTCAGTAGCAGAAACTCAAGGCAGTTTTTCGCAGTCACCAAAGGCAGTTCCCAGGGGAGGCCAAGGGATCGGCTCAACACAACTTCTGCCTGCATCTTGCAGCCTAGAGGGTGATCTTTGTGCTGCTGAGAATAAGACCCCAGAAGGGCCCCTTCCCAGCAGCGGAGACATCTCCTCAAATGCTTTATGTGATCAGGATTAGGCAGCATACAAGCAACTAAAAGGGAAATGTGCGTATCAAACTATAACACTATTTTTATGTCCCAGCCAGGGAATGGGCATGTGGGGTGGGGTGGGGGGGGGGGGAAAAAC
>NW_009646866.1:585888-594776 GCF_000708025.1 Charadrius vociferus
GGGGGGGAAGAACCACACAGATATCATTACCTTTTTGTCCAGTTCAGCAGTCAAGAAGACTGTGGATGCTGACAGCTCTGCTGACATCTTCTTCTTCCCTGCCTTTCTTTCCCTCCACTTGTTGACAAGATCTTCTGGCTTGTAAGATGCAAACAACAAACCAAAGATCTCAGTAGCTGTCAGCCAGACCCAGCTGTGTGGATACCACAGGTGAGACTGGACATGGCCTGGGGGAAAGAAAACCTCTTTCAGCACAGGAGCTGGTTCAGTGACAGCAGAAACAGAACAAGGTCCCTCCAAATTACCACAACACATGCTACAATAAAAAGGCGAAGGAAATGAACTGTGCTCATCTGCTCAGAACATAATCAAAGGCTTCCTAGCAACTCTATCCAGCCAAACCAGAGAGCAGCAAAAAGCTACAGATAGCTAAAGGCCCCCATGGTGATCAGGCATTCTTGAACAGTACTTCCAAACATCCAAAGACGGGGTCATTGCTGGAAGGTGATGGCAGCTGGGCAGGAAAAGGGGGCACGACACAAAAAGACACTTGCTCTGATCCTGGCTGACAAGTCATGTTTCTGCAGCAACTATGGTCCTCTCAGGGACTCAGTGCTACAGCTCATCTGCCCACGATGTCTGGGGACTGGCTGCTGTGAGACTTGGGTGAGCTGGCCCTGCTGCAGATGGTCAGGTCAAACCCCTGGATGGAGGCTGAGGGTGCTTCAGAGAAGAGATGAAGTTGCCCTCTTGTCTTGCCTCTGCCCAAGCTGCACAACACCAAGCAATCCAGGTTTTACAAGGGTTATCTCATACCTCACTAAAGGCACCTGGCATGCTCAACTCTTCAAAGACATTAACCAGCCAGATCCAGACCTTCTGATAGCAGCAAATAGAAGTAATTAAAAACAAAGCAACGAGATGCCAATAAGCCAGCCTGACGTTGTACAATCTCACTCATAGGGAAATTGAAATAACCTCCAGGCCTTGCCATCCCAGCAGACACACTGTATTTACTCCACATGTGTCATAGCTTGCTGGCTGGCATGTATGATCTCATTGAGAAAATCTCACCTTCCCAGGAGAACGGAACATTTTCATCCAAGAGGATGTAATTAAGGTCAAACATGCAATAGTTTGCAACTATTTGCTCTTGGGATATTAGAAAATGCTTTCCAGTGATTAAGACAGAGGGTGTGTTGTTTTTATCAACCATGTAACCCTTTCTCTTTCACTGTCCAGTAACTGCAATGTATTAGCATTTTGCAGCATGCAAACCTTGTATGACAAAGTTCAGTTGTTTATATTAGGCTGTGAAAAACCACATGGCACACAAATAACCTTCCTGGTAACACAGCCGTAATAATTCTTGATACTTACCCCAGATATTGCTCACAACATCCCTGTTCTTGGTTAACTGAATCAAGTTGCACTCGGTGATTAGCTTTGTCACCAGCACAAGAAAGCTGAATAGCAGCCTATCTGCAGCCTTCTCCTCCTCCTCTTCAGTGATCTAATAAAATCAGCAAGTCAAGAAAGATGCTTATGAGAACCTGAAGACAGTGCTTATTTACCCTACTAGATAAATTGCAGATCAACCCTGCAAAGAAACAGAAGACTGACTTGTACCCAATTCCCAAAATAAACAGAAGAGAAGCAGCTCCACTAAAGCATTTCCTCTGGAGACTGATCCTCTGCAGGAGGGATTATTACTACAATCATTCTTGGTTTTTTTTATACAGACATTACTGTAATAAACTCTTCAGTTTCTAAATGCAAGCAATTACACACGGAGTGCATATCATTTACATTGATAGAAGTATTTGTGCACGTTTGCTTCTCATTATTAGAGCCAAGCTGAGCTCAGATTTGCCTGCGTCACCTGGGAAGCCCCACGTTGTTATGACAACAGCGTGTGCACTGTGTTTTACCAAATCGCCTTCAGGTCCTCACCCTGCCTGCATCCACCAGCCGGCTTGATAGAACCAGTCAGTGCTTCAGCTGCATGTCGCAGCACAGGGGGCAATTACACTCAATTTCTCCTCACTGCAGGTATTTTATTTTCATCTCCTCCCAATTTACATACCCTGAGGCTCTTCTCTCTTGTTCAGCATGTTCCCCTTGCACATTAGTAACATACATGGCCACTCCCCAGGCACAGTGATTGGGATCTCTTTGGGATTATCACATGCCAAGCAGAATCTGAGGCAGCTTCATTATTCTGAGGTAATCATGTGCACTAAAAAGATTTTACATATAACAAAACCATGGTCTGACGTACAGGAACGGAACTCCTTTGAAAGTTGAAGCTGTAGGTAACACTGAACAAAGCAGACAGTCCCAAGTGATGCGCTCCTGACCCTCCACACTTACACAAGCCTCTGCAGCTAGCACAGACATTTCCCAGTTTAACAGATGTTGTCAGTGTAATTGTCAGGCTGTTTTCCAGCTAAACAGATTCCAACCCATCCCAGTGCTACCTGTACACCCTGCCATTTTTTCTGACGGTGTTTTTTTATACCTCCACTTTAAATAAATAAAAAAAAAAACCCAACCAGCAGTCCCTCCTCTCCTGCCACCACAGGGAAGGCCAGAAAGCAGGGAAAGCTACGTTGACATATGTACTGCTACATGCTGTCAACCGACCAAGTCATACAGGTAAAAACCAAAAGCCTGGAATTGAGGGCTGTCTCAAGAGCCCCGTCCACCCACACAGCTCTTGATAAAGGCCGAGGCAAGGAGCAATATACCTGCTGGTTACGCAGTATGGCTGCAGGCTCAGGCCAGGTGGCTTTGCAAAGTTCCTTTGCCCCTTGTGCTGTGTGACACATGACATCAAATTTGGGCTTACAAACAAAAAAATACGTTTCTAGGTCAGTGAGGTGCCCTTCAGAAGAAATGTGTGTGTTTCACGTCTTTCCTCAGTCCCAAACAGTAGGTCCAACAGTTAAACCTATCTCGCTCTTCTCTTTTTCCGTTTTCTTAATTCTCCTTCCCCAAACCTCACACAAGGGAAAAATTACTTACGTCTTCAAAATTAATTGGGTTGATTTCTTTTTCAATCAAGGTGAGGACAGCTTCAAGCCGCCGTTCAAACATTATTCCCTCCACTTCAACAAACAAACCGCATGCCTGGGCAGCCAACCTCTTGTGTGAGCTCTGCCAACAGAAAGAATAACACCCCTGTTACTTCTTGATAATCAAATCCTGCAGCACCCCTGTGCAAGAGCTGGTAGCAACTCTTACTTTTGCCTGCAGCAACAGCATCATAAGAGAAGCTGGTTTTCAGAGTACTATTGAAAAAAGGAGATGCTGTCAGCTAGGCACAAAAGCGCCTGGCAGCACAAGTTATCCCTGGAAACACACCCTAAACCTGAATGCTGAAATACCTTTTCCAGCCCAGTTCCCAGCTGCAAAGCTCTGGGCCCTACTTTGCACTCTTTGATTCTTCACAATGCAGCAGGCAGCACACAGCTGTAAACCAGAACTGAACGTATTAGAGATGAAAAGGATGAAGTGTTGAAGAACACTTACTCCACTCGTGTATAGGGACAGAACCTGAGCCCAGTTTGAGAATAACTAAACACCCAGGCACCCAGATCAAAATGGGAGATCTGTAATATGACTAGGTTTGCCACCTTCCAGCTGCCAGCGACAGAATGAAGTAAGTTTGAGCTAAAGACAGCACAAAAAGCCAATTACTGGGATCAGAAGAGCTTTAAGGAATTTGCTCAAACCCTTAACTTGAGCAAAAACCACACCTGGTGAAATCCCTGACCCAAAAGAGGAACTGTTAGAAAGCAGCGCAATGCAGCTGGGAAACCTGTAAGCTGACCTACAGCAGTAGCAAGTTCTCCACATTTGTGCAGCTTTATGAAGCTATACCATTTCTCGCTCTTCTTACTAGCAAGCGCTATGGCCCTGAGCCCAGCTTTAAAGAGCTTTTCTTCTAAGCTGAGTCTTGTACATACTCCTTTCCCAAAACTACTAACTCAGATGTAACTGAACCCACCAATCCACCAGACCTGGTATTAGCAATCTCCCACTTGCCTTAATCTTACTCAGCCCCCAAACAGAGTTCAGACCTGGTCAGTGAAAAGACCAAAGAATACCTTCTTGCTGTGAAACCACTCTGTGACCAGCGAAAACATCAGATCTTGTTTTTCACTGTTTATCTTACTGAGCAGAGATTTACACGCCAAAGCCGCCATCTTTTTGCATTTGGCAGAGTCATCATTTATCATCATCATACAAAGAGAGAGAAAAAACAGCTCGCAGTATTTGTGGAGGAGATCCTAGAAAGAAACGACCATTAGTCATTAGCCATTAGCACACAGCCCAAGGAGCTTCTAGCACTAAAAGGGGAAAAGAGGGGTATTTGTTGCACAGCATATAGGAATAATGTCAGCTCTGAGTGGGGTCCACATCAAGGCAGGTGAACTGAAAGGACGGGATGATCCAGCTGTTGGAGCACACAGAGAATGTACAGCAGCCCCAGCCCTGCTCTGACTCAGACTTGCTAACGTGTCCCTGGGACAGCAACGACACGTGAAACCTTAAAGGGCATCTTCATGCCCATCTCTCACTGAAACAGGCAGAAGTCCCACAGCACTACAGCAAGCAGCCCAAGGGCCCTCCTCTCAGAGACAGCAGCTCTTTGTTACTTTACAGAGTTGCCGGGAACTAAGTTGAGATACTAAATCTAAGCAGGCAGCGGTGGAGCGCAGCTTACTGTGCAGAATTTCTCTTCCTTCCTCCCAAATTCTCGCTTGATTGCACTTCTCTCAGTCTCCTGAATACTCAGTCTTGCTCCAGCTGCAGAGCTTGGAGGCACCTTAGCATTTTGCCTATGTTATCCTGCACAGACGCACAGTTATTTTTCAGCTTTCATTTTGATCCCCCCCACTGAGAAGCCCTCCCTCTCCAGTCAGGCCAAAAAAATAGATATGGTACATCACACACCAGTTCAGTCAACAACATCCCTCATAAATGGTAAAAAAAACCACAATGAGAAAACTCTAGACTTCACTTTCTATTCATACCCCATTTCCTAAACTGGTTGTGTTTCTTCCTGGCATAAATCACCATCAAGTTTATCCAAACTCCAGCTGACAGAGCTTTATTTTACTTGCAGACTGAGCACATCAGATAAAGAAGTACTGCAGACTTTCCAGCATGTCATTTCTCTTTTGGAGCAAAGCCAGGTTCTCTGGAGATAACTGAACGTTCTGCTCATGATAAGAGATGATGGGAACTACCAAGTGCTCCCAAAATAAAGTGCTCTGAAAATGCTGTTACTGCAACTTGCAGTAACTGCTTGATGCTTGGAACATCAAGGAGTGCTTGTTACCTGTGGGAACATGTCAAGGAGGTACGCAATCATCTCCAGTGCAGATTCCCTTCCAGTTTCATACTCGTACCTGTGAGGAAATGATTAACGGTTAAGACTGGGTTAATACTCTAGAAAGTTGCTAACAATTTACAAGAATGGCCAATGCCAGAAACACACACTGACAGGGATCTTTCTACAACAGCTACCAGACCTGGTCTGATATTTAAGAGAAGCAAAAGGCCCATTGGCTCCATCTCACAGAGAACGGGCACAGAAAGACAAACAGACAAAAAAGGGCTCCAGCCAACTTAAGTTAGCACAGTTGCACTTGTGCTATGGTGCTGGGGAACATGGTAAACTACTGTCACCTTCAGCAAGGGAGAGGGTGTGCTCAGGAGGAGATTTCAGGCACGTCAACTGTGCCTGCAACTGCAGCTGAGACCATTGCCATGGGATAGCAGTCCTATAAATGCACCTTCCCTTATTCTTTCTGGATTTTCCAGTTCACCTGGTTCACAACCAGTGGAGCGGGTTAACCACTAAGAAAACAATAGAACCTTTGCTTACAAAAAGATAAAAAACAAAGCCAGCTGTGAAATAGGGAAGAGAAAAAGGGCTTGCTTTATCAAACAGCCCATCTCTGGAAAAGGGAAGTGTTTTCGAAGCAGGAAAATCAAGACTTCAGCCACACCCTCCCCTCCTCACAGACAGCCCTTTAGGTGGCGACTAAAGTCACATTTAAGCAACAAGGTTCTGTTCTGAGAGATATTTTTGGAATAGATACTCACTCCAGTTGTGCGAGCATGAAATCCAAATTGGCTTTCAGCTTGTCACCAAGGGGGTAGTCCAGAATATATTTTAAGTAAATCTGGAAAGAAAAAATAAAACACAACACAGAGGGGAGTTACAAGAAACATTCAGGAAAGCTTGTAAAAAGGCTATGAAGAAAATGGATGGAGCAGCAAGTTTATGTGCATCAGCCCTTTCTCCTGTGTGTTTAGGTTCCTATTACACAAGGGGCCAACAACTGCTCTCAAGCTCCATGCCTGGAACAGGATCTGTGGGCATTTGATAATTGCCAGATCAGGCTTTAGAGTATTGCTTGAATGGGGCAGGCTTGTCTTACGAGAGATTCTCCATCCTTCAAAATTCATCCTGTAACTATGGAAATGGAAAAGTCGGTTATGCACAGCTCCTGCTGCATCCATGTCCCAGTGCTCGAAATGAAGCAGCCAATTCTGTCTTTTGGTTGCTTTTAGCTCGGAAAGGAGGAGGAAGCAGTGGGAAGGAATCATGGATTTGTGGCAAGTTCTCTTCTGCTGGGATTCAGAAAAGGGCAGGACTCTTAGTTACATTGGTCTAAAAGCCGCCAAAGGAGGGACCGTGTCTCTGCTGCTGAGCAGCTCTCTGAAGGTTCACTATGGCAAGCAGTCTGCCATTCTGCTATGCATCAGTCACAAGAACTAAAGCCAGCCAGATAACAAGGGGAACGAGGATTAGTAAGAAGGGGAAATGGGGTGAGGGGTTCAGGCACATGTCTGAGAGCTGGGATGGTCACACTAAGCCCTCTAGCCTGTCAGACTGCTGTAAGTAAAGTAAGATCAGAGACTTTCCATTCTACCAACCTGCCTGCACTGGACTCGCACCGGTTCACTCTGACCTGTGATGGCCAGCTGGGCAACCTTCTGCAGCACATCATCAATTTCAGGGACAATCAGCTTCCTGGATAAAATAGCCTGAAAACATGAAAGCACAGCTGGAGTCATGTCATTTTGCTTGACAGTGTGAGATGCAGTACCAGGGAATACAATGGTCTCAGGTGATACATTAACACTGACTTTTTCACATCTTCAAACATAGCCAGAACAACTTTAAAAAAAAAAAAAAAAAAAAAAAAAGGGTGTGTGTGAAAAAGGTGGCTTACAAATCCATATCTATTTCTTTTGGAGGAGACAGAACACTTGGTCTAATGATTAGGGATGTTAATTCTTTGGCAAAAACTTCCTCAGACCCAAATACATCCTCATATGCATGTGTATAAAATAGCCTCCCAAAAATTTTTAAATGCCGACTACAAGTCAAACAGGAAAGCTTTGCTGCTTCTGTGGTTCTGTGGCCTGTTCCTGATGTGAGATAGTACAGCCTTTCACCAAGAGGCAGAATCGCTGCCATTCCAGTGGCTCACAGAACCCGTACACCTGCTGCACAGAAATACCTTGAGAAGACCAAAGGCAGTAGCTTGACGTGATGAATCATAAATGTCTTCTTCAGCAAAGCCAAGCAACACTTGGAGCTGTTTGCTTGTTATCTGACTTTTTGCATTCTTCACAAGTATTGTTACACACTACAAAATCAAATTGCACATTGTCAATACACATATGCCGTGCCATAAAACATAAGCCCACACCAAAGCCAGACTGTTTATACACCACTTAGGTTTGAAAAGACGAACTGCTGCTTTGAAGCATGCAGCAAACACTGTTCTCGTCACATTTTGCTTTCAGCTGGCAATTCTGAGACAAAAACTGAACACAAGCAAATACACAAATTCAGACCAGTCCTTGAAATCAGGGGGGATATTCACAGACATAAACCATGATGCAGGAACACAGCCAGGAAGAGGGGAAAATTCTTTTGGCGTTGGCAGTCAGTATGAATTACTCTAACTCCTCAGTAAAGCTGTAATTAATTCAGCAACACATTTAGAAGACATCTACAGGAAGACACTGCACACTGAAAGAGCAGTTATTACTACTATTAATTGCCTCCTTCCCTTGTCTCACTTCAGCTGCAAGGGTTTAGTGCACTTAATCATGTTAAAAGCAAGCTATTCAAGTACAAAACTGATGCCTCTCAAAAGACAGGGTGGTAACAAGATACTATTATAAGGAAGAAAGAAGGCAAATATGCTTCTATAAAAAGACTTCTTCAGATCCAAGCTGTGCATTTTGGGGGGGTAACTTTCTCTAAGTTTTCACTTGGGAAAGAATCAGCAAGGCCACATTTCCCTTGCTACCTTGTGATGTCCAGACTACCTCTCCAGGGACAGCTGCAGGAGGGAATTGCCATTGGAAGACTCTCATTCTACAACGTTAATCCTAAAGTAGAAGAGGGCAGAGCTGGGACTGACTTACTTTGAAACAGCTCACAACCAGGTGGAAATTCTGGCCTTTGGCTATTCCTGTCTTGGCAAATTCTTTCAGCAAGAGGAAAAGCTGCTTGATCAGTGACTCCAGATGCGTACTGACAGAAGGCAAAGGGAACTTTAAAATCCATACCAAGGACTGCAGAGCACCAGTTATCACCTGTAATAAAGAGCCAAATGACAGCACTTGGGTACAATGACACTGACAGAAAACTTTTCTCACTCTGTTACAAACACGATCAAGGCTACCTGCAACTCTGGTAAAAAGGAATTAGCTAACAAAATCAACCTCTTTCAAACCATTCGTATGTAATACAAAGGGTTTCTCAGTTCTAAAAACACTACCTGCCACTCCCTAATTCTCTAACTTTGATTTTACTAGGTAAAGACATTAACACAGTGCTGGTTCAG
>NW_009646866.1:594822-644837 GCF_000708025.1 Charadrius vociferus
GTTCAGCAGATAGCAGGAACTCTTTCTGAAGCAGAGGTGCCTCCAAGGCATAGAAGTTGCTCTGCCAAAACCCCAGGTCACCTGAAAGCCCAACTCCAGGTATCGGATAGCGTATGAGGCATGCCTTCCATTCCCAGGAAACTCAACGTTCAACAGATTCACTTCTAGGCTCACTCACACCCAAAGCTGCCCCAAAAGAAGGCTGTCTATGGTGCTGGGAATAAAGACAACAGAGGTGGATCAGAAGAAACCACAGTTACGACAACACCGCTCCCAGCAGCCACAGGACCTCATGAACCTCCTCACAGATAGTCTATGAAGTCTGCAAAGTTCCTGTATGAATACGCTCCAGGAGAACTTGTCCATACTTGAACCTGCAGCACTAGGGACAGAGCATTCAGTTCTCCATCAGCCACAATCCCACTTGGGGATATCATGTCCTCAAACAACTCAATCTGCACACCTACGAAATCAGGTCTGAAAACTGGATGGCTTTCTCTTCTCTTGCAGATCAACTGCAAGATGACATTTGTGGGCAGGACCCTTCTTAGTAGAAGGGACAGGATAGACAGACTCCAGCTCCGAACTGTACCTTAACATCCATGGATTTCAGGCAGTCTATAAGCAGCTGAACAAAAGGGTCTAACATTTCCAAAGCATGCTCCTCAGAAGAATTTACTTTGGACCTCTTCAGGCTCATGTGCAGCAGCTGGCATAGAAAGCACAGGACATTCATCTCAAAGTCAGGCTGGGACTTAAATAAGTCAAGTAACGTCCCACATTGTTTCAGGTTATAGCAGAATTTATGCCATACCCCATTCCAGTATCTGCAACAGGCTAAGCTCTTTTTATAGCTCTCTAAGAGGCACTTTTGGAGTTACCACGTGCAAAATAAAGTTAAGGCTCGTGGCTGTGGTGTTAATGCAATATATCCAGAATACTTTCCTTTGGATACTGTTAACAAAACTTCTGATTGCAAAGCTTTGTATCTGAGGAGATCCTTACCCGAAGTCCTGAGTCAACCAAGATATACGTGTTGGTCCTACTGCTGACACGTGCTTTCTGCCCTCCTCTTGTGGGAGTGGGCTGGAGCAGCAGGCAGCTCTCCGGTTGCAGCCGAGGATCTGGAGGAGGGGCAACTTTTTTTCTGAAAAGCAGTGTATGAAAAAGGAGAATATTCAGATTTCAATCCTCTCCACAACAAGCCTGCTGTTGGGAGTGAAGAGAGCTGGACTGCGCTCAGCTGCTACCCACACAGCAAGCAAAAAGCAGGCCACAGCCAAAACACAATGAAATAAAATGAACTTGAGAGCAGCTTGACAGTACCCTCAGACTTAAGAACAATGTCACTATTACAAAGATAACAAATGCACACTGATTTGCTTAACATCCCCACTAGTTTCTTCTCAGCGGACAGGCAAAAGTTTGGTAGTCCCTTCAAGCAAATACACCTCCCACCACTGTTGACTGTGCTTCATTTACTGGTGTTTATTTCAGTTTCTGATGGCTTATGCTCCAAGAAGCCTGCAAACAGCTGTCATAGCAAGCCAGCCTACATGCATATACCAGCTGACCAGATGGTGAAAAAGCCTTACTGAAGGCCCTGAGCACTTGCAAGAGCAGACTCCCATGAGTTCAGGAAGTGATCGCTCCTATTTCCAAGCTTTCTCCTTGCCCTCTTACTGCCCAAATCATTCACTCATATTGAAAACAAAAATCAAATAAAAGCAAGGAAACCCTTATACACTTGATCAGTTGGACTTCAGAGCTGCCATTTCTGCAAGCAAACCTAGCTGGTAACAGACCATCTGGATAACATCCTGGAACTCACTTGGCCTTCTCAGTGAGCAGAGGCAAGTTTTCACTGATGAGACCATGGCTGAGGAGGAGGAGGGATTCTGCGTTCATGTCTGAATTGAAGATCAGCCCTGCCATGATGTGACGAAGCGCCTCGTGCACCTTCCGGACTATCTTCAAGCTTGTGGTACTCTCCAGAACCTGCAAAGGCACAACCAAGACAGTCAGGAGGGCAACATGAAGGCAATGATCTGCCATCTGTATTCAAAAATCATGGGAAAAGCCAGAGCAATTCCCCCCTCATCACCTGCTGCCTTAAGTCCCCAATTCTCTACATGAACAACATCCCATCACCTCAGTTCTGCCCCAACATCCCTCCCTCTCTCTCTCTCTCTCTCCAGCCTGTTCACCTATCACCACCAGGACACTCCAGAGGTCCTGAACAAACTAGGGCTCCATTTCTGTGTGAGCTTGCACTCTACTCAAAAGAAAAACCAAAAAAACCCACCCCAGCTCACCCCACCCCACCCCCATCTCTGACAAGGCAATTATTGCACACGGACAGAGCCTGGGCATAATCTGGTGAGATTTCCTTCATGCATAAAAGCTCAAACCACAGAGCAGCCTTGTGGGACTTTGGAGATCCAGAGGAAATAAGAGTTGGCAGAGGGAGAGGGCACAGAGAACTCATAGTGGGATGTTTCCTCTCTAGCATGAGCTGAAAGCTCCCCAGAATGCCATTCCCTGTCCTGGACATCAATAGTAAAGTCTCATTTCATGAGCTGAGTGCATACTGCTTTTCAAAAGATCAATGAGAAGCCAAAGCAGGATTACATAGGTAATTTCAGAGTAGCCACCTAGAGGTTCTAGAGTTTCTTTTACACCATACAGAATTTAGAGTGCTCAGAGTTAAGAAAGACTCTGGATGACTTTTCTTACCTCTTTCAGTGGCAGAATAAGTTTCGTCACCTGGCCTTTTCCTATGAACTTTCCGAGAATTTCATAGGAATCGTAACTCTTGTTCTTGCGTGCTTCCATGACCTTGGAGACAATTCCTTTCACTTCCTTCTCTTCAGCTACAGTCCCAAACAACTCTTGGTTGAAAATCTTTGGAAATCAGGCAAGACAAGTGAATGAGCAGAACAGAAAAGCAAAGCCAGATTCCTGCAGTAGCAGCAGAATAACACTATTTTTTCCCCACTCACAGAAAAAAACAACTGTCCAGTTTTCCCACAAATCATGTCTAGCTTTCCTTTGTCAATGTAGGACACCTCAGTTTGAGCAAACCATATGAGGATGCTGTTCTCGCATCCCTCTGTGGTGTTGTGATAGCACAAGTGGGACTGCAGTCAGACCAAGACATCCAAATATAACCCATCTGGGCGACCAGCTGAGCTCCTGGGCCCCATAGACTGCGTTGTCTAGGTGTCTGTTGACTTGCTCAGCCATTTAGAGTATAGAGAAACAGTTATCTTAATCTTGAACCCGTTCCTTCTCAGGAATGCAGGGCTCAGGATACAGTCTCAGACATACTTTGCTACTCTACAATGGGTCTGATGATGCCTCAGAGATATTTTGCTACCCTACAAGGGGTCTGATGATGCCTCAGTGGAGAACGGTCTCCTTCCTTTGCAGTACA
Organism: Charadrius vociferus; assembly: GCF_000708025.1. Taxonomy (NCBI): domain Eukaryota; kingdom Metazoa; phylum Chordata; class Aves; order Charadriiformes; family Charadriidae; genus Charadrius; species Charadrius vociferus. Next base: position 598,259 of record NW_009646866.1, read on the forward strand.
CACACAATCAGCCCTGTTTGTCACCAAGACCAAGACAATCTACACAAAACTTTCTCCTCCCAGAATCTGCCCCAGGCACTTCATGATGCTCTTTCCTTCAATCTTGAATAGTTTTTACCTCAATCAGGATATCTAAGCACGGGTCCAAATCACCAGCACTGAGCCTAGTAGCAAGGCCCTTCAGTAACAGGTTCACAGTGAAAGTCAGCACATGGAGCTGCGGAAAAAGAGAACAGATCATGTTTCCAAAGCCCTGCATAGAACTCTTTAATAATACTGGATGGGGAGACTCCCATAGCAGACATCACAACTCACACACTGCACTTGAGCTCTTATTATAGGAAAAAAATCCAATAATAATAATAAAAAAAAAAAATCACAGGGAAGAAGAGAATCCATGTACCAGCAGCAGGAAGTACCCTGTCCCTCCACACACCAGAAGGAGAGCTGAAATCTTCTCTTTCCCCAATGCTCTTACTGATATTTTTATGCTGTGCTAATTGGCACTTTCACAGCAGCTAAAAGCTCATCCTGTTCCACTGTGGCAATTCATACAGAAAATTATTCTTAAGCCCAACCACCGTGGAAAGAAGAAAGATGAATTAATAGTCAGAGCCTTGGCTCTGAAACTAGGAAGCAAGACTTCAATTAGCATCACCACATACTGTCTCTGCAGACTCTGTGGCAACTCACTTCAGATGATGCTTGGCCCTAAAGACCTTACTGGAAAGATTTCCACTAATCTTAGTGGAACCAGAAACTCATCCTTCACCTCCATACCTCAACCCTTCACTAGGAAAATGGAGATCCTCTCTTCTTCCCTGCTTAGACTTTAAGTTTGTTGGGTAAAGACCTTCATTTGACACGCGGCATAACAAAGACCAATGTACGCACCAGCAAGAGTATTTAGTTGTATTATACCAAGCTATTCTACCAGTGCAGAACAATCTCGGTAGCAGCTTCCCTTTGGATTTTCTTCCTAACACATTAAAGAATTTCAGCATTACCTGGTACCCATGGACAAGAGTGGACTGCATCTCTTTTAAGATGTACTGAAGGTACTTCACTCCTAACACTTCCATGATTTTAGTGAGAGTGTTACGGGCAACGTCCCGGATTTCCTGAAATCTGTTCCTCAAAAATCAGCATGATGCTGGAAACAGATATAAACAGTTTAGTATGCCCCCAAACAGAGAACTAATTACACTGCTAGCTAAAGAGGCTGTTTTTCAGGCCTTTTCACAACCAGAACTATACTCAAAGACAGCCTCATAGAAAGGCTTTATAGTCACACACATACCTACTGTCCTTCAAGACATTTCACCCATTATCCTTTCTTTTTGTACATTATTCTTTCCCCAGCTCTGCCACCCCTACCTGTGCACCTTGCTTCACAGCTCTGCTCTTATTTACCAAGTTCCTTTAAAATTCAGTTTTACAGAAGTCAAATGCTGACAGAGGGGAATATCACTAAGAAAATGAGTTTCAAAAAAAAAGTATTTAAGGACCGTTAGGATGCCTCTCTTGGATTTAGCCTTTTAAGTAACCGTAGCTTGAGAAATAAGCCTGCACTCATCCCCAGCACCATGAACACCATTTAAGGAGCTCCGGCAGGATTTACCTTGGCAGGTTGGCTTCCATCACTTCTTGGGGTAGACACTGCATCATCCTGACCATTGCAAAAGCTAACGGAACACGAACTACCTCATCATCATTCACAACGTTGGATTTCACAAGCTTGTGTTCCTCATCTCTTTTAACCTTTTTAAGAGAGCAAGACATAATGCACTTTTATGATATATAAACAAATCCTGCTTTTTCTCAACAAACCCTAGAAGAGGCCAACAAGGCAAGTTGCTATCATCTGCTGACTACAGGAACAACTCACACAGCTAAAGGACAGGTGAGATGAATCCCGGTGTTGTCAATACAGAAGCTAAGCTGGGTGCTAGCAAGTGTTTGAGAAGTTTCAACAGGCTGCACAAAGTCAATCATTTCATTTGTCTGGTTCAAGCCAGTTCTCAGCAGGGAAGTAAAGATACCACACCCACACTGGCCAGAGGGTCTGTCAGTAATATCCATGACACAACAAAGGAGATGAAGTCTCTTTTATGCTTTCAGCTGGTCTCTCTCCAGTTGTGTCTTTTTTTTTTTTTTTTTTTAAATGTGCTGGATTTCCACTGGGCTTTGAAGTGGCACCCCAACCTTTACAGTAGAAGCACAGGCCTGCAAAACACCTTTCCAATACCAACTCCTCACCTTTGCAACAATACACCTGTGCAATTTAGGCAAGATGTTGACTGTAACTGTATCTTGAATGTGTTTGATCAGACACTCCAGCTCCTCTTTATTTCGGGGTAAGAAAGAAACAGGTTTGGTCACTTGCTCAGCATCTTCAGATGTCTCAGCCACTTGCTGAGGTTCTGCCGGCTCCTCAGGGACATTCTTCTCTTTCTTTTCCTCAACCACTTCCTCTTCCCCTTCACTCTGCTCTAGCTCCATGGCTTCTTCACCCTCAACCACTGGCTCAAGGTCCATGTCAGCAGCTTCTGCCAAGTAATTGTCAAAAATTACAAATATAGGAGGCCGCAAAAATTGAGCCCTTAAAAGAGACTCTTGTGATGGCTTTGTTCTGGACAAAGCTCCTACCTATCAGCAGCAACAGCAGACAATGAGTAAGCATCAGAGTTGTTTTACTGGGCAGAGAAGCTCTCTGAGATGCCAGTTTCTGATAATTACCCCTCAGGGTTAGGCTTCCAGCAAAGACTACGTTACTCTTCGGCTGAAGTCCGTAGACAGCTTAGCAAAAGTCAATGTGCTTGAACCTTAGAGAACTGCCATTGACTTACATTTGAGAACTCCACAAGGCAAGAGGTACTGAGAAGCACACCTGTGAGATTTCCTCCTCCTTCCTCAGGATATCCCAAAGGCCACAACATAAGTAACGACAATGGCGAAGAAGCCAAAGATATCACTTCTTCCCATGAAATGGCAAGGGAAGCAAGGCAAGGACATACAGCACCCTTTTCAGGCTGCAGATAACCATAAGAGCAGCCAACATCAAGGACAAAAAATTCAGCTGTGACAGCAGCCACATGGGTGGGTGCAGACCTTGGAGAACCTTCTAGATTTGCATAAACCCAGCCTGGGCTGTTTTGGCTTATGGAGGCCTGGATGGAAAGGCAACATGGAGGTGGTTCCCCCCACCTCTCGTCACTTTGTCACCACACAAGAGGACGGTCTGCATTGCTCCTGAGGAGGCAAGTCAAAACTAGCTTCCAATATGCACATTTAACAAAAGCTGGAAGTAGCTGACATCAAGAGTAAACCACAAAAATTTGGTTAGCTGCACTTAAAGCAGATAGAGGTAGTGTTTCTACAGTCAGGAGCAGAAATCTCACCTTGGTTGTCAATGGTCACAAGCTGCTTTTCAAGCGTTTCATGGTCAAAGTGAAAGGCTTCCAGCACTCTCTCTAACAAGCTGCAGAAGGAAAACATGAAGAGAGATCAGTCTTCTACAGTAAAAGGAGAGGGTGCATAGACTAACACAACAGAAAATTTTAAAAGTGCTTTTTGGAAAACTTCAGACTCAGTGACACTGCAGCATAAGGTCTGCCCTGAAATAATAACCCAGGAAATAAAAACTGGTTGTTTCCAGGTAGATGCATTCTGTGACCTAGCTTATTGTGAAACCTCACAGACAGTGGTAGTGGAGCAATGGATGTGTCCCAGGAGCAGAGACAGCCTGACAGAAGCAGAAGCTGCTAATGCTGGCATGCGCTCAGTGAGACACAGCATGAGAAAGTAACGACTTTTTAATCCTTCACAGGTGCAGGCTGCAAGGCCATGACCACTTCCACTTACATAAACCCAGCTCAAAGTTGGCAATCTCTCATTCCAGGAAAGAGGCTAAAATCCATGTGATACTCCTTAAGACACTCAATTTTGCCTTAGCAGTCTTTGAAGAAACTCAGAGCAGCATCGCTCACCGTACCTACCTGACTCCCAGCTTCGGACTGATCTGTCCTGTTTGCAGGACATGGATGAAATGCTTTAAGTGGTACAAGTACGCTGACCATGACAGATGTTGGCAGACAGCTCCAACAACTTCAACTGAGGCTGTTACCATATTTTCATGCTGCCCAAAAGACAGAAATTCAGTTGCTGTTAACATTAATGATGAACATGTGTCTAAGGCATACTTTAGTCAAAGCAACAAGAGCCAGAAGAAGTAATATTTGTCTAGTGGGGATGCCTGGTATTCTGCTCTTTTAGATCTCCTCCCGACCACCAGGTAAAAAAAACCAAAAACAAACAAACAAAAATTACAGCTGACCAAGCAGCTCTCCAGACCCACTACCTCCAAATATTTCTGCACACATTTAAATTTTCTTACATAACTAAATCTATGGTCTTCTTTAGTTCTTCACTTGTGTGAAGAACTGAAAACCCGTCAAGATATCTAACCACAGACACATGGCACATTGCTGGGCTATACTGAGCCATTAGAAATACACATCGTTAACCCATTTCTGATGTGAAATAAAATGTGTTTGTGTCTTCACCAAGGTTTTTCCATCAATGCATTTTACCTCCCATTGGTCAAAGAACAACTGCAGTCACTCTACTGACGGGCACAGTCTGTATGGCTGCAGGTGCTCAGTCCTGTGCTTAAGCTCTAATTGTTTCATCTTCGGAAGAATATTTCTGACAGTAAGCGAATTAGACACTCGCTTGGTCTGACATAAACAGCTCTGATGCTCTCCTGATAGTGTGCAGGTAACTCTACAGAAGTATGAAACCTTGCTTTTCCAAGTCACAAGTAGAAAGTCAATCCACATTGCAATTATAAGTAATTTCACTGCATAGGTTTTCAATAAAATGTATGGGAAGTGACTAACAAAATGTCACCTTTCAAATTTTAATTACAAAGCCACTAATGATTTCTACTAATCATTTCAGAGGTTTTCAGTCGATTCCTGCAGTTCCTCCATAACTCCAGAGAAAACAGTTTATTCCTTATTTAGCCCGTGTTCCCCACCACACACATTCTGCTGCCAAAGAGTGACTAATCTCACAACTGAACAGGAAGACAGTGGTTCGGAGACAGGGGAAGAAAATAATAATCTGATTACAAAACTGCAAACAAATATAACCTCAAGTAAAAAAAAAAAAAAAAACACCATAAAAAAATCCAAACCCCAAATACTTAAGAGATCATCTTCGAGAAACAGGTGAGGTTTAACAGATATGGGGTTGGGCCCAGACTGCATATGCACCTTCCAAACCTTCTTTCTGCCACCAAAAGAACAGCACTCTTGTCTGAAACGGGAACACTCACTCCACAAACCTATCAGCCTTTTGAATTGGTTAGTCTTTTAAGGTGAATGGTACATGAAAGATGAAAATATTCAAAATGGATGCATTCGATTTAAAAGCCTACCTTAAGCATTTTTTCATTAAAAATGGCAGTAGTAGCATAAGGCATGATGTAGTTCTGCAGGGATTTGGAAGACAGCACAAGGGTTTTTTCAGTGAGCTGCTTAGCCAGTTTCCTCAGAGCTCGTGCCCTCCTGTGGATCTGAGCCAAACATGGGAGACAGTGAATAAGGTGGCCCTTGAGTCACAACTAGCACAAGGGAGCACATACATTCAGCAGTTCTGAAAATGCCTCAATTTTAAGTAATGTCATAAACACATTACGTTTATTGTCAAGGACAGGCCATGCCTTTCTCCTTCAGCCTCTGGGCTTTCACTAGCCTTTTGCCGCAATAAATATTCCAACTCAATGTGATATTTCACTGTGAATTCACAATCCTAAGACTGCGCCGTCTTCAGTTATCAAACAAGGGAGGCAACTGATACAGGATGAGAAGGCTTGATAAAATTACAAGGGAAAAATTTAGACTCTACATATAACTACAGATGTAGCAAAGGCTCTCTCGGATTGCATCTCTATAAGCAGGAGAAACACTGTATTTTCATACTGCAAGAAAAAAAACAGGAAACCAGGCTTTGTGCAACATTTATAATATAAAGGCCTGTGAATGAAAAGGGGCTGCAGAGCCTCCAGACAGAAAGTAGCAGGGAACAGGCTATTAAAACCAAAAAGACCTGTTCCCTACCTATATCAGAGCGATCCTCAGGACACTGTTGCTGACTGTGGGCTGGGTCAGGGTCACACACAGGTTGTAATGTGAAGTTGCCTGCTCAAGATCATGAACAATCACTTAAAATTAAAGCCATTCTTGTAGCTAAATTAGGAAGTGGTAAAAAACAGTGCTGCTAAATCACAGAGCCAAGACATTTCTAGATAGAAATACGACTTTGATTTGCAATCACCCATGTGATGATGCTAACATCTTCCCCCCCCCCCTTTTTTTTTTTTTACAGTATCTAATGACACAGGTTTCATTTCTCTGTAAAGACAGCACACAGATGCTTTAGAAAACATTACTCCATAGTAAAATGCTTTTGCTTTGGCAGGGGGAGAGAGGCGCTAGGGAATGCCTGTTGCCCTTTACCTGCATGTGTTTCATGTTCTCAAAGAAGTCCATGTCGGGATCATGGCGGTTGGTCAACTGGACCAAATCCCGGAATTCAGGATTTGCTGGGAACGTTTGAATGAGGCAGGAAAGTAATGATGTGTACTCCTGTTGGATGCCCTGCAAACAGCAAGCAGCGAAGGTTAAGTACCCCTCAGAGAAGCTGCTACACACTCCTCAGAACAGCAGTGCTGTCATTTACAGAGTGTTTCAGGCCAAGCAATATTCTTTAGTATCAGCAAATACACCTCTATTTTGGACTGCACATAACTTGAAGTCTCTCTTCTAGAGAATGAGCTACAACTGAGAAAAGCTGAACAATGGCAAAGAAACACATGACAATGGGGTTTTACAATTTGTTAGATTTTTGTAAGATTTCAAATGAAGGGAAAGCTTGATTACAGCGGGTATCTGCACTTCTTATCAAAGAAGAACTTCAACATCAAAGACCTCATCTATAAGAAGTCTCATATGCCCTGGTGTCCTGAAGACAGCTGGAGATGTTTAATCAGGTAACAGTGCCTCACCTCAGTCTTACTCTTCAGCCCTCTTCTCACAGACTCCAGGAGAGTGTGCTGGATTAGCTCCTTGTAGTCATCTTCTGTGTGGTCGATTTCTGCCAGTCGGCGGATAAAACTGGTCAAGCAAAGGCTTGCGTTGTCACTAAGAGCCATATCCCCTAGCTGAATGGATGAAGAAATTGTAGCATGTGACACTGGATATGACACCTTTTTATCCCCAAAAGACTGGACTGAACAGTAATACCGGACAGAAGATAACAAAGCCTGCAGAGATCAAATAACTCTTGAGACCCTTCCTGTAGATGCTCTAGCCCTGAGTTAATGGCCACCCTTCCAAACAGGAAAAATTCTTTTAGATTTACCAGCAGGCCCACACAATCAGAACACACCGCTACAAAAAGTAAAGCAGCCTTTCAAGAGTGTAATATGCCTTTCATACAGCACAAATTGACCAAACAGTTCCAAGGCTCACAGATAGAAAGCTGCACTGCTCTTCAGTGAGCCTTCTTGCTGCACTGTATTTGCCCCTCTTGGACACACAGGTGAAAAGGCAAACAGACACAAATTAAAAACAGGTGTTTGTAGGACTCAAATATGCTCTCTGAACATTTTGCAGTGTCAAAAAATAGCTAGTGGAAATAATCTGGAAGTTAGATACATCATGGACACAGTGCACAAAGCAAGAGAAGGAACATTCAGCCAACCTGGATGGTATAGAAGCAGTTGTGCATAACGGGAATCAGGAAGTTGATATCCACTGCTTGCATTTCTTTGATGTGGCTTGTGATTGACTGGAATGCTGACAGACGTACATCGAAGTCGATATCATCAAGATGCCGTTGATCAAAGGCATTCAGCTAAGAAATAGCAACAAATCATTCATGAAAAAAGGTCAGAAATGTGACAATACAATGTCAGGGGAAAAAGCGAGCCAAGAAACTGCATACCTTAACAACATCAGTAATGTACTTCAACTCACTGTCCAAATCAGATAAAGTCTAAAAAGAAACAAGAGAAAATAGTTTAACAACTGTTATAGTTGTTAAAAGTTTGGAGAACTCAAGACTTTACCACTGCAGACAAAAAAATAAAGAAAGCAACAACATCAATTTTTCTCCTGTTAGAAGCTTAACAAGAGCCATTCTTCCATAATCTTCCGTAAGTTGGAAGATGTGTGTTTTAAGCTCCTAAGTTTCTAAATATCTACACTGAGCATTTTGTGGGTTTTCCTGATTAAAAAAAATAAATATGCAAGTCACTTCAAAGAAGTACAAAACAGCCTGACTGCTATAAATCTGTGAGAGAAGAATACAAACAAAAATAATCTTCAGGATGATGAAAGTCATTCTTATTTCATAAAGATATAGGATCTGTTATGGACGAAGCATGCTTTATTTCACTTCTCTTGCTCACATCAAGCAGGCTGTAAACCAAAACTTTTACAAGTCTTCTTGCAGCTCGTTAATTTCTACCATATGCAATTCTGTTACTTTCACTTAACAGATATGTAGATTAAAAAGGTTTTTAAGCTCATATACAACAAAGATAAATATTGCTAATTATTTTGTTCTTGATCTCTTATAACAAATAAAAAAAGCACAGAAAGAAACCTAAAAATGCAATACCTGAAATACCAAGCACAACTTATGTCGAGACAGTTTGTTCTGAATGACAGAAAAAAGCTTTGCCAGTGGTTTGAGAAAGCTCGTAGGGTTTGAGCAATGCCTCAGCAAGTTCTGCACTGTCTCCAGAATGTCAATCTCTGTACCCTGCAAAAAAAGAGAGAACTGTCAATAAACACCAAAACCTCACAAGATTATTTCATTTGCTTGGGAAATATTTCAAGACACAGAGTGAACTTAACTACTTTGCTGTATTTTATCCAGATCACATACACTTAATGAGAACAAAAAATTAGGAGGACACACTCAGTGCAATCATCAAATCCCTCAGAAGTGCTTGCAACCTTTCAATTAAACACAAGCATGGTGTTAGAGAAGAATGCCATGACGATGAAGACTTCTTTTTTGTGTCTTTCCTCAAATGACTCCAAGGTCAGGAGAACCAATAGAGCTTTAAAAAGTAGTCTTGCTTTGATCTATGAAACAAACATTAACAGCACCATATACTTGTATGATCTCCCTGAATGGAAATCATATATGGTCCCCTAATGATTCAGACACTTAAAAACCAAGAACCCTCTGTGAACAATTAAATGACCACTTGCAAAGCAGAAGCTACAGGCTGCTGCCTATCAGTTCTTTCTGCAAACCAAAAAATCTCTTATTGAGTAACTGCATGGGGTTTTTTTGGTTTGGTTTTGGTTGGTTTTTTTTTTTTTTTTTTTTTAAGAAAAACAAGACCCAAACCTCGATCCAAGGACTCAGGCAATCAAGCTGAATTATCAATAGATTCCTTCATTGTAGATGGGACTATATTTCTGAAAACAAGGTTTGGCAGAGAGGGAAACCCAGACAGAATAGTTTACCAATATCCGAAGTGCTTCATTTATTTAACAGTTTACAAAAGCCTAAGCCATGGAGAGCTCTGCTTCTTTCAACTGCAGCCCACATGCTTTGCATGCCTGAGGAATTTAGGATTTTAGGGAAGTTTCAGTTCTGAGATACGCTTCTGTACCCACAAGTGGATTCCTTGCGAGTGGAAGGGAGTAGAATGGAAGCAGGAGCTATGGGAGCATGTTAATAGCACTGTACAATGTTGGCCTTTCATCCTGCAATAGATGAATGTAGCACTGCCACACAGCACATACTACATACTCAACCATATGTATTCATACTGCTGTCCAGATGCTGTGCCTTTGGATTTGGGGTGCATAAAATCCACAGTGAAAAGAACCGTTTGTTTCAAACACTGCAAGGAATTTGGTGGATTGACTACTGTGGCAAAGGAGGTAAAGACTGCATAAAAACTTCTGCAGACCTTCCCCAGGAAAAGGGGGAACAGAGTCAGCCTGAGCACCGGCATCGCTGCAAAGCATCTGGTGACTTGTACACATCAACGCGCAACAGCACGGCATGCCGAGCAGACTACAAACACATGAAGACTTCAGGTTAATCATGAGAAATGGCACATAATCACTAAGATTTTTAACTGCATCTTAAACAAATCTACTTATTAAAAGAAAAATATATGTTTCAACGGGGAGGGAAGTAATTTCTACCTACCTGCTCCATGTTGCTCTGATAAAGGAAAGGGAGCAGAAGGCTCACAAGGACTGAATTCTGACTCTTTTCTTGTATAAATTTGCTGATCCTGCACAATGAGACAAGGTAATTTACTATTTTATATCAATCCAATCACCAGTATACAGCAAAGAAGAACTCACTCAGCACTAGTGCCATATCAGAAGGCTTTGTCAGCCCATCCATCTGTACCCAGGCTAATAGAGTGTACCCACCAAAATCACAGTATCAGCCCAAGCATTCAGTGCCACATGACTGCAGGCATTTCTGTACCTTTTCCTACACCCAAGAGGCATTAGTTTTGAGTACCAGCAATAGAAACAGCTAGAATCAATTTCTGAAAACTTTTCCCCTCTCAGTCACTAGCAACTTGAAAGGTATTTTCAACTGCTCTAAATGTAAATAGTTTGAGACCTAATGTTTTTTAATTTGCAACCTATTATGAAAAGCCTCTTTCTTCCTCCCTCCTCCCAACTTTTTAACTGTTTTGAGCTCTAAGGAATCACTTACTTGGAAAGTATACTCAGCTCTTTGCTGACTTGAGCTCTATACTTCTTCTTTTTCACCTTCTCCACATTTAACATTGTTTTGCTGAAGTGCTGAAGTACAGCAGGAACATGAGGCAGAACCAAGCGGCAACCTAGGCTAAGGGTCTCTGTAAGGGATACAACAGTTAGCAACACCCAGCTCTGTGCTGCAAGCAACAGAAGGGAGATCCGACCCTACACAAACAAAGGGGGAAACACAAAGGAACTTTGTCATCAGCAGAAGAAAACAAATCAATAGGAGCTATGAATGTGTAGGGCACCTGGCTGCTGGGGACATGCACCAGCACCTGCTGAGACCAAATCTAACTTGCTGGGACCACACAGAGAATAAAAGCTCCCCTCACAGATTTCAGTAACAGCTCCGCTAAGCGTGGGCTTATCCAAAGGTACCGAGGAGGTTCCTCAAAGGTAGTAACTGTCTCCTAAAATGGCTAGTACATTTATAGATGCAGTTTTCTTTATTCTACCACTGACCTCTTGTGCAAATCAAAGCTGCCATAACTCAGTCACAGCGATAAGTGCTCTCCTTTCCACTACCTTTGAGTGTTACAGGCGAAAGATGGCTCCACAGCATCAATCACAGCATACCGCCCTTCCTGGCTATTACCCCTCTAAGAAAAAAGGAATCACTGGCAGGTCTTTCTTATCAGGGAGCAGAGATTAAACATCAGTGATACACAACCATGTGCATATTGGGAGTGGGCTTTTATATAAAACTTGATGTTAGGCTCAGAGTCAAGTCAGCAATGCAGCTCTTGAAGTTATCCTATCATTCAAAGCTTCACAGACAAAACAGATCAACAAAACAAACATTTTCCCTCTTCACAAGGAATTTCTGTATGTTCAGGACCCTGACACTCAAATGTGAATCTCACTAGTCATGAGTCAAGCAGGACTTTACAGTTCTTGAGCATGCCAAGACAAATTCGTACGTTGACTTTTCCATCTCCACTGGGAATTCTCCTTCCCCGGTATTCTCAATCAGTACAAAGATGACCTCAACTTAATCGAACACCTCCATCCAAAGCACCAAAGGGGCCTCTCACGACTCTTACACAAGCATACCTTCTGTCACGTCTCCAGTGACCGTGACAACACAGTCAGTCACGCTCAAACTGGAAACCTGCTCCGTGGGTTCAAAATCTGGGCTGTTGAGAAGGCTATCAGCTATGTCCATCACAAGGCTGGATGTGGCCTCAGACAAATTCTTGGCTGACAGCACAGCAAAGACATTTGACAGTATATCACACTCTGGGTGATCTGGCCGCTGTTTGGCCAGCAAGGGGAAATACCTGAGAGAGAGATTATAAAAAAGACACGCTGAAAATTTAACTTTAGAACTTTGTAATTCTTTTATGCAAAAAGAAGTCTGCTCTTAACCTAATGATCCAATACCATTTTTACATACATTTGTATATAAGTTTTTCATGCCTACAAAGCACATGTCTTAAGACACATACAGGATACTTTATAAAAGGAAAAGCAGTGAGTCTGTGAAAGAGGTAAAAATCACTCAGGACAGCTGAGTTGGAATTTCTCACAGTGTCTGCATCAAAAACAGCTCTCTTACAACTTTCCATGTCAGAATCTCAGTCACAGATTCTTGAATTTTGTATACTCAGAAGTACTCGTGTTTCTTTGCGAGAACACTTACCTGGGATTCTTACTCCAGGTGTGAATGAGTTTGAGCAGAAAAGTGGGAGAATACTGACTCTCTGAAGCCAACCTGCAGACCTAAAGGAGATAAAAATCACACACCAATGCAACACAAGTAGGTAGAGCCACTTAAAAACCTCATCTCTAACAAAGACCCCACTACAAGCTATAGTTTACCTTTTGTAGAAAATAATTTCATCACCATTCTTCCAGGTCCCTCAATATTTGTGGAACCACTGTTAGATTATCTTACACCTATTTAGACACTACTCCAGCTACCATTTTTGCCCTCATCTTGAAAGTGACTCCCCATGGAGCCTCACATTTGCTGCAGAGACCTAGCAACCTCTCCTGGACATACCTATGAGATGCATGACACCCAAGACTCACTCCTCCCACACTTCCTATGTCCTGGCCACAGCATCTGCCATTCCGGCATCTGCTCTATGTCCCCATGACCTCAGCTGCTATAAAAGCACCATCTCTGCTCAAGGAGAGGCTCAAGCACTGCACTAACCCAGGGAATGGGATCTCCTTCAAGGGTTCTGTGTCCAAAACAATCCCACCTAAGAGTTGCCCAGTCTATGCCCCACACAGTAGCTGCTGCTCCTTCATATGACTGGGCACATGCAAGAGACCCAGCGCACACATCTGACTCCCTCCTCTCTGCCACTCTGCAACCCAACAGGCTGCACACAAGTCACACAGCTGGGTTTCCACCCTGACCACAGCGGGACTGTCAGCAGGGCACTGTTAGTGAACACACAGGTAGAGGAGGCTCCAGTGCATTCAAGGGCAACAGCCAGGATGGTGCATGTAGGATTTGGACTAGCGCAGTCTGGGCTCAAGACCTGAGCATAACAGAAAAGAAGGCAGGTTTGACCATCATAGCCAGGGTCTTGGAAACCTTCTTCTCCTGCCCCCAAAGGCTGGTCATGTTATTGCTATGCATAAAACAGATCTTTTCTGAGAAGGGTAAACCGTTAATTCAGCCCTGCAGGAGTGCTGCTGTTCAGGGTAACGATATTGAGCCTCTGCAGCAAACTCCTCGGGTGTGAAGAGCAGCAAACTCCAGTTCCAAGTACAACAGGCTTAAAACACAGGAATGCTGCTGTTCAGGGTAACGATATTGAGCCTCTGCAGCAAACTCCTCGGGTGTGAAGAGCAGCAAACTCCAGTTCCAAGTACAACAGGCTTAAAACAATTTTTCCTCTCCACGAGTTTTTATACACCTCAGTTCCATAGCCTTAAAAAAGGAAAGAACATGAGTCAAACGATTCTTCTGCCAAAACCAAATCTTCATGGAGTTCACTGGTGGAAACTCCCTCTAGAGGGAGCTTCTGGATCGTACTACCACACAAGCTCCAAAACCAGATGTCAGGAAGACAGAGCTATCAGGACAACAGGAATTCTGACTAAACCCAATTTTACATCACGTTCAGATTTACTCAGCATTTCCAAACACAATGCTCCCCAAAAGCATTAAGTGCTTTGCTGTCTTAAAGCCTGAACCACGTGCTTCAACTGCTCTGGGACTGCAGTAAAATGTTCACTGCTTTGCCAGCATGGCACCCTGGTCTTGAAGACTCCATAGACAAACCAGGAACATACAATTCCTTGTTGCCCATCTCAGTGAAATACAGAGCTGTACACACTGCCTGTAAGTATTTTATCTACTGTTTGTCCACATACACATGCTACATATCACATATTACTGGAAGAGCAGAGAAACAAGGTAGGAGTAAACACACACAACATCTAGAAAAGCAGATCTGGGGTTTCATAGATCGGAGCAGTTACTCCTGGTGTTCTTTTAGTCTTTTCTGCTTCAAGGCAGCTGGACTTTTGGATAGTTTGAAAGTCTCAGTGGATGAGCTCTGCTGAAGTCAGCCCATCTTGCTCAGTCACCCTTTGGGTGAAGGCAAGCGCCTTTACAGTAGAGACAACCCAGCAGCTGGTACAGGCCCTTGCTGCTAACCTCAGATGCTGTCTGCACACTGGCATGGCAGCACAATTTCATTTTCAGGATTGCGTGTTCTCTCTTCCTCTCACAACAGTGCATTTTCCCAACTCAGAAGTGATCTGAATTTTGCTGACAAAGGCCACAACCCTGTGCTTTGTTGCTGTGCTCACATGGGACTCCCAGCAGGCAGGCACAAGAGCACACAGCCCACCAACAGACCCTGCTGGTTCCTGCCTTTCCTGCAGCGGCATTTGTTTCTGCAGTCCCCTACCACAGGCCCAATAAACGTCACACAGAAGTAGGAAAGTGCACCTAGAGCGACTAGTATTATTTTGCTTCCCTGAAGCATCCATGGAAGGAGTCTGCTTCTGTGGTTAAAGAACAAAGAAATGGAATCCATTGTATTCAGATGAACTAATTTGTACTTTAGCCTGTGACTTGATTATTCCAGGACTTGTCTTGATTATCCAGACACAAGCCAAGAAACTGTCTTTGCACACACACAACAGAATGCCAGAATTTGTCTGAGGTCATATCCAATCTTGTGACAGACATAGCTGACACAACGGACTCCAGCTGCCCTGGAGTCCTCTGCATGGTACAAGTTACACACAAGCTGGTTTGGAGGAACAAGAAATACTTACCTGAGGCCACACCACTGCATGGAAAACTGCATCAATCTCTTCCACACTAAAGCTGTAGGTCTCATAATCAGAAAAAAACTCCGCCACAAGCTTGAGTCCAAGACGTCTCAAATTCTTCAGTGGATTAATCAACCTAGGTTGGACCTGTTAAAACAAAACAAAACCCCAATAAGACCTTTGCAGGACAGCCACTAACTACTTGTTCTGAAATTAAATACGGGAATTGACTGACCAGATATACAACCTCTGCTGGAACTATCACCATGTTCTTCTGTTTTCTCCTCTAACTTGTTCACAGTAGCAATCTACCTGGCACAGCTGACCTAAATTTTTCTAAGGGGTGCCTGTTCCTGCACTTAGTCAGTTACACAAGACTCCTTCAGCTCATGAAAACCCATGCTGACAGGTTTGAAGTAGCATTTGCCCTTTTTGGACAAAATGCAGAAAGCTACAACACAGTTACATTTCCAGCCCTGACACTTAAATAATTCTGTTTTACACAAGAAAAGGACCCAAATCAGCTGTCAAAAGTGGATTTGTACTTTGCCCATAGAGATCTACTGAGAAGAAAAGAAATTGACAGACATGGAGAAGAGGGAGGAATAGTGAAATTAAGACTGTGAATCACCTCCTCCAATAGCGGGGGGGGAGCATTACAGGAGGATGCTTCCTGTACCCATTTAACGCTCACATTCCACAGCCTTTCTTTCCTTTCTTTACAGTAAGAAAATTAGCCACACAGCTGATCATTAAGTTATTCATGCACCGCCGCATTCTGACTCTTCTCCTGGAGAAGATTCTTGACCTGAGTAACCTAAATTATTTCCATACTGTGCAATGCAGCTCACAGCACAAACACATGAGGTAGCTCCACAGTGCAGAGGTACTGAACTCCAGTCTCAGAAACAACAGAGCTGTGTCAGAATAAATAAAGGCCACTGTCCAAGACTGGAGCTAAGTCTTGGGTTCCTCCAGGTCTCCAGTACATATCCTGACCCACCACATAGAATAAACACTTGTATCTCTCAGTCTGCAAAGCAGTTTTGGTGTCAAAGCCTCGGTGAAAGACATCACAATTTTTTAATTTGATGCACCTAAGAACTTCTGAAGAGACTACCCTCTACCATGCAATACACTGCTATGTTCCCTTTACACCCAAAATCACAGGTAAAAAGACAAAGAGGAGATGGTGGAAAAGGAACCAAACATGCTTTTGCCCACGATCTCCCACGCTGTGCTGGATGTATACTATTGGTGCACAACCAGCTTCCAGGCAGCAAATGAGCTGCTTGAAGGGCCAAAGAAAGCACTAACCAGGCTGCTATTGCTAATGGTGACCCCCAAATTAAATAATTTTGGGTCTCTCACTGTTCAATTGCCGTAAGAGCAGTCCTCTGAGATCAAGTCTTTGAGAGGACAAAGAAACTCAATGCTGAACACGAACAGTAGGAAACAGTAAATTAATAACTTGGCTTGAAACAGTCAAAGTTGATGTTTAACTCTCCAGGCAGTATCAGCCTCCAATAAATTACTCTCAAACTCCAAGAATGTCTTCTAATCATTAGCTAAGATAAACAGATTTCTCACACCCTTCCTTGAGCTTTTAACATCTGACGGGCTAATGAAGTGCTAAATTCAGTTCAGACAAATGACAAACCGTCACTCCACATGTTACACAACAGTGACAGAATTACTGTGGTAACCCTGGCAAAGTGTGACTATCCCAGCAATGCAAGAAGCAACTTTTAAAACTCTTTTCCCAGTATAAAACATGTAGGCACACGCAATCCATTGTTTAAGTCAGACTGTGGGATGCTGCTATCCTAAAATTTGCTCGTCCCCTTCGTAAATGAAGACAGTTACAGGGTTCTGTGCAGCCTGCAGGCAACTATGGGACCTTGGATGCTGCCTGACTGCAAGGGCTTGCTGCGTTTGATGGACTGTTTTCAAGACAAGTTCTAACCTTGAATGCTCACAGATGGGTCTTGGCAAGAACACACACATATAGTGACAAAACATTCATTACCTAATAGCACTTGCTCGGTCTATTATCATATAATTCCTTTCAACATACCACTTGCTCAGTCTATCATCTTATAATTCCTTTCAACACTGCAGTGATGATGATGACTGGGCAGTTTGCTTGTTTCACACCTGATGTACGCTCAGGCTCTGCACCGGACCAGACTCAAGCTTTCCTTTTCCTGTTTGGATTGAAACCTGGCAAAGGCACTGGTTTCAGAAAGACAGAAAAGCCTAGTTCAATGTCACAGCTTCCAAATAGCTGGCAACAGACCACCAGAGCTAGCTGGGCTAGAGCTCAGGGATCTCTGCACTGCTGTCCTGGCCACAGGGCAGCAGTAAGTCAACATGCCCCATCTTTAGGTGTAGCCAACCTTTAACAGAATGTTGTCCTCAACTGACCCTTTTTGCACGTACAGCCAGTGCACAGCAAGGGAAAAAACACGTGCAGTGCTCTGCAGGTATGTGGCTGACACTAGATTAGCATGACTACTCCTGACACAGTGCTGAACGTGCTTCTGGTGTGCTGAATGCATGGCTGGTAGCCATGTTCTCCCTGTGTTCCATGGCAGGAGACAGTCACAGTAGATAATCACTGTCATCATCCACAATGCTGAGCTCTCCTGGAGTCTAGCACCATTACACAACACCTCAAAGGCAAGTTTTGCTCTGAAGTCCTCAGGCAGGCAACTTTAAATCCTCCTTCCCTATCTCAAATGTTTTATCCTTGCAGCCAAAAAACTACACCTTTAAGGCCAATTTAAACTTCCTGCCATAACATCTCATTACACCCGTCATTTACCTTTCCCTCCTGCCTATCTTAACAGAGCAAGCAGGTAGCAACGCACAGAGATCACCGCCAACTCTCTATTCAGTAATTCAAACACAAATGCAGTCCAAAGCAGCTTTCTAAATATCCGCCTGCACTGCCTGAGCCGTGTAGCACTTTCAGAAAAATACCATTGGCCTCTATTTTGACAGACAAACAATTGTTAACCTTCACTCCATGCTGGCATTAAACATATCTTTATCTGAACCAGTGAAGGTGCACATGTGCAAGCTGAAGGGAGGAGGAGGAGGAGGGAAATTAATTTAATGTACATGTTTGTAAGCATATGTGTAAACATACATGTACACCTATGCATATATCGTACCTTCTCTCTTTGCTGGAGGATGCAGGATACCACAGCCGTCATGCAGAGCAGAATCTGTAGAATTTCAGGCAGGTACTGATGGATCAAATGTCCCATGTTTTTCAACACAACTTCGAGAACGCTGAAGAGGCTATGCTGACGCCCAAGAGGCAGGACTTTAGCTAAATCCAACTCTGACATACTTCGAAGCACTGCAGTCTGGCAAGGCCCTGCAATAGGCAAAGGGACAGCAACTTGTCTGGAGAAGTGCCATGAAGATACTCACTACGGAAAACAATTTTCAATGAAAACTAGTATAATCTGGCCCTAAATTACAGTTCCTCACATTCAGCTTTTTAAATAACCACAGCTCCAGGTCTCCATCTCTCTGTGACACTCACATGTCTCCCACTGTTATAGCATCAGAGCACTTTACAACCTTTGTTTATTCCCATCATACGCAGGCTAGCCTACAATGCCAGTGATTGCTCACTCCTGGCCTACTACAACTTACTTGCACAACTGTGGCAAGTCATTACGTTTTTCTGACCTGGATAACAGAGCAACTGTGCTTTGTAAGAAAAAGCTCAGGGGAATCCCACTCCTTATCAAAAGTTTACTTTCATCCTTTCATGGCACTATTAGAGACAAACTGAAGCACATAACAGTACTAAGCGTATTTATCCTCCCACATCTCTACAGGTCAGGAAGTACCATACCCCCAGGTCCTACTGCCCATACCTACCATTACTGAATTGCTTCACAGCTTCAAAGAGCAGATCCAAGAACATCCGTATCTCTTCTGGCAGCGAGCCGGCAAGAAATCGCAGAACAATTGACATGCGAGTGCCTGCTGCAGACTTGCCCTGTGTTTTGCTCCCTGTTTTGTTTCTCATTCTGCCATAGAGAATTCTTCAAAAGCCAAAAAGAGATTGCATTAGCTTTCAGCAAGCCATCTGTTTCCTAGTCTCATTCTGCAGGAGAAACTCCATTTCATTTAAAAACATTCCCTAGTGAGAACAAACTGAGTGGAAATCCCCCCGCCCCCCCCGCCCCAGCGCCTTCAGGCTCTCCACTGAATTACTACACAGTGGCCAAAAACATCCCAGTGAAAGTTCAGCTTTTGCTACTACAATAGAAGCTTTACTGGAGACTTCAGGTATAAAACTAGAATACCTCCAGGCTAGCTTGAGGGCAGTTACTGCTGAAACAGCGACCTGCACGGTAACTTGCATCACTGTATCTTAATAAAAATAAGTGGTAATACCCAGTGAACTGAAATCATCTCACAGTTCTCTGTAAGCTTTAGAAGAAGTATTTACCAAAATGCTGTTTTTAAAGAAGACACCATTTGCATAACACATTACATAAATGGGTTAATAAGGAAACCATACAGAACATCACAAATTAAGCAAGTCATCAAACACTACAATTAACCATAGGTTTATCTCAACTGTTTAAAATTAGAAGCAGCAGCATTACATCTCTGCTCATGGGACTGTGACATGAAACCTTTAAACCTGCACTTCATGACGGACCTCATAAGAACAGGGATGAGATTTGGTCGATGCTCTGTTTTTACTACTGCAGTCTCCTCAGAAATACTGAAATGAACTATTTCTTCTTTAAAGCTCTTGTCCTCCAGAAGCCTTTGCAAGTTCTCCCTGAGAGTAATAAACAGTATTTGAGGGCAGGTAGGGGTTGTAAAAATAAACAGACACACACATGCATCTATATCTACTTACCTACCTAACTAATCTACGCTGTATATAAAATATTAAAGTACTACGTTCTGACACTTTTTTAAAAAAAAAAAAATTTAAAAAGTCAGCAAGTTTAAGGTAATTGCATAGGAAAGTACCTCCTGGACACATTCTGAAGAGATTATTCAACCACAAACTACAGTTTTATGCTGTCACTCTGGGTTATAAAGCATCAGTACAAAAGACCTCTTTGAAAAAAAATGCAACTACTAATCATACAATCTTCTGGGACAGAATAAAACTGTTGCCATTTTCCCGTAAACAAAAACACTGAGACCAACAAAAACACTGAGACAGTGTCAGAGACACTGACCAACCTCAAGGCCTTATTTCTTGTTTTAGATAGAAAATATACAGCTGGCTAAAATGAAAATTTATACATGTGTCTTCAACAAATACAGGTAAGGAGCTCTCTTTGAAGCAACTGACCCCAAGCAGGCTTCTGATATGACAGCAGGCTCATTCACCAATACTAAGGAAATATAAAAGCTTTTACCTGTATGGCAGTAGGTGGGGATGCTTGTATGTCATTATACAGTCAAGAGCTATTCTTTGTACATTCTGGTCTTGATGGGACAGTAACTGCAAATGACAAAAGAAAGAACATGAGTCCCTACCTAGGAGACAGAATTGCTTACTGAAAATAGTAGAACAACCCAAAGGCTCCAAGCTCAAGCAGGTTTTGGACTAGCTTATCAGAACGGAAACAGGATGTATGTGTTGCCAGTATAAAGCCAAGATGCGAATACACAACTGTCACTTATAAAAAGCCGACATGGCTGCTGGTAGTTCATATATACTTCTCCCTCCCAACTCCATAGGATAGTTACAATATTTGTTTTTTCATAATCGTCTTTTAGACCACTGTCAGCTTGCATTTTCAACCTCCAAAATCTGTTACCAGTTTTATATCTGGGAAGACTGGATTAAAAAGCAGACTACCCAAAGCATCCCAAGACACCTGTCTTTCTTTCCTGTGACAAACTCATAAGACTTGATACGCACTTGATATGCAAAGTCTCACTGAGATTTCCCATCTCTTGAAGATGACTCCTCATAACCTAGGCACTAAGAAATATAGATCATTTTCCCAAGCAGCATTCTTATCAGTTCTTCCGTCTCCTACCAAACAGCACAGGCTAGAATCACCAAAGGTCACTTCACCATGATGTGCCTATGCCAGACAGACACACCAGCCATGACAATACATATGCTAAGACACAGAAATGGCAAAGAGTAATTGATGAAGTAAACTCTCTACAAGAGTTGTCAGGTTGTTCTTCACACACTGTTTTGACCTGTACACGTCTGTTTGGTATTTTCCTAAGAATACAGGCAAGCAAACACATGGACCAACTCTTTTCCTAAGCCAGATTCTGAAGTTGACTGAAACAGAGTGGATGTTCATTAGAGATTCTCAAATCCGGGGATTAATGAACCAACTTTCCAACTCCCACACCGGGTGCCGGGGAAACCCAGGGAAGTAACAGGTTCGCACCATTTAATATAGTTCTACAGACCACTGACCACAACCACCGAGAACACAAATTGGGAACAATTAGAGCAAACCCCAATGATCTGAACAAATCCACAAACTGTGAACCCACAAAACACAGTAAAATGAATAAAATACCCTTTTAAGGAGAGCAGGATAAAGACTTAAAATCCCTCTTCAGAGTCATATTTTTGACAATTCCTTCAGGGAAATCCCTCAAAAGGGAATCTTATCCAATGGAATATTCTTCAAGAAGAAATTTTGTTTTCTTTTTTTATGCCATTCTTACAGACTGTGACTCGTCACATCCCATTTGTTCTTAGATTTGTTTTCCTACCTCCCTTACTTAAAGTTAGAAGAGACTTTTGGTAGACAGGCATTATCTAGGCTCTGCTCTTTAATCTGTGTTCCCTCCTTATTCACCAAATCTCTGTTCACCTTCAATTTCAAGTTTGTTGATACTGACAGTGCCTTATACACTGTGCACTGACAATGCATATGCCCATGACAGGCAAAAGAACAGTGTCACCAGCCACTAAAAACAAACAAATAAACACCAGAGAGAGACACACATACACACACAAAATATATGTATTTCCTCTCTCTTTCTGCAGAAGTATGCTTTTTCATAACGATGGCCACGACTGCCCTTCCCCTCCCCAAGTGCTGGACAGGATGAGGATCCTGAATTTTCCACATTTTGTACTTCAAATCACAATGAGAAACGATGAAAGATTTAAGACCATAACAATATGGAAAGAACAATTGCTGCAAAACGATCTGTTGTTCACACTGACCATATTCTTTGTAGACACAACACTGCAGGACAAGGACAAATCTCCTTGGGTCTTACCCAAGCTTTGGATTCAAAATCCTCTTCCAGATCCTGCTGCTCCCTCTACAGCCACTCCTCCACCTTGCCAAAGACTACTACTTGTCAGCTGCCAGATCTATTTCCATAAGCCACTCCTGGCAAACTAAGCCAGGTATCTCAAGCAGGTCTTCGCTAAAGGGTCTCATTTCAAGTGAAGCTTGCTGCAAAGCCCTCTCAAGCACAGCTCCTTTTTCAGCTATCACACCTGGGTTCAGAGAACAACAGGCTTCTGCAGTCTCAGACACTGCATTCAAATAAGGATGAGTTCATTTATTAACAGTAATTCTAAAACCCAGCAAATAGCATTACCTGGGTATACAATGCATTCAATTTCTGCTCCAGATACAACGCACGAGGATTTGAAAATTTCGAGAAAACCTGTAAGTGCGCTATTAGTTGCCTGTAAAACAAAACAAATGTTTTTTTAAATGACCAGAAGAGACAATCCTGCGTTATCATAAACAAATGGGGAACTTTCATTAAAACTGATTAACAAGAAAGAAAAAAACAACACAAGAGGATCCCAAGTTTATAAGTCTCCATTTCAGAGACACAGCAAGAGGTATCCTGCTCCCTCTCCTAAGCAGCTCCTCCCAGATCTCACTTCACTACACAGAGAAGACTCTTTCCTCAGTAGCACTAGATGGGCTCAGCTTTTGGTGAGAAAGGAATACAAACAGTCAGGATGTATCTTACTTCCTTCTGCCAGCCCACCCTGGAACAACAAACAGGTGAATTTGCCTCTTGTCCTTAACTGGTACCCATTTCACTCCCATCAACATGAAAGAGCTGCATTTAGCCACAGACTGTGCTGGACTTATGCCAGGCTGCAAGCACAGATGGGAGTCAGTGCCTCTAGAAGTCGCCGTGTCACCCCACATCTACCCTACCTCCACTTCGTGGAAGGGGAGAGAGGTGACCAAGATAAGGAAGACGTGAGATCTCCTCTATCATATGTGGTGTGCAGCTGGCCAAGGCTGCCCTCACCCAGCTGCTCCCTGTGGTACTTTTAAACTAAACTCTCCAGACACTTGGCTGGGCTGCCCTCCTCCACGGCTGGGCTCAGCCAAAGGATGAGTACCATGCCTTCCAGCAACCCCACACCAAGGTTGGGGCAGGCACTGGTCCTGCCACTGCCTCAGCCAGACCTCGCGGGCCGCAGGGAGCAGCTCCACGAGAGTTCTCCTGCCATGGCACAGGCCTGACTGCATGAACTATCCAGGGTGAAGACAAAGGGAGATCACTGCAGAACTCATTAACACACCTCCGGTAAATCTTTTATGCCTTTGTTATTGCTGCCAGGAACTAATGTTTCCACTTAAGTACACGGACATTTTGAGATGGAAGTTCAAAACAAAACAATAAAAAAAAAATAAAATCTTGGACTGTCACTATATTTTAATTGCTGCTAATTTACAGACACAAGCCAACAATAGCATGTAGCTTCAGTCTAAAGCACCACCAAATAAAAATATTTGTTCCTATGAAGAAAAATGGGACCAAGCTTTATAACAGGTAGGCAACGGTAGAATCCCAATATTAAAATACATAAACGAATAGTTTCATTTTTCAAAGTGTTTGGAAATGCCCATGGCTTTAAAAGACCAACAGATACACACAGAGAAGCCAGGGGAATGCAGGTACAACAGCCTTCAAAAACTTCAGAATGGCTTCAGAATACCACAAAATTTTTGCTTAAAGTAACACTAACCACAGTGTGTCAGCAGGTAGTGAGATAATGATAAAACCTGGGTAGGGTCTTTGGATGTTTAGTACTGTGCAGGCAGAGTTTCTGACTCTAAAGTTCTTATAATCCACTGAAAAATTAGGAAGTGCAAGCAAAAGAAGAAAAAGGAAAATATATATAAGCTTAGCTTTTATCTCAACATGAGCTGCTGAATCTGCCTTTCCATGAAAGCACTAGCAAGGCAAAACTAAAAATACTTACTTAGCAGCAGCTCTTCTTGTTTTCTTTTTTGGTAGACCTACAGTAATTGGTTCCCCTTCTTCCTTTTCTTCTTCCCCCTCCTCCTCCATAGCAACATCATTCACTTCTTCACCAGGTATTTCTTTTGTTGCTACTGTACCACTACTTTTCTTTCTAAGATCCTGAGATGGAGCCACTAATGAATCTGCTGGGTAGTACTCATTTCTAGGTTTTTAAGAAAGAAAAAAAAAAAAAGAAGGAAAGAATTAAGAAGCATAGCATTTTTCAGGGTTTCAGGGCAAGAAAAACTAGAAACTCCACAATCCACCATTCTCATTATAGTGTCTTGGGACACTATATGGCTAAAAATTCCCTAAGAAGCATACTTCAGCAAGTATATGCTTCTTTGCCTACAAGTTGCACAGAAATAAGGCAGTGACCACATACACTAAAGGAGACTGGAGGTACCTGGTGGAGAGGAGAACAGACATGAATCACTAAATTACTAGAGGTCTGTAAAGAGGTTATGTGGAGGGCATGGGGGTTGTGTTTGCTGGAATGGGCTGGTGAACAGTGAGTATGGAAGTGTGAGAGTACGTGAGGAAACTAACCTAACTACAGTATGGTTCAATTTTTCCAGGAAGGCAAGCAAAACGTAGGTTTTCTCACCATAGAAAAGGAATACCAGAAACTTTCCCCTGCCATAAGGTCACATCTATCCCACGTGCATCATACTATCTCATACGTTCACACATGCAAGCACACCACTGCTCTCCCTCCAGGACCAGGAAATTGAATCAGCCTCTAACAAAAACAGTATTTTCCCCATCTCAGGAGAAAATATTTTGGTTTTCTGTGATTCCAAATCAAAACGTATCTTCATTTTTAGAAAAAGGAACTCTATTTCCACTAAAATCACTCCCTAATGGGAGTAATGAGGCTGTGACAGTGGCAAGTCAATAAATGAGAGACTGAGCAGCAGAAACGTACTGCCAGTTTCATTTCAGCCTGCTTCTTCTGTGATGTTTCTTCTAACAGAATCCACATTTATATCAAAAGGTTATCTTAACTGGAAAGACAACTCATCAGCCATGTATTCAGGAAACTACATCTATAATGGGACAGCAATAGTCGTAAAGCTCGGCAACACATTGAAAGCAACGTGTCCTCTCATCTCACCTGGAAAATAAATCTTACTTACCTAATAAACCTCAAAAGAAGTGGGGAAAGTTCCCTTGACCTTGGCTCCACTCTATCTGGAAACTTATCCAGTGCTTTCCACAGTAGAAAACGGAAGTTTGTGTGGTCCAGCCGATCAGTACAATCTGTTCTAGTCCTCAGCTGCTCTAGGAAGACAGTCCACACTCCTCCTTCTGGCATCTTCTCACGTTCTGTTTCAGCAATGCTTTCCTCCTGTTCATCTAGCTCATTTTGCAGCTCCATTTCTATAGAACAGATGAAGAAAATCTTTTCAGGTTACTTCATAATTGCCAGTAGGAAGGTATCAGTCCCGCATTATGAAAGTAATACTTTTGGTGACACGTACCTGTTTAGATAACTGTATTTAACACTGTCCCGAAAGACCCGCATTGCTTAGAAAGTATTCTAGGATGCCTTACAGCCCTGACACATCTCAATTAAACTAACAAAGAGGTCCACAAATGGCTGTGTACTCATGGCTCTGTTGTGAAATCATAGATTCCATACACCCACAGGTAAACCTCAAGAGCACACCCAAGAAAAGACACTGTTTGCAGGTATTCCACTGAATCTATGGAGCAG
The DNA here is from genome assembly GCF_000708025.1 of Charadrius vociferus. Taxonomy (NCBI): domain Eukaryota; kingdom Metazoa; phylum Chordata; class Aves; order Charadriiformes; family Charadriidae; genus Charadrius; species Charadrius vociferus. Next base: position 624,335 of record NW_009646866.1, read on the forward strand.
AAAGACGGTCAACCCCATTATACAGGTTCTGTCATTGCTCCTGATAAGTCTGGGCAGATCCAGCCTTAAGCATGGCATGCTGCATGGCTTCCCACAATCTGCAACTCCCTCCTATAATACAGATGCCTTTTCTATTTACTTCTTGGTGTTTAGGATAGAAAGAGAAGCAGTTTTCTCCCAAGCCTCTCCATTCCTGCCCTGGACATGATGCTGGTAGTCAAGAGCCCTGGTTCCGAATTGCCCCATCACGTGTAAATTTTGGGGCACATAAGAACACAGTCATGTCATTCACAATTAGCTGGGTTACTGTCATAACAACATGCCTTACCAGCATAGGTAGCAGCCCTCTCCAAATGTTCATATAAGATCTTCCAGAATTGTTTATTCTCCATTTCCTTTGCATAAGAACTAACAAAGCATAAAACAGCATGAAATTAAAAGGAAAACGAAAGGAAAAAAAAAAGCCACGCGTCACTAGGCATGTTAACAACTAACATGATCAGAGGCTTTCATTAATACTTTAATGTGGGTGTCCGAAGACAGGACATCTGCACGACACAGCTGTAGCACAACCTTTGCCTTTACTCATGGATCCAAAATGTCAACTGTTATTAAAATAATCTGGTTGTATCTCATGACTTCAAATGAACTCAAATTAAGTAAAAATGTTCTCAAGCTTTCTACTGACTTCTGTACAGTAACATCATATAGAACCAAAGGAATAATTAGCATGGATGTATCTTTTGAAGAGCTGGTTTAATATTTTTTTATTAATTCGCTAGTTTGAAGGGGAAAATCCCATCCTTTTTAACCATACAACAGAGGGGGAAAAAACAAGAAGATAAAGTCATGCTGAAAGCAGACACTGATTTCAGTATTTAGCTCAGCTGTCACCATGGTAAGTCTTCCCTACTTTTCAGTAGGATTTAGAGGTTTTCCAGTAAGGACAGAAAAGTCAGAGATGGAGAAACTGAGAGGTACTTCTTGGTCCTTTCAGCATTTGCGAAATGCTAATCAAATCCTGCTACTTTTGACTCAAAACTCTGATGTTATTTGACTATATTTGTTGCTAAGAAAAATCAGAAACTAAGTTAAAAAGTTGCAATTTATTTGAAAACTCAAATTCATTTCAGAAGATTTCACATGAAGGTACTAATGCACAGATCTCTCCAAATTGGACATTTTTACCTCAGCTTTTGTTCACAGAACAATGGAAGGAATGTTCTCTAAGACAACCACAGATTGCAGTATCCAACCACATATACTCACGTTATGAGTTCAATTACAGGATCCCAGAGAGGGCTGAAGTTAATATAAAGCATTCCCAATAAATACCGAAGAGGCACCTAGAATGACATACACCACCACCACGTTGAGATGTAAAAAACAATAGTTAAAGACCAACAAACCTCCTCTAGCCTTTCCTCCTCTCAAAGAGGAAACCTTGATCAAAGAAGTTCTCAGAAGTACTACAAGTAATGAAGCAAGGCACAGACATCATCATTCCTTGTCTCGTAGCTGCATGAGGAAATCTAGAGCCCATTTACTGTAAGCTGCACTGAGATCTAGTCACCATACCTACATAATATGAATGTGTAAAAACCAGTTCAGCACAGCAGATGATCTGGATTGCTTGCCTCCCTCTCGAACTTCAGGGCTGCTGTAGCAGCCTTAGGGACCGCAGAAAGAGGAAAGTTTGCCCTGAGGAGTCTTCACTGCACTAGGCCAGCATGTCCTCTGGATTGGCTCCTTGCTGACCTATGTGACTGACCTACAACTCTTCCTCACAGCAGCTTACAAGTCAAGGTAAAAAAATTATACAGGTACAGCAACAGCCAGAAAAATAATTAAAAAAAAAAAAAAATCCCTCCCACCAAATCTGTGATCTTTTAACTAGTAAAATTGTGACCCTTCCAATACCTAGAAAGCAAGGTCCCCTTTAGCTCAGCAGCAGATGAGATTCAACAGTCACACATATGCAAGATTTTCATGCTGCAGCAAGACCCAGAGGCTAGGCTCTCCAGTGGCCAATGGGGGTCCTACCACCGTTCAACCATGCTGAGGTTACGGCAAGGTCATGACTTTAAATTTGCTCACAACTCACTTCTCCCTGGAATCATCTGCCTTCCTTTCCCTGATATCAAAAACTGATTAATCTGGTTGTGGGTCATTTATCTAGACACCACTGTTGTTCTACTAAATATCCAAGAGAACACAATAGTACCAAGGACAATTGGAATAAAGGAATGCGACAACTGCTTTTTGACAATAACTACTTACCTCCTGCAAAGATCCACTTGGTATTGCAGACTGCACTATATCACATCTTAGTTTCCTCAAATGGAGGAGTTTCTCTCTGTAATCATTCACTGTTGCTGGTACAAGTTCTGCTTGGAGCAATATGGCAAATACTGGCTGGAATTCCCCTGTGCCATCACCCTGAACGAGCAAGTGACATGCATTTTGTTAGAGTATCCTTTTCTCATTGAAAGGTATTTCAACAACACTACACAGAGTCCCAGCCATTTTGGACCAAAGAACAAAGTCGACTTGCTCTGTTTTCCACCACTTAGGCATCAAAACTCACAAATCTGAAAACATCAGGAGGCAGGGGAACAAACAGATAAAACTGGAATGTGAAAGTACAAAAGCAGAGAACAATGTCTGTCAGACACATGCTTTTTTTCTGCAAAGGGGAAAACAGTTCACAGACAACATCAAACACAGATGGGTTTGAAATGTTAAATGAAACGTTTTAGCCCTACCTCAATCTGTGTAGAAGGTGGATTCTCAAAATGGTTTAGAATTCGGACAGTCAATAGTCGGACCTACCCAAAGTGGAAACATATATCAGAAGCATGCTGGAGCATGCAGGCTACATACGCAGACACATACACAGCTACGCAGAGGTTAATGTTTTGCACAGGAGACCGATTTCACTAGGGTCCTCCTGAACTTGAGAAACAGATGAGCTCCTGCAGTCTAGCAGGCAATTCAAAATGAATACATTAGGCTCCTGTTCTGATTCACCTCTAGGGAAGAGGAAAGCATCCTAGAGCTAAAAGTTAACCTCTGTTAACTCATGCCCCGCAACAGCCTCTTAGAAGTGGACACAGTCCTAAACAGACACTACAGAAGTAATTGCTGTACTTAGTCTCCTGTTTCTCCTTTAGCCTTTGTCATTTAACTCAGTTTACTTAAATTGCATTGCTAAAATACAAATTACCTTGCACGTGCTCAAGAAAGTAGATTACCTTGGAAACACCTGTGGAAATATTAGGGTGCAACTTCTCAAACAAGTCCATCAGGTTCCCTTGGGAAAGGGGTTCCTGGCAGCCACACAATGCCAACCTCGTGTAATAGAGATCAGCTAGCAGCAACGCAGAGGGGTCCGAAGGGAAAGTGCTAAAACAACAGTGTTTTATTAGCACATAGAGAGCACTGCAACAATACAGATTATTTGAAACTAAGGCAGTAGTGATGATAACAACATCAAGGGAAAATTCCACGTAACTTCAGATTCTGCTGGCACCAGCAGGCCAGTGAAGTCAGACTTCACCAGCACGCTGGCTTGCAGCCTCAAAGCGCAATCACCTATGAGAACCCAAGAGGCATGAGATTCCTCCTTTGTATTAATCAGGCTTGTCAAGCTGTAGCTAGCAGGCTGGATCCACACACAGCTACAGAAAACAAATCTGCATAGGTCAGACAAAGGTTGCTGCTACTGCCCAGGTGCCCAGTCAATGATCAACTTCAACAGAAAATTAATAATCCAGGCTTAGGTGAGACACCAGAAGTCCTGCCTGACCACAGGGAAGCCTCCTTTCTGCTACCTTACATCCCTTGCTCCAAGTGGGTTTCACACCCCGTGCCCAAAGCTGGCAGAAAAACACTAGACTGAAGCACCCTGCCAAGACTTCCTGCCTGATCTGGGCAAGCTGCTTCATCTCCATCAAGCCTCAGACAAGGGCACCATGATTTCCTAACTGACCAGGATGTTCTGAAGTTCAAGCTACTAAAGACTTGGAGATGCTCCAGCTCAATAGTGATGGGGGACAGCAAGTTCTGCAGCATTTGCCAGAGAGAAATCAATGGTCTCCCTTGATCCCTCCAGCCACTTAGTTATGTGTGCTAATTGTAGAGTAGATTAGTGTTACAATAAATAAAATGGAGCATACAAAACCTCCTCCCACTATGGAGCAAGCACACACAGAGGTATGTAAGGACATGGTGGAATCCCAACACCAGCAGCAGACTGCAGAAGTTCAGGCTTTTGACACAACTCAGAAAAAGCTATTCCTGTCTCTTTTATCATTATTATGTATGACACAGTTAGCAAGCGTAGCACTCCTTTGTATAACTAGAACCAATTTATGAGACACAGTACCCTGCAGCAGTCTAAGAAAGCTTCAGTTGGCAGAGAAAATGTCACCGAACAGGCACTACATCTACCTGGTTCTCCAAACAAACAGTGCCTACAACACTCTTACTTACATAACCCCAACACTGAAGCAATGCACTGGCCTAACAGAACGGGTAACACACAAAGAGGCATTTAACAAGCCCCTACACAAAGGTAAAGCCAACTCTTTGCTGTACCAAGGAGAATCACAAAGGATCACAGAACAGGCAGAGTTTACTTACGCCACCAAGCTCTTGACACGCTCCACAGGTAACAAATGGAGTATTTCAGAAGACTCCGCCAAACTAAGAAGAGTACTTACAGCTTGGCAGGCCACGAACAGGCTTCCTGGAGCAAAGAGAGAACAAGAACAGCATGTATATTTACTCAGCTCTCAAATGACTTGTGTTTGTATGGTGCTTGCCCATCTTGAAATGGCTGGAGTCACAGAAATAGGGTAACACATGGATCCCAGATCTGGCGTGTGTATTTTCTAACCATTATCATAACCCATAAAGGAAATGCTCCTCTGGCTGTCAAAGTAAATGCCTACTCCAGCAAGCCAGCATTGAAAGCTGTGAGCAGCTCCCAGTTTGCATCTGTTTCCATCACACCCACGTACACGGGGAGCAGAGATCTGGAGCTAAGCACTGTTGCAGATGTCTCAGACAGCTCTATGCTACAAATGGCACTCGGAAATGAAGAAACGCTGCCCAAATCGATATGAATGCTAGAAAATAGAAGCAAAAAAATATACCGATGCTACCACACAGGTGCCTATAAACTTTGGCACTTCCGCAACTACCATATGAGAGCTTCAAAGCTGTCCCATGTACTTAAAGGCTGAATATTTGTTAGTGAATGGAAGGGTTTTGCTGAATTTTGTTACAGCAATCGCATCTCCTTCCTAAACCTCTCAGCCTCCTTTAGAGATGGAGAGTTTCCCAGAAGCACAGGAGAGCCAAAGCCCTTCCAGACAAGAAAGGAGAAGGGCAATTCCTTTCCCCTGCCACTCCTAAAGTTAACAAGTAGGCTGTTTAAAAAAATAATAAAAAAATCCTTTCCTTCCTCTCTTCCCAAGCAGAAGAAACACTGTTGCTAAACCAGGCAAACTGAAAAAAGTTGTTTAAAGGATATAATTTCCTTACATACTGCCAGCTGCTATGGAGAATAACAAGTGAGCATTCAATTCCCATTTATTCCTTTGAAAACATCCCTCTATTCCAAGTTGCTTAACACCGCAGGTGTGTGCCAAATCCCGCTCACCATTAACCTCTGCAAGGAGCTCCTCAGAGAGGAAAAGAAAGAGCAAGTAATGACAGGATGAAGCTTTCTGCATCTATAGCGTTAAGGGCACAGGTTCCTAAACCATAATCTGCATACAATTTGGTAGCAGAACCTCTGTGCTGGACAAAGATAGCGGCTCCCACCTCACTGTGGACACAACCATATGATCAACAGGATAAGCCCTTCCATACAAGCGGTGACCCCCAAGCAGCTGCCAGGGGTTACTTGCTGTTCGCAAGCCAGCTTCCTTGCACTCCCCAGCAGCTGCAGAAAAACACCCAGTTCTGGGACTTTCACTTTGCCTCAGGTTACACAGGCCATGCAGGTCAAATAGGGAGCACAGGGCTGGGGTGTACCTTGCACAGGCAGTGAGAGAAGACTGGAGTCCTAGCAGGAGATTAAGGAATTGTAGAGATCATGGAGCTGGAAAGAATGGCGGAGGATGAAGAAAGTGTCCAGGAACCCTAGTTTGGGAGGAGGGTGAGGAAAATCAAGCAAAGAATGTAGGATGGGGCAACAGGAGGCAGGACTGTTCGACTGAGGCTGCATTTCTTTTTTTCTTCTCTCTTATGGGCAAAGGCAGAAATAGCCTTTTGCACGGGCACAGAGCTGGCGCAGAGCGGCAACTGTGGCCACCAAAGATGAAACCCAAAAAAACCAAAGTTTGGGTATTCCTTTTTTAGAAAAAGTACATTGCCACTAAAATAATCACAACAGCATGCAAACCCTACAAACAGGATAGAAGAAAGGGCTCAATCCAAAAGGGCCGTGCTCAACTAAGACTAGAGAAGAAAAAGCAACGGAGCAAATTGGCAGATACATTTAGTAATGTTTATAAAGGGATTATAAAGGGAAAAGGCCAGATGCTAGACAAACTCTTTCAAACAAAGGAATGATGAACACTGAACCTGGGGCACTCCAATGCTTGCTTATTTTTCGCATAAGGCCAAATACTTGCAATCCATCTGAGTAACAACTGCCCTGCCCAATGAAAACGATGTTGAAACATTGGGGTTTTTTTGGCCAGAGAGGGAAGACAACCAGTCACCACACATGCCTAGAAGAAATATGCAGCATTTTAGAATTGGTGCTGTCACTGAGGTCAGAGAGATGGTCATGTCCCAGACTTTGCACTACAGGTTTGGTATAGTCTAACTGGAGCTTGTGAATCAATAGACTCTCCTTCACTCGACTGCTTCAGCCTGGGTCTGGTTTAGATTGATTTCCATGCTCTTTTTTCTCACTTTCTTCTTTTCCTTTCCAACTATCTCCATTCTCCACTTTGCAGAACATCTGCCACCCCATTATTATTATCAACAGTAAATACAAAATCATTTCTTGAAGGATGTTTCCCCCCAAGCTTTGCTTTTCTAGTTTTACTTCAGCTGGTCAATAAATGTGGGTACAATGCTACTGCTATTCATTTTCATGCTTTGTGTTATCAGAAAAACTGCTTTATATATATTTTTTTTCTATATCAACAGAAAGCAAATAAACAGGAAATAAGCATAACTGACCTTTACAGAGGCTTCCTTTGTCAATGGCTGTGAAGAGAGAGTCTATAAAACTTGTCACACGGGGCAGAATGTTTTCTTTGTCCATTGGTCTGTCCAGAATAAATGGGAAGACTTTTACCTCTATGTTACACTAACACCTACACACGTATGAAAGCTTTCTTTCACATCCATCTTGCACTATATTACAGATAGCTCACTCCAAGTTTGAAACCAGCACCAAACCATTTTTGCTATTTCCGATGCACGATGTAAGCATTCATTGTACCTTCTTTCCAACTATTCCTTCCATACAAGAACATCATAATTATTGAAAAAATACTGTCTAGTCCTCTAGAGAGGACAGTGCTTAAAACACAGAAACTGAAATGTATCAAGTAGGCAATCAAGAAACTGATATTCTATTCCTGACTTTACTATTGACTCATGGTATTTCCACACAGCATTTTTTTCACCTTCTAAGCCCGGCTTCCCCAAACTAGGGCTAGTAATTATTGTCTTTCCCTTAAGTACAATGATTTCTGGCAGATAGCAAACTAGACAGTATTACAGAAATACATGACAATGGTATCTTAAAATACCCCTTACCTAATATGTGGCAGCACAACCAAGGCAACCCAAGGCTGTGAAAGGTCAGTGATGTCTTCCTTCTCTGGTAAATGGATTAAAGACAGTACATGATCCAACACTGGTCCTTCTGCCTTTCCTCCTTGTCTTTTACTTGTTTGTTGCCTTGTATTAGAGCTAAAAATAAAACCAAAGTTTTTAGTAACCCACCACTGCATATCAGAGATTGTTCCTTTTCCTCCCATGATACTCAAAATTATGTTTGCTACTTCCAGCAAAAAGGACTTGGACAACGCAAGGGATTATTTTCTTTTTAATGTCTTCCACAGCCCAAAATGTCATCTAGTCATGCTGAGGAGCACAAAACATGGCCCACAAGAAATGTCAGGTCTGTATTTCAAGTTCAAATAGCATTTCTAAAAGGAAAGGCACTAGTTCTCAGTTGGGCATCCTCACAATGAGGATATAAGGCCTCTAGGAGCACCTGAGATTTGTCGCTGTGATTCCTGTTAGTAAACCATGATCACACTGGCGTAGACAGACTAATGGATGACAGAAAACAACCAGTGAGGTAAAAGTTTGGGGACTTAAAAGGAATCACAAGCTGAGCCCAAATCAACAAGCCTATCTGCAGGCAGAAAGAGTCCATACTGGAACATACGATCAGGAGTACTTCACACCCCACGGACAGCAACCTTTCCATTCCACCCAGGGCTTGCCAGACCAGAGTTAGAAGCCTGCATAGGCTCTACCCTTCAAGAAATACAGAAGCTAACAAAAAGACAGCATCAAGAATCATTAGAGGTTTAAGAAACAAAATTTATGAGATAAACCTCAAGGAATGCTCATTGCAGGAGTGGTTAGACTAGATGACCTTTAAAGGTCCCTTCCAACCCCAACTATTCTATGATTCTATGAATTAGGATTGTTAGTCTAGAGAAAGAAGATTTCAGATGTTTCTGATGATCAAAGCCTGTTATTTGGAAAAGCTAGATACAAGGAGTAAGAAATAATCTGCTCTTTATGTTCCCTGCAGATAAGATAAGCAGCAATGGATTTAAACTGAAGTAAACAAAGTTTAGCTCATACAGTGAGGACTGGGAAAAAAACAAAACAACCAAAAAAAACTAAAGACCTCTGTAACCATACAGATAGGAAAGTACTGGCACAGACTGCCGGGGAAGCTTGGAAATCTCCAGAACTGGAGTATTTAACGACAATTTGGTCAGACATCTTTCAGGACTGGTTCAAGACTTGCTAATTCCATCCTAGGTAGGAGATGAAGTATGCAAGTCTTGAGATGTTTCCCAGCCCAAATTTCTACCACTGACATTGCAGGAGCACTAAAAAGTCTCAAGTAGAACCAAGGCCCTCTCAGCTATGTACTCCATACCACTGAAAATCCAGAGAGATGAACAGACAAAGAAAACAAGGGAAGAAACACAAATTTAATTCTTTTGACTGAACCTGCTGTTCCCTAAACCCTAATAACTCCACTCTATTAAATAAAAATAGGAAAACCCCAGAGAGTGGATTGCTTTTAGGAAAGAGAAAACCTTACACAAAAGGCAATACAAGTCACCACACTGCAGATCAAAGTTTCGAATTATCTGAGCTGGAGTAATTAGAACAATTGGTATTAGCAGATTAGCAACAGTCATTCTGTGCTTGACAGTGGTTACCCCAAATCTTTCCAAAGAGGCTCCAGGGGAAAAGCAACCACTTCATTGCAACCAGGCTAGCTTTGCAACTAGAAGCAGTCAAGCTGTGCCAGCACAGTGCTGTGTCTGGATTAATTACATGCCCTTTGGCACCCAGCTGTGCTCAATGGTAAGACTATAGTACTGCTGCCAAGAAAACTCCTGGACAAGACATATGCATACAGGGAAGAAAGAAGGGGCACAGGCAAGAGGTTAGTAAAGATGACAACCTGGACTGCAGCACTCACTACAAAGATTAACTGCCCAAGTATGAAGAATGCATCTTGGTGAAACAAATGCCCATCACACACCTACTGCAACACTCGCTGGTCTTTTTACATCAGTGATAACCATTCCAGAGCAGTATCTCTTCTCAAATAATCTCACAAAGAAAAATAGGATCCTACCGTATCGCTTGGTTTGCAAATCTGCCAGAACATTGCCATTTAGACAACTCCAGCAAATACCAGGGGGCAACTTTTCTGTAGCTTTGCAGTGCCTGCAGGCCTGCAGCCATGCAGATACACCTGGTGTTTGCTGAACTTGAGAAGTCTCACCTGACGGATGATTCAGTGAAAACAAGAGGATACTTTTCAAATGCCATTGAACCAATGGTAGGAGGCTCTGCTTTCACCAGAATGAGTTTAGCCAGAATTGCCATCGCTTCATCCTTTGTGACAGCATCTGTGCCAGTGAAGCAATGCTCAATGTACTCCAGAAAGCATGGAAGAAAATGCTGAAAGGGAGCAGGGGAAAAAAAAAAAAGAGTAAGGTCAAGGACTGGCAAGTCTCTTTAATCATGATCAAATCCACAAAAATCCACACAACACCAGCCACAGAGGAATCCAAATATTCAAAAATGAGCCAGCAAAACACCAGACTTATCAGTCCTGGTGCCCCAAGTCACCAGCACACAGACATCCTCTTACCCCAGCAGGAACAGTGATCTGATGTAAAAACTCAGTTTGCCCCAAATCTAGTCTCATCAGGACATTCCAGATCCCTGATTTTACTTTCACCTCCTATTCCATTTAATTAATTTGATTCCTCCCAGATCACCAGTTCCAGGCCTGACCTATCAGACATTACTATTCTTCATTTCCCCTTACTTTCTCCAGAACTCCTTCTCTTCCTCCCATAACAAGCCCACCCCGTTAATTCCTAACAGATAAGCTTCTTTTTGTGAGCACAGATACCTGTCACCTTCTCCAACCCTGAGCACCATTACCAAGCTTCAACACAATGGCATAAGTAACCTCTTTCATTCCTACCAGATCATGCCAGGAGTTGAAATAAACATCATGTCAATACACAAAAATGCTTCAGCATAGAAGGCAGGGAAATATACAGTGGATTTCACAGTTGCTCCTTTTGGCAACAAAAATAAACAAAATGCACAAAAGCTTCCACCTACCCTCTCAAATTGCTTCATTGTGAACATCGCCTCAGAGAAGTCCAAAAGAAAGCGCTGTTCAAATCCACTTGCAAATACCTGCAAGATGCAAATGAAAGGTTGACAGGAACACATTAGCAAGAGACATTTCATAGTCAACTCTCCATTATCCATAGGACATTTTTTTTTCAGGTTTATGAATCAACCATGCTTTGAACTCTGAGACACCCAGCCTGGTGCTCTCTTCACAGCCAGCTGAGCTTGTTAGTTCAGGCACACACAACAATACTCTTTCCAGTGACAATTCAGGTACAGAAAAGCATCGCCCTTTTTAACAAACCCTGCTTACACAGTCCTTCATAACAAACCCTGCTGGATCCCACCTGGCTCTGTGCAAAGACAGCTTAGGTATCTCTTTAGTGTGATGTGGAAAATGTAAGCCGGAAATTCTAGGACTGCAGCATAGACACACCAACTGGTAGGAAAAAGCGTAGGCCCAAAAGATCTTTCAACTCAACATTTTGCCTGTGTAGCAGGTTGCACAAAGTTTACCCCTTCACGGGCAGAGCAAACCTCTGTGCTTCTGAAGGACCCAAGATAGGAACAGTCCTCTGAGATACCAAGGATCAGTGCTCCTCGACACCGAGATGTGCAACATAGAAATACACACCCAGATCTCCTTTCCCCAGACCCTTCAGAAGACAAGGACAGCCTTAAGGCTCCTCCAGTTTAACAGGAGCCCACACAAATATCCTCAAATGTTTGAAGGACCACATCTCCTCAGCAAAACTGGACTCATGACACAGGCAGAACCAATCTTACTTCAACACAAGCCAACACTGAAGGTGAGATGAAATTTGATCTTTTTTAAACGACTGCAACAGCATTGTTTTCCCATTGTATATCATATGACATCTTTACTTTCAATTTCTTTTCTTTTTTTTTTTTTTTTTTTTTTTTTTACATACATGGCACAACTATGGTCCACACTGTAAACTGCAAAATTACTGCAACAAGAAAACTGAAGAATTAGACTCCATAGCAGCATAGTGGTAAGAATGTACAGTTAATCCTGTCAATGCTTCAGGAGCAACAGCAGTACTGAAATATGCCTGTCCCTGTGCTTTCTAAATCAAAATGCACTTGCCTGAACCTTGTTCACAAGGCTAAGCCATGCTGACTAAATGTTTGGCAGCTTAGTGAAAAATGTACTTTTTTCATTAAGCCCAACTCACTGACCTGCTTTATAATCTATGGCAGAACATATCCCTTCTCTGTTCTCCCTCCTTTCTCTACAGAGGCTGTAGGTGTTTGAACCAGAGCCTGGTTTTCATTGCAAAGATGTCTGCCACAACGGCAGCGCTATGCTGACAGTCTGTGTGAGACTGTCAAGAAGTCCCAAGAACACAGCAGACGTTATTTAAGGCACTGGGCAGCTTCTCCATTATCTGTGCAAAAAGGCTAAAGGGAACCTTATAGTCTATTTCCTAGCCTGAAGTGGAATGTTCTGAAATCAGCCTGCTCTAGGGAACTTGAATTGTGGGATTTCTGCTACAAGCTGTAGTCTTTGTTACCTTCTCAATAGCTTCTTTGGTCAAAGAATCAGGCAAGAAAACATTCTCAGCCAACAGGAATGCAGAAATGGAAAAAAAACGCAACATTTTTATTAAAATCTGAAATGAAAGAGGGAAAACTGATGTTTGTCTATGAAGATAATGGTTGTCTCGTCTGAATGATCTGAACAGTCTCTGGAGCAGGAGGGCATCATGTTCTAAGCTTCAGCCCACAGAACTGAATCCTAATAATCCTGTTAAAGTTTGAAGGCACTAAACCGACATTTGAACCCAAGAGGGTCAAACATATGTGAATCTGGTAGAACTGCTCTACCATTGATATGGGGGTCCAAGTGTCCTCCACAGTGGCGGGAACTACACAGCTCAGCACGGTCTCTAGCAGCAGCAGCCTGCTTTTTTCCTTCTCATTTTAAAGGAGGACTACACCAGCATTACAGTACAAAAGTAAATTCTCACAGGATCAGAGAGGTAGGAATACTCACTATAAATGTCTCTGTTCACTCAGCTGATGCATCAGAAATGTGTACGAGTGCTTCAGCTGACTACACCTCTTCCATATTCAATTGACACTTCTCGGGCACATCAGCCAAAGGGATGGTCTGACCTACCTGACAGACATCTTCAGGCAGTGAGACTTTGGATCCGTTTGCATGTTCCACTAGGACCAGATATGCTTGCAGAATCCTTTCCATCTGCTCTGAAGCCATACAGCAGTTGGCCTTAGTTATTTTCCTCTGCAAGACTAAGAGTGATTCCTGTTTAAATAAAAAAAGAAAGCTAAATGTTTCAGAGAAATGACCAGACCCTGTTTCACTTACTGCTATTTGAAAGGCATTCTACAGAAGCAATATCTCATCTGCCTGACAAACTATCGTTGACTCTCTCATTCATGTTCAACAAACTAAACCTTGCAGAAACACTATGTTATTCCCATTATGTAAAAACATACATCCCACATTCCTTGGACAGAAACACAAATACATCCCAAGATAAGGGTCTTCTGCAAGGCTTACAAAATAGTAAAGAGGAAGAAAAAGAAATACTTGGCCCCAGACCCACAATGGTATGGAAGCACCCAGCTTCCACTGGAATTGTCAAAACTTAAGTACTTTTACACTTTATGCATCATTGTGCTAATGTGAATGCTGAAAGGTTACTCATATCATCTACATTATAACAGATAGTGGAGCTGCTCTGGATCACTCCTATTACTGTCCCCTTCTGTCCAGGGAATATAAACCCCCACTGAACTATCATAGACTACGGGAATATTTCCTTCTGAGCAAGATATCCCCATGCACCCACCAGTTCCCAGGGTAAAAAAAACAAGCCTCATTAAAAATAAAGGGAATTATGTCACCAATTTCCAAGATTTCATCACAAATGCAGATGCTGACTGACTTGGATCCCAGGGATACAAAACATCCAGTGGCAAACCATTCTGTAGCTAATGACACTTAGGCAATAACTGCCATCATACTGGGTGAGGTAGAAGAAAGAGGATGGGATTTTCTAGGAAACTATAGATAGTCACAGGGTAGCAGTTCCAAGAAGGAGTAAATAGGGCTATTTATCTATCTTGGAAGAACTACCCTAAAGTGCACGTGTATCATTTCCTCCAGTTTCCCATTTCACCCTTCTGATAAGCACAACTGACACAGCTGTCAGTTGCAAGAGGTTTTGATCCCCCTTAGCAAATCCCAATTGCTAGTAAAAACATCTAAATGTTGATCAGGTAAGTAAAAAAATCTTGCCAGGCCCTTGCTCATCATTCTACATCACCCTGACACAACACAGCCCAGCCCACAGCACTCAGCCGTGCTCCCTCAAAACTCAGAGTCTAACCGTCAAGCAGCAAGGAGGGAACACTTGGACTGAAAACACTGTGACTTTCAGTACTTGGCTCTGAGGCTTAAGTTTGGCTCTGCAGGTTCAGCCCAGGTCTGCTGTAAAGAGAGGTGCAAGGCAAAAAGCCTCCCCTTGTCTACCACTAAGCAGTTTTGGAACCTTCAATATACCTAGTTTAGCAACATAAAACATTCCCACTCCAGCAAGGGTCCTGTGAAGTCTGGATCTGTAAAGGCAGATCCTACAAAACCTTGCCCATACGTGGGACGGAGCTCCAAGTCTTGCACAGAGCAGTTCCTGTCTCACTCACAGCACAGCACAGCCACCGAGGTCATTCTGAACTTCCAAAAGAAGGGTGGGATTTTTCCCATGCACATGACCCTGTACTTTATGTTTCCAAAGCAGTAAAAAAAAAATTCTGGTCCTATACGACACAAATACTTTTCTTGGTAAATACACAGAGCTTTTTTCAGTCTCCCATGAATAAATAAATAAAAGAATCAGTGTACCTCCAGGCACTTGAAGACAATGTCAAAATGCTCCTTATGGATATGGACTGCAGCTGATCTGATCATCTGCACAAAGGCTTCTCCCACAGTTACCCATGGTAGTTCAATTTCTTCTTCAGTAATAGGCCCCAGCTTTAACAGAATTAACTTAATAGCCTGCACAGGAAAAGAGAACATCACGTCCTTATACTTAGAAAATAAATCTAGCAATCCTAAAATTAGTTAGCGCAATACACTGCTAAAATATTCCAGTGATCGCAACTCTTTCTAAAGCGACTACAGGCTATCACTTAAAATCTGAAATATCAACAAGCAGTACTATTTTAATATATAGGAATGTTGCACAGGAATTACTAAAAACAACCTTCCTATCTCAAAGAATATTCTCAGAAGGCTTTCAGATCTTATTAAGCAATGAACAGCATGCTTCTCATCAAGGATCCACTGAAGTGAACAAGACAACACTCAATGGTTTCACTGAGCGTTGCCTAAAGGTCCGTTACAGCAACATTTAAAACAGCAATCTTTTCTTGTCTTTACCGTCTCTGCACAAGAGTGGAACATGTTTCGCACACCCTTGCACATCTCAAAAAATAGCTGTCCTACACCTTCCGCCTTCTTGGGGTGCTCCTCCAGGTCACGAAGCATTAAATTGAAGATTGCATTTTTATCAGAGACCTACAAAACACGAGGGGAAAAAGAAAAGTTATCAGAGCTGCCAGATGGATAGAGGCAATTAAATGGCTCCACAGCACCATGTTACTGTCCTAGTCCTGCCTTGCCACAACAGTTCAAACTCGTTATTTCTGCAACCACACAAGGAAACTGAAAAGAGAAAAACGATCAGCTATTCAGTCACTACAGCACCCCCCCTCAAGATGTACACAAGTCTAGTGAGGTAACTGCAGCTGAAATATGTGGTTTTGATTACTATGATTTTAGAGGTAAACGTGTGCATAACGTGTCCACCATTAAACTGGTCCCATCTGAAACACAAAGGTTGCTGCACTGGTGTCGAAAGAAATGTGTATCAGCTGACCACAGAATCCAGTCATCCATAACTATAACCACACTTGGGAATACTGCGAGAACTTCTGGCCCAAGATTGTAAAACCCTCCATTTCTGAGGATTTGACTTGAAGTTCAGCAATTTCTGAAAACAACCAGTCAAACAAATGTGCTTTATTAAGGTCTCTTGACTTAGGAATCCTGGTTTTTCTATATTTTGACTAAATAAAAACCAACAACTACCACTCCCTTTCCTTACTCCATGAAAGGCTGCTGTCTGATCTTGATTGATCTGCCTGGGAACGTTATATACTCTGATTTTCAAGAGTGCAAAAAGGTTGTCTCAAGAATATCAGTTCTACGAAGATCTTAAAGCATTAGCGAAAAAGCCAGTAAGGAAATGTGCATTTATAAGTGAAAGCCTCCCTTTTGTGAGGTTACCTTACCATTTCTAGTAATTTAAGATAAACCAACCACAGACATTTAATTTAACTGCTCTTAAAACAGAGTGCTAAGGCCCCTATTTGCCACTGCTGATACGAAGTGCATGCCATTCTCAGTAAAACAGTCACTAAAAATCACAACTCAGGACATGCCAAATGCCAGTTCAAGCCTTGTTATCCCTTCTTTGGACAAAACCTAGTATTACACGTTGAATCCAAGAACCACCACAGAATGGAGATAGTGTCAAAGTAAAAACACCTCACTTACCTTTCTCATTAGAAAGACAAAACTTTCTGCAGCAAAGTTTCTGATGTGAAGTTTGTGGTGACACAGCAGGGTGCTGTACAGGCTAGAAAGACAAAAAATAATCCACCGTTACAGGTAATGCAAGAATTGCCACCAATTGGTTTTAAAACTTATGCTTTCAGTTTGCACTGCCACTTTTTACAAACACTAAGAATCTGTCCTCGTAGAGAGGGCAAGCACTTTCCTCAACTCAATTCCTTCCCACTGCCCCTGGATAAAGAACAGAGTTTTGCAAAGGTCAAATGACAATGCCAGGCAAATTAAGCCACATTCAGAAATACCTCTAAAATCTCTGGATCCACACAGATTCAGCTGCAGCATCAAGATTTTCAATATATATTATCAGCAGCAGTAAGTGAAACCAAAATTGCTCTGATAAACCAGATTTGGTTTTCAGTTAAGCCAACAGGCTCTCCTGTGCACTTAAAAGTTTCTAAAGATACAATTTACAGAGGTGATAAATACTTGCAGTTCTCTCATAAGCCTCAGTAACAGTTGCAGGTGGCTCAGCACATGTTCAGTGCAGAGCTAGTGGTGCCTCAGATTCACAGTCAAGCAGATGTTTTTTCAATATGCCCAACAGCTTTTGCTGGGTTGAGGAGGAAATCTGTAACCCCTCTTTTGCGCCATCTGTTCCAAACTGAAATTGGGAGGAACCAACACAGACCCACCGGCTACGACAAAAAGAAGAGCCCTGCTACCACAGCAGTGTAAGAATGAACAGTCATACTGGGTCAGGCTACAAGTCTGTCCAGCCCAGTATTCAGTCTATAGCAGCAGCCAGAAACAGAGCCTGGGAAACGTTTAAAAACAGGGCAAACACATAAAATCAGCTTTTAACCACCTGCAGCTCAGGGACTCCCCAAGCCAGAAGTGGCTCCTATGCATTTGTCAACTCCTTCCAACTTGGCCAGTTTCCCTTTGAACCTATGCCAACCTTCCACATCCCCAGCATCCTGCGGCAAGGAGTTTCAAAGCATACAAAACTGTGCACACCTCATCTGCTCCCTCACTAAACAGACAGGAAAAAGAGAAAAACACAAAGGGGAAAATACTGGGAAAGTAACAACTAAAGACTCAAAGGAATCCATCCAATGTCCTAAGTCTAGGTGTTTACAACTGGGAAAGACAGACGTGATACAACTATGACTGAGGTACTTGACAGATAACTCAAGAGACCTATGTTGAATTTAGACTTGGTCACAGGTTTCCAAGACGACTCTGACAATCCAGTGTCTTTCTGAGCTTTGTTTTCCCAGCTGACATGGATGCTTCCTCTCCTATCCCCACAGGAAAAAAGGGGACCGAAGACCCAAATCTGCAGCACAACCCACATGCCCCCTCTGATACAGTGGCCCATGAAAGTCAGTAGGATTTCAAAGAAGCTGTAAACTGTAACAAGCTTCCAAGTCTCTCAGAAGGCAGCGAAAGCATGCTAACAAGTATACTGAAGCATTAAGCCACGTGTTCCTGGGGCATTTACATTCCTATAGCATCTAATAACTGCTGATCAAGACAGACATTGAACACTCCTTTTACCTGTATATTTTGTGTATATCCTTCACCATCAACCTCCACAAGTATTTGTAGAGGTAGGAAAGAGACGTAAAAGACCATTCCAGCAGCCCTGTGTCCTGTGTATCCAGTAACTTGGTGATGGCCAGGAAAAAGTCATGAAAGTGAGGATAGAAATCAGTCTGGAGATCTCGAGCGAGCTGCACCACTAAACTGTGTTTCAGAAAATACATCTGTATTAGTTCATTTCAAAAATAAATCAATAAAAACCTAGCCAAACGCTGCATAATCCAGCACAGTCTCTTTGGAAAGAAAGACAGCATTACCTTTACTTCTGCTTTTATTTAAGTATCACCTATTAGGCAGCTGTGGATAGCAAGAATCTTAAGATTTTTTAAAAAATCATGCAGATAGTAAACAAAAAGACATGAATTATTAACATCAAACAAAGCACATTAATATTCTGTCTGACACTCAGTAAGCACTCAGGCTAATTTGCTTGCTGTGTTGCAGTTTGTGTTTTGTTTTGGTTTTTTTTTTTAAACTTAGAACCATAAAGGTCTATCAGAGGAATACAACCACTCTGGGCATTGCTTGCTCTATCTTTCTCAGTTATAATAAAGGAAAAGAACACTCACAACAGGACTCATGTTTACTTGTAATACCGTCAAGGCTTCTGACTGCATTTTGTCACCATATACTTACTCTAATAGGGGCTGATAAGCAAGACTGCCTTCAACTTCCAAATGTGTCTTCAAGCTCTGCACAATGGCACTCTGGTAGTAGACCAGCTGGTTGAAGGACTGGCATTTGTTGGCCACTTCATTGTAGAATTGCACTGTTCAAGGCACAAAAGAGAAACCCTGAACACTAGTCCAGTTCCTGGTAAACATGTAGGATGTTAAAGAATAATAGCTCTCCAGAGCCCAATCCAAAAACCAAGTCAACAGAAAACCTCCCATTGGGCTCTGGATGCAGAAGAAACATATTCTAAGAGTTTAAGGAAAGCAGGAAATGCGAATAAAAATGACGTACTAAAATGCTGGGTGAGGTTCAGTTCCCTCCATTTCCGTAGTCCTTCAGAAAAGTAGGTTTCAACTTCCTGTGAAAACAAAGATAAAATAATAGCTACCGACCCTGATGAATGTAGCCTGCAAAGATGAGAGGTTCAACTGAAGAAACTATCAAGTGCCTTGAATATTTTAAAAATATTTCAAGAAATCTTGATGACTTCACTTCAAAAGGTTCTATGGATTTTCCCTGAAAATAAGACTTTTCTTTCTATACTCAAAACACATTTGAAAATATTTTCTGGTGACAGGACTTGTTTACGTAATTGCTTTTTAGACCTCTGTTGACTGGCCTTAGATGCTGAGCCATAGCCCACCCAGCACAAATGCTTTGGGATTTCTTTTGGCATTCTCACAGCTACTGAGTGGGAAGTTCAGAAGAACAATCCAGCAGGCCAGGAGGTAATAGCCTGCAAAGAACTATATGCGCAATGATGACCTATAGGACAGATATAGATGACCCTTCTTTATGATCTATAAAGACACATGCACACGCTTTATACACATGCTGCGAGTATTGCAACTGCTTAGCATCCGTAAGTCTTTGCAGGTCCAGACTTCGGACTGCTGACTGCCACAGCAGCATCTCCCATACCCAGAAACATCCACAAGCCCACCAGCCACATGGAAGCCATCAGGGTGGCACCGTCAAAGAGTTGCTACGGCAGTACTGCGAGGCAGGTCAAAAAGTAAAAAAGAACACAGCACGAAATGAGGCTGCAGGAAGGCAGCCTTACCAGAAGCTTCTTTCCAATTTTTGTAAGGTAACCTTTCACGGAGCACATCTACTTGTGATTTCAGAAAACGACTGCAATTGCTGTTCTCACCTCAGCGTAGCTTCCAGTTCTGTCAATCCGATGAATAATATCGATGTTAACATTGCTTAAGCGCTCCGAAAAAGTAAGAAACTGTAAAACAAAAGGACATACACGTTTCTTGCTCAGTTCTGAGAACGGCCCTTCCAAGTCCCCCTCAGTTGCACACCCACTGCAAACAGGAACCCCGTCGCTAACAGCGGGATGCCAGGCAGTATGTGGCAATCTGTAAACAATCCTACCAGAATTTTAAGGCAAAAAAAAATTGTTTAAAATGCCCAGGAGCAGGACCGACACCCCCCACCCCCCCCGTGCTCTGCACAACCATGGCTCGCAGCCCACACACACCTCTCCATAAGACGGTGAGAAAGACGCAGAGAAATCCACCCGCGCCTCAACAAAGGGCCCGGCTCTCGCTTTTCCAGAAGCAACGCCTCGGCTAACACCCCCACTGGATGTTGTTATTTCGTATTAAGCTATGCCGGTTGCCTACCGCGATACCGGCCTGCCTGCGGCCTGACAGGGAGGGTGACTCTGCCCGCCCACCCACC
>NW_009646866.1:645371-658587 GCF_000708025.1 Charadrius vociferus
CCGGGGAGCGCAGCCCTCAGCGCCGCAGTGGCGGCGTGGCCCGAAACGGCCAACAGCCCAGCCCGGGGATAGCGCGGGCCTTTGTCCGGACCTCCAAGAAAACCCAAAACCCCAACCCCCTCATCCCAGACAATGCACACGCAAACTAAATCCACGCACAAAAGCAAATGATTGGTATTAAGTGAGATATATTAATATGATCAGTATTAGAAGAAGCGTGGCCAGCAGGTGGACGGAAGTGGTGTCCCCCCCGCTACTCTGGTCTCGTGAGTCCCCACCTGCAGTACTGTGTGCGGCTCTGGGGACCCCAACATAAGAAGGACATGGACCTGGTGGAGTAGAAGAGGGCCACGGAGATGATCAGAGGGCTGGAGCACCTCTCCTGTGAAGACAGGCTGAGAGAGTTGGGGTTGTTCAGCCTGGAGAAGTCTCCGGGGAGACCTTATAGTGGCTTTTCAGTACCTAAAGGACGCCCACAGGAAGGATGGGGAGGGACGCTACCTGGGAGTGTAGTGATAGGAAGAGAGGTAATGGATTTAAACTGAAAGAGGGTAGATTTAGATTACATATTAGGAAGAAATTCTTTACTCTGAGGGTGCTGAGACACTGGAACAGGTTGCCCACAGAGGCTGAGGATGCCCCATCCCTGGAAGTGTTCAAGGCCAGGTTGGATGGGGCTTTGAGCAACCTGGTCTAGTGGAAGGTGCCCCTGCCCATGGCAGGGGGGTTGGAACTAGATGATCTTTAAGGTCTCTTGCAACTCTTAACCATCCTATGATTTGATGATTACAGACTGCTCACCACTTGCTGTTGCCCTCACAGCAGTACCAGGGCCTGCGGGAGCTTCTTCCTGTGGAGGCAATTGTGGGAGGTGGAGAACATGGGCTGGGGAGATGGGTGGTGAATAGAAACTGGATGAAGCTTTTGTTTTTGGGCAGGTGCAGTACAAGCAATCCAGAACCACACAACCATTTTGGGTTACAGGGCTTGGGATTTTGTCCCTCCCTGGCCTGCCTGTTGTGCCCATCACAGGCAGCTCAAGGCCACTCTCAGAAACCAGACTTGCAGGTTGCTCAGACAGTAAGACAAGAGGTTGGATTTGAGCATGGCTGAAGTTCACTATTAGGAGCACGTAGGGACCCACAACTTTGAACAGACCCAACAGGTTAAACACTGCCAGGTGCATCCAGAAAAGCTGCCCACGGGCAGGCACTAAGCCATTAACACGATAGCCATCTGGACAGTCAGAGGAGCGTGCTCACTCCAGTGCCTGTGAAGTCAGAGAGCTACGGAGACAGCTGTTGGCTTTAAAGCTTGCTCCTCTGCTGCTGGAATAGAAAGGACTTCTGGCATTTGCATTAAGCAGGAAGAGAATGCTTAATTTAGGCACTTGAGTTCAAAAAGGTTGGCTTAAGTGTTTTCAAGCCCAAATATCTCCATGAGAAAGCATGTGGAGAGGTCTAGAGCCACAGAAGAGCTTAGGCACCAACATGCAACTGTTTAAGAGCACAAATACCTCTCCAGAGGTAGTAAATTCACTTCATATGTCTCCTACATATTGTGAAATTGTGAAAAACAAGATCTTTTTTCTGTTATGAATAGCATCTTGTAGAACTGCCTGGGATGCACACGCTCCAAGAATCATCCAAAGGAATGAGTGAAATCTAATATCCATGGAAAGCAACAGGGAGAAGAGCTCAGGTGTGCTCTGCCTGTTGCCGAAGAGGAGTCACCAGCAAAAATAAAAGCCATTAGAGGAAGTTTTTAAAAGCTTATGAATGCTTCTCTATGTTTGTAAGCTGGCAACTTCTCAGAAGAATGAGGCAGGCTAGACCTGCAGCTGCTGTTGTTCATGAGTGCTTCTGCCCACAAGAAGTACTGATGGACTGCATTTCAGCCAGCACTGAATAAAGCACTTGGAGATCATCTGTGTAAGCCTCAGGGTAGTAATTCAGGTATTGATACCTGTATGGCCATGACAGTAGGTCTGGCACTTCAGCTGGTAAGGTTCAGTGACCCAGAAGGTCACTTCCCTACTTCTGTACGAGTTACAACTATGTTAACAATATCCTTTCTACATATACTGCTCTCTGACTGCAATGCCTCAGGCCTTATTCTTTTAGTTTTCCAGGAAGAGATGCGGCTCTCCCATCTCTGGGCAGGCCCCAGCTCCAACACCCTGTGATTATCTGGTGGGCCCAGCTGTCAGCAAATCTTCTTCAGAAATCCATGCTAACAGCAATCAGATGGCCTTCTGAAGACTGATGGCTTATTGGTAGTAATACCTGTAGAAGCACGTAGAGGAAACCATTGTAAAACAGCATATGCATGTCTATCAAAGTAGTCACTTCAAATATTTGCTGTGGGCTGCAACCACCAATCCCTGACAATTATCTATCAGCACTTCTGGGGCAGGTCTAAGATTCCTATGTCTTCCCTGTTCCTCGGCTTTTTAGTCCTGCTGTCCAAAATCCATTTGCTGGGTTCGGCAAGATCCAGAGCCACTCTATGTAGAAGCAAAGCAGGCTTGTCCTCTGGAAATGTGTCTTACTTTGAGTCGGTGTTTTGTTAGGGGTTTTTTGGTTGGTTGGTTTTGTAATTTTGGGGTTGGTTTGTTTGTTTGTTTTATATAAGCACTGTCAATTTCGCCTAATAATAGTAATTTGGGTAAAATACCTCAATATTTAACACAGGGTGGTCTCACAGGGCAGAATTAATCTCACATAACCTGCAATGGTTACATTGTATATGTCTACCTTTCAGTAGTCACTTCAGGCCCTTTTTATATTCACTGTAGATCTGGGCACATTCTTGTACTTTAAATATCTGTGTTAGAATTAAATGAATCGTGACTTATCATCGGTGGTCTCAGAGAGTCTGGATGACCCCATTATATGTGCCTGTCTCCAACAGACCCTGTGAATGTCCCCATAACATGGCTCAATAGCTACATAAATACACAATATTAAAATTGTTGTAGAGTTGTCCCACTTCCATCATAGTTTTATGTGTATTAAACAGAAGCACAACACATACTCCTGAAACCTGTATGACACTGAGTTTCTAACCTAAAGGACATGCTATCTGTTACAAGCCAATGAGCAGCCAGGACAGCTTATTTTTAACCTCAGGATATTGTAGATGGCATAATTGCACAGGTGTAAGACCAAATTTTCTTTTTTTTCTACTATATTCATATGGGCATGGTAGAGATGTGCCAGTAAAGGAGTTCGCATAGGGAATTTCATTATAAGAAGATCTTCCTTTTCAAAATTAAATATAACAGGCAAATAGAGTAACAGAAACACCTGTGAATTTAGCCAAACAATTTCCAAGCTTGGATGCCAAAAGGTAGGTTCCTCTATCAGTATTAAAGGCACTAAATAAGTAACTGGATTCTTGAAGTGGTGAAAGTTACCTGCCTTGGTTGTGAACCCAGAAGTCCTTCTCTTTGCCAGTCTCAAGTCACCACACAGAACAACCTGGGGTGCACGGGCTGGGTCCAGATGGCTGGAAAACTGCTGCATCACAGGAGCTCTCCGAAATCCTCACCAAGGGTTCTGTTTTACCTCAAACCAGGACAATGGAGAAGCTGGCATGAGTTTGAAGGCAGGTTATACAAGTGCAAGTGCATCATGTCTTTGGTGTACTCTTTCAACTGAAGCAAACAGATTTTTGTATTATTATTTTTTTTTCTGGAAAGGAAGAAGAGCCCTTTGAAACACAATGACATATTTTCACTGCCAGTTTCCTCCTCAGCTTCTTGACAGCATTTTGCAGTGCCTTGCAGGAGAAAACCCCACAAGATTTCATAGGAAGTTGTCAAGAGCACTTGCATTTTCAAAAACAAAGCAGACAAGATACTGGAATCCTGTTCTGCAAACCGCTGGAACTGTTTGGCCACATTTTTTTCTAATATGCCTGAAGCACAGAGATTCTGCAAATAATGCAACTCCAGGTCAATGCTAGCTGAGTCCTGGGGAGAATTTCACCTACTTTTAGGTTTGCAGATCAGAGAGGATTTTGGACAAGGAGCTGGAATATAGATCCCAGATTTCTGCAGCTATCTGAGTGGAGGGATGAGCATTCGTGCCTGAAATATCCCGAACGTAAGGACTTCCCTCACAAAAAGGAGCACCGGCAACCTGATTCAGCCTATTCGGACATGTAGGCTAATGGCTTCTCTATTGCAAGTCAGGGTCCCGCTGCAGAACCAGAACAGGTGGGCTTTAGTAGCTTCATCTCTGAAAGTAAACTGAGTGGTGCCAGAGCACAGGGATCATCCACACCAATTAATCATCAACACAACTCCTGGCACAATTTTGGTTCATGCCAACTAGTACTATTCCAAGATTTCTGCCCAGTAGGAAGCCACACCTTGGGTTTTGGGTTTTTTTTGTGAGGCGGAGAAGAAAGTTTTAGAGTTTAATTTGTGTTGGAAAGAAAAAGGGACTGATTTCTGCATAGACAGCATTTATACAGACGGCCCTGAGACAGGAAAGGATGGCAGTGGTGACCGCTGCTGCTATTCTTCATCCCATTTCTCTGCCACAGCGGTGGCAGCAGAACTGGCTTCAGCCTTGTCAAAAGCAACAGCAACAGAGGCAGCATGAGGAGGACCCACAGAGGAAGCAGGGGGTGTGGAAAGGAAAATGAAGAGGGAGGACGGAGTCTTGTCCCCAAAAAGGGATCTGAAATCTCTCCTGCATTTCGCCCTCACAGCTAGGGCAAGGGGCATTTGGCTTTGACAGACACCATCTGGATTTCAGGCTGTCTGTCAGCTGTCTGGGACTACTAAACGTCTGATTACAGTCTAACTCAGATTTTTGACAACTGTCCCAAAACCTGGCTGTTTAGCGTGTCCAGGAACAAAGTGTAAGGCCTTTAGCAGTGAATCTGAAGCTATTCTCTCTCTCCACCCTACCCCAAATCCCTCTTTGGGGGCTTGAAATGACAGTGTAAGATGATTAATTTGGGCTAAGGGATCACAACTGTAAGTTTTAAGGTAAAGTTAAACCTTCCAAAAAAGGGAAGATGGAAAATGGTAAAAATCTCTTAGAAACAGGTGCACACAAGAGAATGCTTCCCTCAAAATCATTGCTGTCTCCCATATACAATTTCCTTTCTCTTTTTTGTCCTCTCTTGCTCTGTCTTTATTGGTCCCTTTATCTGTAAAAGGCCACCAAGGAAATACTAAATCAATAATCCAAGACAGCAATTTCTCACAGTGATGCTGAGAAGCTATTTGTGAGTAGAAAACACAAAATCATAGAACGATGGGGTCAAGGATATTTCCTTTCTCAAATAATATCTGTCTTCAAACTTGCCAAGTCAGGTGTGCCTGACATTCAGGGGTAAATCAGGCCAGGCTCAGCATTTTGTTACTGAAAGGAATGGGATGTTCCTGCCATCGAATAGAAGGTAACATACAAAGCAATTGATACTATTCTTCATGTCTCTGCATCTGTCTCATTCATACAAGATAGATCCAAAATTTGGGTACGTAGATTTGAGGGTTTGGCTAATTTTTTTTTTTTTTTTTTCTTATTTGAAGCTCGAGCTGTCCTAATATTCACGCAGCTCTGACTTTGCTCTCAGGTTCCAATAGAGACAGTACCTCAGTTAACCACTCCTGGCCTCATAGATCCAAGAGACATAGTGTAAAAAAGCTGAAACTGTCAAGATGCCTAATAATTTCAGCACTGCAGAGCCCTTTAGGGAAAAAACATTTAAACTCATACATACCCTTAAGCTGAGACTGTTAAGAAGCAGACTAATTTTGGTGTTACTGCTTGATGAAATATTCCTGGGTAGCTTAGAAAAATGGAAGAACTTGTACAACATCAAGAGACAATGCAGCTCTTCTTGCCACTTCCATGGTGTTCCATCTGTTGGTAGTGGCTGCTAAATCATAGATGTTCACAAGAAAATTCCAGCATTGGTCTATATAAACCAGAAAAAAAACCACATGACTAGACTCTTTGGTTGATTTCCAAAACTCTGTGTTACCTGAAGAAGTCATACCACAGCAGGACTTTTAGGGACACCTCAGATATATGTACTTAACTCCTAGAACTCCAAGTTTCTGCTAGTCAGAGTCCCTGTCTGTGATAAAAACCTTATGAGGAGATACAACTGCACTTTGCTTGGTAAACAATTATCTCTGGAGGAAGAGATGCAAAATTTTATTGATGCTATGACTGTAGAGATGTTGATAATGCTAAGGAAAAAAACAGGTCTGTCCTTTCTTTCCACAAAACTTCAATAAGCTTTTGGACTCTGCTACTGCTTCTCATACTGACTTGTGGGTCGAAATTATGATCAGATCAAATAGGAGCCATTAAAACAACCGATACAACAAACGTACTAAAATAATAGATTCCTGTGCAAAAGGTATCCAGGTGGATACTGACACTTCAGAAACAGAGAAAATGGAAATGAGCATCAACCTCCAAGTGAGGAAAAAGAATAAGACACTGAAGCAGGTAAAATCCTTGTTGCTTGTGCTGGGCAGGCACTTACCACAAGGGTGCAGTTCACCTCTCTGGCTATAGCCACCTGCTGCATGGAGCGCTATATTTGACCTGGTGCTCATAGCCAGTGGAAGAAGATAAGTATTTAAAGGATGCCACATAGATGAGTGCTCCACCAGTGGCTGTTTTGAAGTGAGATGAAATGAGCCCCCTTAAAATGGTCATTAGCTAATGCTACCATATAAATATAGAGCATCTGCTGTGCCAAGAGATGGATTCCCTTAAAACCAGCTGTGGCCAAAGTGCTTCTCCTCTACTGCCATTTCTACCTCTGTGCTTCCTTGTGCATCATGGCATTCACTGAGTTTGCAAATTGCTAACACTATTAAATGGCATTTCCGTTATAGGTATTAACCTGACTGTGGAGAAGCTGTGGGGGCTTTATGATGCTGGATTTGCACCATTCTTTTTTGCATCTTCAGGAATGCACGTTAAAGTTATTATTCCTTCTGCTTTGCCTTAGCTGACAATCCACATTTTCATCAAAACCCTCTCAATTGCCACTGAATGCCAATACACTACAATAACAGACCGTAAGAGTCCCAGTGTGCCTGGATTGGTAAAGTCCCCCTCCCATGGAGTTTGGTCATGAAGATCCACATAACAAATGCACACTGTCCCCCACCCACCACAGATCACCCACTACTCCTCAGCATCCTGCAAGACTGCAGTCCAAGAGGCCACAAAAACTACAGTGTGTCCCAGCAGCATACTGGGAGAGACCAAGGATGCTGGAAGTGTTTCCACCCTCTGAAGAAACATGGATTTGCTATTTGAAATGTGCAGAAATAGGTGCAATGAGTCTCATGTTATAGAGGAAAACAGAAGAAACAAACCAAACCAAAGCCAAGAGCTGCAGACAGTTGGACCTGAGGGAAAACCCTCTTTCTTATCTACATTTGGTAATGAATGTCACTTTGAGGATGTCTGACAAGCAAACCAGTTAAACATATAGAGCTGGTGCAAATATGCATAACTGCCTTCAAACACTTCTGAGCAATGTACGCGTCTGTGTGATCTCCAGTGTGGGCAGCCTCGACAGCATGCAGAAGAGGGACTGGAGAGGATCAAAAAGGAATTTAAAAGAGAGGCAAGGCAGTCAGCTCGTAGACACATTTGAAAAATGGAAGAATGAACTGAATAGCAATTTTGGGGAAATGACTCTTGGGACTGGGTGTCCAAAAAAGAAGGGTTTCAGGCTGAAGAAATGTGGGAGGGAGAAGAAAGAGAAAATTTCTTAATATAAGGAGATGGAGGGATGAAAGGAGTGAGGTAGCACAAGAGATTTAGCAGTAGGAGTTACAGAGAAGGATGGGAGGCAGATAACAAGGGAGATGTCAGGACTGGTGACAGACACTCTGGAGTATGAATGGAAGAATAAATCAAAATAATCAAAAAGAAGTACTACTTAGGGCACTGGGGCAGTGGCAGAGAACATTTTTTCAGAGTATTTTTAAGTGCCAAAGTTAGCAGGCTCATTTCCAGAGGCTTCCTCTGCAGATAATGGAAAAGGACAGGCTCCTCCAGGGAGCATATCAAAGCAGCAAAGTTTCTTTCTGAAGAGCCTGTCTCTCTCCTTCACTTAGAGAGAAAATGTAGGGAGGCAAGCTGCGTAACCGAAGTACCTACACTGTACACCTAAAGCAAACACATCACAAAATAACACCAACTAAAACATGTGAACAGAGATAGTTTGGATAGCAGGTAGTGGAAAAAGGGAAAATAAGGAAATCCAGAAAAGATTTGCTGAGAAAAAAATCAATTTTTTGTTGATCATTCTGGTGAACATTTGACAGCCCTTTCTCATACATTAACTGCAAGTAAGCAAACTAGTTGAATTGTAATTCTGTTGATGCAAAATTGAACACCTTAAATAAACAAAAGATCCCAAAGCCATGAGAATAAAGTTCAAGCATGTAACTTATTTATCCTTTTGAGTTAAAGAAGTAAAATCTGTACCACAATTTTATTCCCCTACTAATTGTTCTCTTGAGCAAATAATTGTGCATACCACATATGACTGGGTGGACCATCCATAAATAAATTTTGAAATTTGTTCTTTTAAACAAATTGTCCAGCAAACACATTGTAGGCTCCAAAACATTCAGATTTAAATGCTCAATATTCAAGGCTAGCTTAAGTACTTCCTTCAATCCTGAGGCACTGACTATTGATTTTAAAAGGTGTGTTGGTATTAGTGAGTTACACAATCTGAAGTTTCCTTATCAAGTAATTTTGCTTGCAAGTTGCATTAGTTCAAATTTCTGTGGAATTCAAAAATAGAAAAAGCAAACAGCCAAAGGGGTTTCATTCAAAATGTCAATAGAAATGTGATTTATTCCTGTGATTTTTATGCATCTCTCTGGCTCTTTTTCCCTCGTTGGTCTCCTTCTCTGGAAGTCACTCCGTCTCTCTCTCTGTGCCCCAAACAAGCTAAGCATGAGATGACAAGCACTTCAAGCAAACAAGTTGTTAGCCTAAAAGACTTCCCATGAGTAAGGTCTTAAGCAAAGACCTTTTGCAAATCTATGCCCCTGCAAATTTAGGATTTGGGAAGGATGAGGATTGCAAATGCTACCGAGAGAGAATTAGGCAACTATGCTTCTTGAAATATTTAACTTGTGTTTATGGTGGTGTTTTAAGGCATAAGACATTTGCAACCCACCAACAGCATACAGTCTGCACAAGAGGTGCTTCTAAACATACCGTTCTGTGCTTTGGGCACTGCAAATCCAAACAGCTGGAGAGGTTTCTAAAAGTCTGCTTGGAAATGTACTCTAGTGATATTCTTGGAAATAAAGAGGTGACAATTGCAGGATGTCACTGTACAAGAAAATCCCAGCACTCAAAATACAGGTGCCACATGATTATTTCTAAAGAACTTCTGCAAATTTCACGAGGAATATTGATGATACTGCTCTTCTGAATACCCTTGCAGGGTCATTTTGTCATGTCGAAACACTATTAAAGAAAAAGAACTGACAAAAAAAAAACCCAACAACAAAACAAAACAGACAGCTAAGAACATCACTGAATAACACTGTGGAAGATTTCTCTAAGGTAGTATTAAACCAGGGGAAGCAAAGTCAGTGATGATGGTAGTCAGGTAACTAGCTACACTCAGCCCAGCAATTCAAAACAGCAGTGTGTGGACAAGCACAGCAAGCAGGAGAGATAATGGTGGAGCTAAACACTGACTGATCTTCAGAAATATAAAACACCATCAGCAATGAACTTCCATTACACCAAAATCTGAGCGGGCTTTTCAAAGCGGTAAGTGATTCTGTGCAGGAAGCAGTCGCAGTTTTATTAATTTTTCTGGAATTAAAATCTTCCAGAAGTAAAAGAAGTGCATTTTGACTTGAAGCATTGCATTGTGAGAAAAATCAAACTGTCTAACTAGTAGTCAACGATTAATTTTGATATATTATTCCTAATAATAACAATGACCAGAAGGCAATTTAACAGTTAGCCCCATCAACCGAGGAGTAAATGGAACCTGGATCCCCATAGCTCTGTGTCTTAGTGTTGGTCGGCTTGTGTATTTCAGAAGTTGAGAAGCTTTGCCTGCAGCTGGGTGTTTTTAAGGTCTTTCTCTCACATGGTTTCACTGTTATCTAATAGAGGTTCAGCTCCTGCTGCAGTCTTCCTGTCAACAAGAACATTTATGGGATCCCTCTTTTTTGCCCATCTACTTTCATGAAACTGCTAGCACCTTGATAACCCCTGAGGCCTCTACCGCTCTGTAAATTTGGTCACGGTGTTGAATGGTTATTGGATGGAGGGCAAACACCTTCCATATTTATACATGTATGTATGCACACTGAGCATGATCCCATGCCCCTAATTTCCTAAGCAGACCATCCAAACAAAAATAAGCAGAGCTTTTCAAAATGACAAATCACAACACTGTTCCCAGAAAAGGCCAAACTGAGTACAAAAAAAGGCCAAAAATTTGTTTTTGCAGATTTTGTTTTGAAATGGTTTTGTTTGTTTGTTTTTTTACCAATGGCCAGCTATTCTCTGGCAAGGTTTCCAAACTGATCCCTGTGTAAGAAAAGAATGGAGCTCAGACTTCCAAACCCAGTCCTGGCACTACAGGGGAGTACTGTTGAGCATGAACTGCTCTTCATCTGCAAACTGAGCTGAGCTGGTGTGGGTACAGCTGAACCCCACACAGTCTGAAACAGCACGCTCAAGCAAGGAATCACTGTAAGTCGGAGAGCTTTCAGGCTGCCAGAGCAAATTGCAAAGGGTCTCACAGCCCTGCCGAGCAGCGTTCACTGGGCCTCCACTGCTCTCCTACCTCACTTCCATTTGCTTTTGCCCATGCCCACATTTGCCTACGAGCAGGAGAACCCCTCATAGTGTATTTCCACAACTTAGCTCAGAGAGGGTGGGCAGCATGTCTCCGAGCACAGGGCTTGATAGATTTGTCTCGTAGCTACAGAGGGAAACCCATCCTACCAATCTCCCAGCCCACATGAACAGGAGCACGGAGGGACTATCCTGTCAAGCAATACAGACACTTCCACTGACGCATCCCAGAGGTGTTCAGTGATGGAAATAAGCCAAATACCAGCACAAGGAAGGAACCGTTTGGACCCCCTAGGGCAATCTGGGGTTTGTTTAGGCAGATTCACAGCCTTTTTAACTTGAGGGTGCTGGAGACATGTGAATCTTACACTTCCTGCTATTAAACAGCAAATCCCACTGATGCCAGTGGATCTCACAAGAAGAGAGTGAGAGCAAGTGAGATGAGGGACCACAGAAGACCCTATGGAAATGGGACAAGGTGCTACAAGAAAATAGTATGAAATATGCTATCTGAGTTTAGAAGACATTTAAATATCTGTTGTAGCAATGAGGAAAAGCAAAAACCTGTAGTTCTGTCTCTGTTACACAGCAGAAGTCCACCACGTTCCATGAAGCCAATTTGATTTCAGGTGTGAAAAATCCAAAAGAAATACATTTACCCTTGTTCTTCAGGTCCACTTACTGTGATTTAGGACATGGGCATCATACACATTCTCTGCTGGTTCCTAAGATGGAAATACACAAATGGGAGGATCCAGCTTTTCTTGCCACATCGGTCATGATGACATTTGAAAGGCAATTTGCTTAACACTCCTGTAAAAAGAATCAAAGATGCCACCTGAAACCAGAGTGACGTGCATTTCCTCATAGCTGCTTGTGTTTCAGTTAAGAAACATGATTTGTTTTCCAATGCATGTTATCACTTGCTGGGTTTACATTATGTCAAAAATGATAAAGAAGCAGAATCAAAACTGTATTAAACCTGTGTAGTTAATACTTTAAATGCATGTTATTGTTTGAATGGTTTGAGTAACATAATACCTGAAAGAGTGCAAACAAGTGACACTGAACATGGAGCTCTGGGCAGCACAAGCTGTGGGTCTGGGCAGGAGGCTGCTTATGTCCTTCCCCTGAGAAAGTAGGTCATGTTTTATGACAACACATATTTTTTTCTGGATAACACCAGTTCATTGCACTCTGTGGAAAGGTGATGGTTCTGACTGAAGCTTTGCTAGGAGGGTTCTCATCTTTCATGTGGTGAAAAGCCAATAGCAGATACTCAATAGCTGAATTGGTAAGGGTACAGGGTAAGTTTCTTTCTTGCCCTTCCTCAGGAGGACATCTGGAAGCGGTTACTCATTGTATAAGTAATTAAAGAGCAATTTGGCCAGAAAGACTGACACCCTAACCTGCTGTGGTGAGATTGGGACATGCCACTTGCACCACAGTGGCCAGTTTCTGTGTGTTCAGGGACATTCATACTCCCAGATGGGCATCTGGAGGCTAGACCAATACAGGCATGATTTCACAGTTCAACTTAATAACCCTGCCAGACTGGGCTTCTGCCCACACCCCCTCCTTCCCACATGCACTCAAAAATATCTCCAAACAGCCTGCCAAATCCAGAGCTCCCAAGGAGATAAAAGTGCTCCATGAGCTTGTTTTGGCTGTTTGGTATCTGGTCAATCATTTCTGCCTACAATACAGAAGGCTGCTGAAAACTGTGTCTCAACTTGGTCAGACGCGGGCAGCTCAGAGTGCCTTGTGCTGAACCCATAGCACTTGCAGCAAAGACCACTTCCAGCAAATCCAGCTGTGGGAAAGAGCCGGGAGAGGCTGGGCAGGAAAGTGGCCAAATTTGCTGTGTTAGTCCTGTGTGTGCTGCTCACTAAAGGAACAGGCATATCTCCACCCCTTGCCATCCATCGCCTTGACATCCCATAGGTGTTTTTGATGCATTCCCCTGGGGCTAAGGTAGGTGAAGCTCCATCTGTGATATTCCTGCGCACTTTGACTCTTGAACCTGCGATTAGTTGAAGAGCGTTATCAAAACTTCCGTCAGCACAGCGCAGGCAGTGGGGTTTCCCTGACACATAACTGCAGCGTTCAGCAACTCGCCTTGGCAAATCGCTATGATTCAGTGAGTTATTTTCCAGATTGCTCAACCCATAGAACTGTATGTATTAAGACATATTATCGCCTTCTTCATTTGGGGTGATGGTACCATATGCTAATAAAGAAAGGTGGGAAATACCATCCTGGGGAATGGTCGGGTGAATTGTCTTCCCTCCAAAACCCTGCACCGCCACCCTAGTTTGCCTTATAACCCCGTTCCGGCGGGGCTCTGCAGTGGGCATGGGCACCCC
>NW_009646866.1:658829-682682 GCF_000708025.1 Charadrius vociferus
GCACCGCACCGCGGTTGCCCCGGCGGGGGTCACCACACCGCTCCCCACCGCGCCTGCCCCGGCGGGGCGGACGGTACTGCGGCACCCCCGCGGGGTCCCGTCCCCGTCTCTGTCCCCCCGCGCCGGCCCTGCGGGGGCAGCAGCTGCCCCTCTGATTTTGGGGCAGATCCTTGGCTCCAAGGGCGAGTCCCTCCGGTAGCATGGCAGGTTTCACCGTCTGGGACTATGTGGTCTTTGCGGCCATGCTGCTGGTCTCGGCCATCATCGGCATCTACTACGCCTTCGCGGGAGGGGGGCAGAAGACACCCAAGGACTTCCTCATGGGGGGCCGCAGCATGAGCGCCCTCCCCGTTGCACTCTCCCTCACTGCCAGCTTCATGTCAGCTGTCACCGTGCTGGGCACCCCTGCCGAGATCTACCGCTATGGGGCCATCTTCTGCATCTTCGCCATCACTTACGGCCTGGTGGTGCTGTGCAGTGCTGAGATCTTCCTGCCCGTCTTCTACAAGCTGGGCATTACCAGCACCTACGAGGTAAGGTGGAGTAGAAGGAGCCTTTCCACAGCCTTCAAGGAGCTGGGGGGTTTCTCCTGCCTGCTTTCTATGTGTATCGCCTCAGCCTCTTCCTTCAAATGCCTCTGCACTCAGTGCTTCCCTGTATCTCCAAACTCCCAAAGGCAGGCTGCAACCTGCTCTGTCCCCAAGTCTGCCCACACTGCCTATGCAGAGAGGAGGTGCTCAACCCTGCTCTCTTGGCTCTGGAGCTGTGCACCATGCCAGATCTGTTTCCTCACTCCAAATAGTCAGTTCAGCAAGTGGATTAGTCCTCGTGCAGCTTGGATGGTGCCATGTGACTAATGATGTATAATTAATATACCAAGAGCAGAGTGCAAGAGCATCTAACATGGGAACCAGAGTTCTCAAGTCATGCTCCCTCCACATAGGTTTCCAAGCTCAGGTGCTGCCACAAAAGCCCCCCTCTGTGAGAGCATATGTTTTTGCTGTTCCTAGAGATTTTGGGGAGGCATCTTTTCCACCAGAGGCATCTTTTCCACCCAAGGCTGTTCATACTGGTGAATGCCTTCTCCATTATACTTTTAGAGGGAGGTCAGCAAGTGCTCTGTGTCTGTGAGAGTTTTCTTACTTCCACCGAAATATGGTTGAGCTGGTCTTCAGCTTAGCATGTAAATTAAAGCTATAGCTAGCAGCGCAGAGCCATCTGGGGTGGTGGGACACATCACAGGTCAAGTCTGACTGTTTTGGGGTGAGGAAGCATCTGGTCAGGACTTTCTTCTGATTTAGAAAATCTGTGCAACCTGTTTATCTTCCTGCTTGGAGATAGTTCCTAGCTGCAGATTTGGAGGCAATTTGCTCTTTTCACTGAGGACATTGGGAAAGGGGCATCGGTGA
Organism: Charadrius vociferus; assembly: GCF_000708025.1. Classification (NCBI taxonomy): domain Eukaryota; kingdom Metazoa; phylum Chordata; class Aves; order Charadriiformes; family Charadriidae; genus Charadrius; species Charadrius vociferus. The sequence goes on from NW_009646866.1 coordinate 660,239, forward strand.
AGGTGAAAGTCCTTGGCTAGCTACTTCAGTCTTCTGCATTTTATTACACTGAATAGGGGCGTTGCAGCACTGGAAGCTGAAAACAAGGTCTCTGTTGGTAGACTTAGATAAGAATTCACCAACAGCAATCTCTGGTGGCTTCCAGTGTATTTTAAACTATTAATCTTTGGACTGTCAGTTATGATACTTAAAATAGGGCTATTTTAAATAAAGAATTATGACTGGAAACTCACTGATAACCTTGGCATTAAATCAGACTAATGCACCTATAAAAGATGTATCTTTTACTTGTGGACAGAGTTCAGAGATTAAACAACTTCTTGTCTCTGTCCAGGGGTTCAGCACTGCTTCCTTGTGTGGACATGCTCACAGATCACGTTTTAAATGCTCAGTTCACGGGTGACCGCTTTGAGATACTTTAGTGTTTGTCTGTGTCGATTGAACCGACTGGCAGGCAAAGGAAATCCCTTTTGTGCAATCATACACCCTAGAGGCTTGTTAGGACACACGGTGGGAAGAAATCTGCCCTCTGAATAACAAACTCATTCAGAGGGTGTGCTGTCCCGGGCTAGACAGAAAAGTGAGAGTTCCTGTTTTGCAAAAGACTAGATTTCCACTTACCAGTAGAAGATGGTGAGCTGCTTTGGGCAGTCCAGAAGGTGAGGTTACCATGGGAGGAAGCTGCTGACCACAGAAAACCTTCTGCCTTCTCTTACAGCAGTTCAGATGGACACACATAATGCCAGAGTTTCCAAATTGACTAAGGGTTAGAAATAGCTGTAATGTTTTCTTTGTCTCTCTGATTTTGCAATGCAAGCGGGTTCTGTTGTTTGCTGATACACCACTGTGAACTTCTAGGGAGCACTGTGTGGAGTCAAGAGTTGGAGTCAATGATCCTCATGGTTCCCTTCCAACTCAGCATATTCAATGATTCTGTGGTAATACATGCTGGTTGTTGCCAACTCACAATGCACAGCTCCTTGTCTAGTGAGTGCCTTGAGGTAGCTGGGTAGCATCAGTTTCCATTCTGCAAACTCCGTCGTATACTGGCTAGCTTATGTCTACTTCACTTGCTCATGTGTCATTACCCAGCAGTGAGGTCTGCAGGGAAATATCAAATCAAGTTGAAAGAGGTGTCAAGCAAAGTGACTCTAAGAGTTTTGGCCGTTCATGAAAATTGCAAAAATGTCACTATGCCCTTTCTGTGTTGCTCGTCACTTCACTCTAGTCCTATCGATAATGCCAAGTTTTGATACAAACATTTGGTTTTTCTTCTCTTTTGCAGTATTTAGAGCTTCGATTTAATAAATACCTGCGCCTCTGTGGAACAATCCTCTTCATTATACAAACGGCAAGTAAACCTCAAAGGTGTTCTGTGCTTCTCGTAGCCACAAGGGTTCTTCAGCTTAGTGTAACTGGCTGTTTTCTCTGCATGGTTGATGAGGTTACCACAGCGCGTGGGTGGCTGGGAGTGGGAGAAACAAAGCTCTTTCTGCTCCAAACCAATGAGGTAGGGAGCGGATGTTGGGCTACCTGCCCCTTCGGTCTCTGTGTGCATTGTTGAGCACCCGGAGCAGTCACTTGGCATTAGCGCCATGCCAAGAGATGAGTGACCCTTCACTGCAGGGTGGCAGCGTGAAGGGCAGTCATTCGCCTGCCTGCTCGAGAAAACCACACCAGCTTCAAAATGTAAACATGCCCCAATTATCTACAGCAGCAGCTTTCCTCCTGTGGTCCATGGATTCTGGGAGTCTGACTAATTCTCAAGGGTCTGTGAAAGGTGACAAAAGCTGTCAGGAGCTGTTTTTGCTGTGCAAAGGTTTGTACCACCATTGGGGGAAAAAAATGGGTGTCTGCAAACTGAGAAGTAGCAAATTACTGCCTTGGGGAATGTTAAACAAAAGCAGTCTCTGCAATTGTTTTTTATGCAGTTTGCTGTATCCAGACCATTCAGTGAGTCAGTATGGGACCACAGCTTTTAAACGTACAGTGAGCGTGTGCCAAATGCACCAGAAAGAAAAATGTGTTCTTTTCACAATTTTGAAGTGCACTTTTTGGGGAATTCAAAGCCTGAATTAATATACAACCAGAAAACTTTTCAAGTTACATGATTGCTTTTTCCTGGTTTTGTATTTTTAAGAGACACCAGGAGTTACAGGGCAATCACGCTTGCACCAGTAAGATGGTGGTCGATGCAGTGCTGATTACTTATTTGAACAGTGCTGCTTAGCTGGCATTTGTAGATACACAAGCCCACAGTAAAAGTAGAGTGCAAGCCACTGTGAATACTGACACCGTTTCACCAGCACATATGAAGGCATCACGGTTGTGTAAGTTGGAAAAAGCCAAGTGTAATCTTTGCTTGCGAAGATCAGAAAAATAGTTCTATGCAACTTAAATATGTGCCCAAGGAACTTAACTAAAGAACTAGAGGTGTCTCTCTGTGCCAAGCACTAACAACTGAACCTGAATAATGAAAAGAATAGAGAGGAAAGGAAATCCCCCAGGATTTTAATGGGGTAATTTTAGCTGTTCTGTGAATATTGGCATGTGTTTAAAAGAAGAGGGAAAAAAAAGGATATGTAGTAATACAACCTGAAAAACAACTGAAGAAGTGGAAAGATTGTATCATCAGTCCTGTTTTAATTTACACAAAAATGTGATCATACTTGTGACAAAATTTTAATTTCTGATGGTTCAAAGCTTCTGGCACTTGTTTGCTGCCTATGAGAAAGCCACTTTTTCATGCTGACTCCCTGAATTAGCAGGATTGGAGAGACATGGGTTTGACTGATGGACTATTAGATGGATAAGGAATTGGCTGGATGGTTGTATCCCAGGGTTACAGTCAACAGGTAAATGTTCTAATGGAAACCAATAATGAGTGGTGTCCTGCAAGGGTCTATACTGGGACGAATACTATTTAATACCTTCATTAATGACATGGGTAGTGGGACTGAGTTTGCCCTCAGCAAGTTTGCAGATGACACCAAGCTGAGTGGTGCAGTTGATATGCTAGAGGGAAGGGATGCCATCCAGAGGTCCTTTTACAGGCTTGAGGACTGAGCCCTTATGAACCTCATAAGGTTCAACAAGGCCAAGTGAAGGGTCCTGCACCTGGGTCAGGGCAATCCCCAATATCAGTACAGACTGGGGGATGAACTGATTGAGAGCAGCCCTGCAGAGAAGGACTCAGGGATACTGGTGGATGAAAAATTGGATACAAGCCAGCAATGTACACTTGCCAAGCATATTCTGGGCTGCATCAAAAGAAGCATGGCCAGCAGGTCGAGGGAAGTGATTCTCCCCTTCTACTCCACTTTTCTGAGACCCCATCTGGAGTACTGCCTCCAGCTCTGGAGTCCCCAGAATAAGACAGATATGGACCTGTTGGAGTGGAGTCCAGGGGAGGGCCATGAAAACAATCAGAGGGCTGGAACGCTTCTCTTATGAAAAAAGCCTGAGAGAGTTCGGATTGTTCAACATGGAGAAAAGAAGGGTGTGGGGAGACCTTATTGCAGCCTTTCAATATATAAAGGGGGCTTATGAGAAAGATGGAGAGAGACTTTTTACCAAGGCCTGTAGTGACAGGACAAGAGGCAATGGTTTTAAACTGAAAGAGATTTTGGTTGGATATAAGGAAGAATTTTTTTTGCAATGAGGCTGGTGGGCCACTGGGCCAGGTTGCTCAGAGAAGTTGTGGACACTCCATCCCTGGAAGTTTTCACCGTCAGGTTGGACGGGGCTTTGAGCAACCTGAGTGGAACATGTCCCTGCCCACAGCAGGGGAGTTGGACTAGGTGATCTTTAAAGGACCCTTCCCACTCAAACCATTCTGTCAGCAGCCCTTGCTGACAGTCACTGTATGGACAGCAAGTCAAACATTGACTGGGCTTGACAAGTGTCAGTAGGTGGCTGATACAGCTGGTTCTGAGGAGACATTCCCCAGGGTCTGGTCAGGACTGGCAGCTTTCTTGGCATACAAGCTATATATGAAGACTCATGTCATCAAGAGAAACAAACGTGCACACACAGGTGGGAAGTAGTACACAGGTAGGAATAGCTATTTCCCCAATGACCCCACCATCCTTTCTCACACATGCTTGTAGCAGGTGTGGAGCAAGGCACCAGGGCAATCTGGTCATGCTGGGTGAAGCAGCCCCTCCATCCATACTAATTTCCTCCCACAGCTGGATTACCGCTCACTCCAGTTACTTCTTGGCTCTCTCCCCAGCATAGCCACTGGCCATATGGCAGAACTCCACAACAGGGACTGGATTGGACCTGCTCAAAAGGCATAGAGTGTGATCCACCAGTTAGCCATTGTGCTCTGGTTTACCACCTGTGCCTGGGACAAACTCCACACTTGCTGGAAGGGCAAAGGCTTGCTGGATGCCAGATGACATCTGATTCTGCTGCTTTTCCATGCCCAAGTCCCACCCCTGTAAATCAGGGAGTCAGAAGAGTTCAGTCATGGAAATCTGATGCAAGTCAGCTCAGGACCTGACCAGTGATTTAGATCCTTTGGATCAAGACCACTGACCTCCACAGAAGTTGTCTGCACATGGAAAGCTGTATTCCCCTGAACCATGCCACAGTTGAACTTGTCCTAGTAGTACAAGGCAGTAATGACGGTGGTAAAAAGGCAAACAGGGTTAAAAAATATACACAAAGAAATTATAGAGGCTATCAGTGTATGAATCCAATTATGCCCTTAAAAATGGATGGAGTAGCTCCTTCATTTGTCTATATCTTTCCTGTATTGGGTGAAAATACAAATCTGCTGCTAATCATGCATGGCTTCATTTTACAGGAGTGTAATCCCTTATCATGCTACCTATAATGACAACTAATGCTGTATTTTTTGTTCATACTGAGAGGCATATTGATCCCAAGACTGAGAAAAAAATTGGAATAGATTCCTTGGCAAACTGTGTGTAAACCTCATCAACTTCCTTTTGCACTTGTTTCTGCCATATGACTGCAGTCTTAAAGCAATAAAAAAAGTTAATTTTTATAATTAGCTAGCCAGGAAAAGCTGAAGAGGAATTTGGTATTCAAGAGTCAGTGGTGTTTGTTTTAAGAACATTAGGCTGTGAGACTGCAGTGCTGGTTAGTCTCAGACATTCATTTTCTAACAACTGGAATTATTTCTTGACTGTTATGAATTTATGAAATATAGACTGCATAAATGCTTGAAGAGAAACCATCTCAGAAAGCTATCATCACATTTTCCAGGAATTTACATTTATTTTGATTTAATATCTTTTTTCCCCTTCTAGATGTTATACACTGGTATTGTCATCTATGCTCCAGCTTTAGCATTAAATCAAGGTAAGATAAGTATACTGCAACTGTTCTATGTTATAAATTTTTTTTTTGCATATAGTAATGGCATGCTTTTTCTGGTAAAGCACACCTAAAAGCTCAAGGATTGACTGTGAAGTCTTCTAAGATTTCTGTTGATCCTGCTGGGTACTCTGACAGAAGGCCTCCCAGTTGTAATCCTAGTCCTTTAATCCCTATCTGTAAGAAATTATAGAAGAGGCTTGAGGGAAAAATCTGCTCTCACTCTACCTTTCATGCAGTATCCTTAGGTCATGGCTACATCCAGAAAAGTTAAGAAGACTTAAGTAAATTTTGAAGGCAATGGAGAGACTAAACATATACTTAATTTCCCTGGTTAAGTGCTCTTCTTCAGGAGGAGAGTGAGGCAAATTTCTGTAAATATGGTTCTGGGCTGCCTGGAGCTGTTTAACTCAGCCTATCGTTTCTCCTGGAAAAACAAATCAACAGCAAAGAGATCTTGAACTTAAGATATTTGTTATGATATTTACAAAATTAAATATTTCCACTTTCTACTTCAAAATGACTCTTTGCTTTTAAAATGAGCCTCATTTATTTTGAAAGGGGAAGAAAGCTTTTATGTGGAGCCAAATTAAACTTTTAATCTGACACAATTAATTTGTCCACTTGGCAAGAAAAGGCAATAACAAAATGCAAATAAAAAAATGAATCATTTTGGCTAGAATGAAAATCATGCTTGTTCTGTTTGTTGGGGTTTTTTGGGGGGCTTGTTCACTGAACAAAAAGGAAGAAAAAACCCAACACTGTCTGAATTGGTTTCCTCCGGTGTGTAAGTCCCACAGGTTTTATGTCCTTGATGTTTATATTTGCCCTGCAAATACATGCTAAACCAAGCTATGACCTAGCTGGCTTCCAACTAGAAGCAATGATTTTCATTAGTTTTCTTGCAGTGTTTCTAATTAGCCCAAACTGTCTGCCGGGGAGCCCCCAGTGCCCTGCCTGGCTGCATGTGAGCGTGCCAAGCTGTGGCAGTGACAGCTTGTATGCCAACCACAGCACAGTGTCGTCTGGTGTAGGCATACTATGACGTTTCTCTAAAAGAAAGAAGAATAAAAGAAAGGCTTTTAGTCTGACACATTTCCTCCAGACAACACGTGAACCACCTTGCCTCCTCAGAGCATTCCCATGCTGTTTACTTGCTTAAATTCTTGTGTAAGGACTCTGCGGGACTACCTGGGCTTCAAGGAAGGACACGTATTTCCAAACCTTCCTGAGTTGGGGCCTACAAACATATTGGATGTGTTGATTGGCAGCATTCACATTAAAGACAAATAGCTTCTTAGATCCTGAAATATATCTAACTTTTTAGCAGTTTTCAATATCTGTAACAACTTTCAGTTTTGGAACTGGTTAGGGTGAATCCCCTGGTTTAGACGCAAATCTTTTCATTGCCATTTTTTATTACCTCCTACTTTTGCATTTAACTTATTTCTAGTTTTTTTCAACAACCAGATTAGGGGTGAAAAATTTGACTTATTTTTTTTTTTGTCCCCAATGCCTCATTCACACTGGTGGCATTTCCCTCTTTTTCAGTCACTGGCTTCGACTTGTGGAGTGCAGTGGTGGCGACTGGCGTGGTCTGCACTTTCTACTGCACGCTGGTACGTGGGCCCTCCGACTGCGAAAAATCACTGTTCCTTTCACTATTCACATCCAATATGGAATTTATTGGAAAGTAGCCTACTAACTGGCTTACCCCTTGGGAGTACATTTCACAACGTAGCTGTAGCTGCAGGGTCATATTCACCCAGGGACTTCTCTGGATGCAAATGTAGCTATGATGCGACTCAAACCTTTTCTGTTTTGATATGTTCAAACTTCTGTTGTTACTGAAAGAACAGCAAAAAGATAGATTTCCGTTCCTAAAAATCCTGTCTTTTTTTCTTCTAATCTAGTAGGGTTTAGCTGTGTAATTTGTCAAGCGCCTGCTTGCTGCAGCTATAGCAGTCCTGAGCTTTACTGAATAGAGCCACTGAAAATAGCAAGTGCCACATGAACAGATTGGTCTTTTGATTACTGTTAATTGACCAAGTGTTTAGAAAATATTAAATGGAACCTCAGTGACAAATTTATTTGTAAATGTTGGGTTAAATCATATTTATTTTTATTCAGATGAATAGTATGCCTTCTGGAGTTAGTGGCACTGTATATGATGTAAAATGAGCACTGTTTGCCAATTTATTTTTGATACAAAGTTCTGAATCAGCTTATGTGATGAAGGAAATACTGGATTACACTATGTGTATGGCCAAAGTAAATTCTAGCGCACTTCAAAAAAAAAAGGCCAGGATGTCCTGAGTAAGTTTCAGGATGCAATTCCCGAACATTCCAGTTCAGAATGACTTCTATTAAAGAAGAAGATTAAATTAATCTATTATGCATAATACAGATAGTATACTCTTAGTTCAATGTGGGTGCAAAGCAAGAGTGCTGCTGCCTTGTTGTGTCTGATATGTGCCATTCCTCATACAGGGTGGTCTGAAGGCAGTGGTGTGGACAGACGTTTTCCAGGTTGGAATCATGGTCGCTGGATTTTCATCTGTGATTATACGAGCTGTGGTGGTTCAGGAGGGAATTGGACGCATTGTAAACGATTCCTACTATGGAGGAAGATTAAACTTCTGGGAGTGAGTTTGCCTCTTTATTCCTACAATAGAATAGAGCCAATGTGACTAACTGTGAAATTAAATTGCTACTGAAGGAGGAGGAGGAGGAGGGGAGGAGTTGTGACCCAATTTTTATACATTTTTAAACAAGCTTACCTAGTTTGAGGGATATTTTTTAGGTTTTACACCATGCAAACGCCTGTAAAGAGCAAAACCTTTTTGCTTTGTCAAGTAGGTGTTTTAAGGATGCATTTTGGATTCCATTGAAAGTGAATGGTGAATAGGAAAGGACAATTGTATTTATACTTATAATTTGCAAAGAGCTGATGTGGCACTTCAGCTGCTGAACTAAAACAACTGGGAAAAGAATAGTTTTTGTCTAATCTGAAAAAACGAAATGTTTTTCCTTTTCCCTGAAAGAAAATTTAAAGTAGTTTTAATAGTACTTTACCCTCCATTATTATAACTAATCACAGCCTAAAAATATAATTTTGCAAGGTCAAGAATATCCATTCTTACAGTGTTGAATCAAAAACCTCTTTAAGTTATAAAAAAACCCCAGTTATTGTACTTTTGATGAGAAACTTCACCCTGTGCTATTAGTGAAAGTTTAGTGTGACATGTATTACCTTTTGTCCATGAGTTCAGTATACTCATCAGGTTTTCTGCAAAATTCTTCACCACGTTCTTCAGTAAATAATTCATCTGTGGGCACGTTTTTCTTCTTGTGAACAGTTATTTTTTCAATCTGTTTGGCTGATTTGCAGTGGTTGTACTGCATTGCTTCTTCCTCCAATCATAGAGTTCACAGATAGGAAAAGAAAAGGAATAAAGGCATGTGATGGGTGAAATAATATTACATTGTTCACAAAGATAAGCATAATTTATTGCTATATTAAAGTGTGATTTAAAAAAAATATATACTTATGGCCATTCAAAAGCTGTTATTCACTTAGAGCTAAACCAGCAAAATGTTTTAGAGAGGCTCTGTCCACGTCCACAAAGGCTAAGTGTCCAAACACACCTTTATATTGGTGTCAGACTGATGTCCCTCTAGATAAGCAGGCATATTAGACTTTTTACTGGAGCATCATTTCATCACAACAGTCACAGGCATCGCACAGCTTTACGTAAGACTGTAGTTTATAGGCAAATAAATCAGTTAAAAGTTCACCTTTGAACAGATCAGTGTGTTTCGCTAGATCAGGATTTCAGCTCTGAGTTTTAAATTTGCTTTCCGTGACTTTACATTTCACATATCTGAACGTTCAAAATCTGGCCAAATTAAGAACATTTGTATTAGAACAAGTATGAGGAAATTTTTTCTCCTAGCCATTAAGGTCTTCTCATAAAGACAAGATTTTCGTATTCTGAATTTATTTTCTCTTTTCCCTCTCATTGTAGCTTCAATCCCAATCCTTTGCAACGGCACACCTTCTGGACGATTGTTATAGGTGGGACCTTCACATGGACTGGCATTTATGGGGTCAACCAGTCTCAAGTACAGAGATACATTGCATGCAAAAGCAGGTTCCACGCGAAAATGTAAGTCTGCCTACAGTAACTTTTAATGTCTGAATTCAGCAGTGACTGTTCTTTATAAAGGAGATTTTTCAAAACGGAATGTTTTTTGTCAATATAAAACCCATTTGTAAAGGGTAACAACTTTTGCTTTTTGTTTTGTGGACCATGTAGAAGACAAATTGGCCCAATAAATACTGGTATTTGAATTACATATAATTGCTGTAACATTGAACTTTGTGCCAGTATTATTGCATAAAAATAGCTGCATGAAGTTTATATGCAACCTAAACACCAAATAATAGAGTACTTGTGCTGAAGCCATATCAGGACAGCATCTTGAGTTGCTACTCTACTAAACCTAAGTCATTGTGTGGCAATTTTGCATAAGTAAAGACTAAAAGATTTTTCCATACCAATTAGTATAGATGTGAGAAAATGTAGAAATGTTTTATGCTTTATTCAGTGATAACATTGCTGAGGAATAATATATTTTACTTTCAATCATGATTTTTTTCAAATAATGCATTTTTTTTTAGGAATTCACTGTGGAAACTGGCAGAGTGTTCTGTTTTCCTTGAATTTAAACATTTCTGATCAGCCTTTACTCTAGAATGGAGTATACTTTCTACCTCTATTATCTTACCTTTAGTATCATTCCAGTAGTTCACAACTCAGGATTTAAGAATTATTAGCAAGCTCATAAAGTCCATTTATAGGAGAAATATATAAATGCACATCATAACTATAGTGCCTATAAATTCTATAATACAGAATACAGAGGAGAAGTTTTATGAAGGCTTTCACTTCATAAAGTCAGCAAAATACCCACAAAATCATGCACAGTTTATAACTGAAATATTTTGATTATGGCAAGAATCCACTTTTTAGCCATTGACACTGCAGACAGGAACGAGCTGATGCTCGTCATCAGCCACATCTCCAGCATACAGTGCCACATCTCCAATGCACCACGTGGCTTCTCCGCAGTCACTGGCATGTGGCTGGGTGCCAGGTTCTTGGCACTGCAGAGGCAGGAGGTGCATCCCACATCCGTAACGCTGCCTGGCATGATTGTGTATAGGAAAACAGCCACATACATTGTGCCAGATTTGTGTGCCAGTGAGACTGTTCTTCCTGACCACCTGCTCCACCTGCGCTCGCACCTTCCCTACCCTCTTTGTAAGGAGGGACACCTCCAGGGCATCCCAGAAGTAGAGCGTGGCCAGGGGAAATCTGGCACCGTGGCAGCTTCTGGGCAGATTTTCTCAGCTGTTGCAGCAGCTTTGACCAGGGCTGGAAGCTATCTGGTTCTGGAGGGGTTTGGATAGGATTTGTAGGTCATACCGTATTAGTGGTGGCACAGCCTTAATCAGTGAATGCCTCTCCTGCTGGCGTGGGTGGCTAGACTCCGTGGCATCTTGCTTGTGCCTCGGTTGTGCAGGGAATTTCTCCTGCATGGAGAAATCACTTTGTATAATGATTGCGGCTTGTCACAACTACAAACACTGCCATCTACCTAGTTCATCAGGGAATGTAATTAAACACATCTGGCAAGTCACATTGGTGGCCTGCACCTCTTATTGCCTTTTAACCTGTACATAGAAGTGTAAAACGTCATCAGGTCAAAGTAATAGGGTTTTGTACCCTTGTGACATTTTCTGTAAGGCTTTATAAGAGACAGCACAATAATAAATCAGAGCTGAGAAAATAATTCTCTCACAGATCCCAACTTGCAGTTTTTGGGAAGGCCTTTAACTGTGGCACAAGTGTCGGAATTTTCTCAGGCTTTGGGAAAGGATTTCACTCCGTTCAAGAAACACACCAGTAGGTAGGAGCACATGCTATCACCCTCAAACAATAACTAGGCAAATTGAACATAATGCTCATATATGTACGATAACAGACACAGAGCAGAAGAGCTACATTTTCAGGAAAATATGGGCTACTAACACATTTTTCTCTACTTTCCTTTCAAGGTCATCATCTGGCCTGTTTCAGTGCTGAAATCTTAGAGCCAGCCTGAAACAAACAACAGAAAATAAGCCTTGTGCAGTCACAGTGCTTAATTCACCCAAACTCCGCCCAGTGTTACTCAGCCAGAATTAATGGGAACACTTCTCTCCAATAGTGCTACAATTATTATACTCCACTGCTTAGTCATAGGGTGTACCGTGAGCTGGGATGTAAATCAGAATTAAAAAAAACAGTTTTCTTTTCACTGTCAAACACTGACGCAGTTTAAAAACAAGAATTTCTGGATTCAGACAAACAATTTATTTTGCTTCAGTGTGTTTCTCTCGACTTTCTAATCTTTATTACGCGCTATAGGTTAATACTGCTATTACATCTGTTGAAAAGATCTGGACTGATTTAACTCTTTGGTTAAATTTTGTGCTAAATCAGCTTATATCAAGGTAGATTATGCCAGTGCAGGAACAGCTTCAGCTAAATGGATGCAAGACATCCAACCAATATGTAAGCAACTATAATAAGATGACTACTTCATTTTTACTAAATTAGTCTAGAGAGAAATTTAAAGTGCTGCTGGTTCTGTGTTTAGACCATCCCTAATTACAAAGACAAAGCATAAATGCAGAGTTTCCCCTACTATGTGTAAACCAGCTTTTATTTATATAGATATTTTTAAGAGTTTACATTGTGCTTGCCAATAATTTCTCTATAGTATAAAACTGATAGTTCAACCTAGTTAATCTATGTTATGCCTTTCTGAAAATGTCCATTTCAATGCCTAACAAGACCTATAAAGTTAGGTTTACTTCTTCATTCATCCTGATGGTCTTCTAGAGCAATCCAAAGGCTGGTGCCCCTTACCTTCATGGGAACTGAAAGCACCGTAAGGCCTCCTAAAGCATTGCAAGCATGGATATATTTGCACAGGAACTGAAGGTCCTCCCAAAGGAGGTCTTAGCAGTTGGCACAAGTCCAGGGTATGTGATCTGTCAAGCAGTTAAATCCCTATCCGCGGATGGTACACAGATAACCAGGAGGCAACTGCTGGAAAGGAACGCTGTTTTTCAAGGGCAAGCTGCCGGTGGGTGTGTTTGTTTGAACTGACCACCCTAGGTGAGAAGAACTTTGTGACCCAGGAGTCATCAAGAGCTGAGAAACATTTGAGAAGATCAGATAGTTAGATGGAAGGGAAAAGCCCCCACTGGGCAAGGAGAACAATTTGTTTTTCACTACTAATAGAGGCTGCCTGTTGTGTGTGGCAAAAGTAGCATTAGTGCCTGATGAAAATGCATCTTGGCTCTCAGTGATAGCTGAAGCTCCCGTCAGGACACGGAGAGGTGATAGGGTCACTGGACCATACCAGGCTCCAAGTTGTTTAGTTACTGACAGGGAAGCTCTGGGGTTGGTGGCAACCTCCTGCTCTCTGGAAGTGGCACCTGTAGGTGGCTCCAGACCAGGTCCCAGTGCCTCATTACTGCCTCTCAAGGAGACTGTCCCAGGAAGAAATGGGGGATTTGTTGCTTTACAAGGGCAACTCCAGCGTTGTGTAAGCGTGGCACTGTAGCGGCACAGAAGTGCTGGTGCTGACTAAAATGTACCCCACGCTTTGATCTGGGGCACCCCGCCTTACAAATCCGTCTGGGGTTTGTCTTTACCAAGGGATGTGGTGAGGGGTGAAGAGCATCTTCTTGCCAGCTGCCTGCAATGTAAAACTCATGCACACGATGAAAGGTGGGGATTGCCATATCGCCCCCATCATCTCCCGAGCAGCTTTTGTCTGGGGACGGGCACTCAGACCATACCACCTCAACCAGAAGTGTCATTCGTATACTTAAAAACATGATCTCACAGCAGGTGAAATGCTGGGAGCTGTATTGTGACTCCCTTTCTGGCGGGCTGCCACCGACCAAGGAGGTCTCCTCACTGGTGGTGCGGGAGCTTGCTTCCCTGGCCCTGGTGGTGTCTTGTGGGATGTCGAGCTCTGACATGGTGTTTCCTTGTGTGTTGGTGCAGGTCCCTCTACATCAACTTGTTGGGGCTCTGGGTGATACTGGCCTGCGCGACCCTGTGCGGTCTGTCCCTCTACTCCATCTACAAGGACTGTGACCCGTGGATGGCAAAGCAGGTGTCAGCATTCGACCAGGTAGGGCCCCACGTTTCAGGGGAAGGTGGTGAGGGGGCATCCTTCCTCCGCAGCCATAATAACCAGACTGGGGGGTGCGTAGGGGTTCACGAGCCAGGGAATTGGGAACAATGACATGTCCGAGTCCCGTATCAGGTGAGTCTGTAACGCTGATGGATTAAGCTGAAACCATGGTGGGAAGGAATGCCCTGGAGAAAGCAGCAGACCCATCCTCAGCACTGTTCAGTCCCAGCGTCTCCCAGCTGTCCCGGAGCTGTAGCTGAGGAGCACGGCAGGGAGAGAAGCGATGCGGAGAGCGCTCAGTCCATCCACATCTGTGGGTATTTGGGTTTTTGACCCAAAATGGGCCCAGCATTGCGTGAAACAGCACTTCAGAGAGAAGCGAGGAGAAGTGGTTGCCACCAGGGACAGCTGAAAGAGTGGTGCCCGCGTGGGTGACTGCAGGCCCTACCGAGCTGCTTTGCATCACCTGACCTAAACTGCTCTGTGCCAAGGGAGGCGAAAGCCTTTTTGGATTCAAAACACGGTGGTGCCCAAAGCATACACCTGGAAGAAGGCTACCAGCAGGCAGCGCTTTGCTGGTGATGGTGCATCCTTCCCTCCTTCGGGGGAGAGCTGGGCAGTCAAACCGTGCTGCGGAGAAACCACCTTGTAGCTGACGGCAGCTTCTCCCTAAGTAGGCCCTGAGCAGCAGATTTACCTGAGGAACAAGAGTTCTGGGAGCCCATAGACTGACCAGAGTCAGGGCCCCAAGAAAACCATACAAGTCTTTTTCTTGTATGTTTATGCCTGGGGTAATCATAGGCTCCGGATAATGCCCCAAGGACAATAGCTGGAAAGCCAGGAGAAGCACACAGACAACAGAGTACCTGAGGCAGGACCACCTGGTCTTTAAGGGTAGAATAAAATGAAATGTGGAAACCCGAAGGAAATTAAGTTGTTCCTGTCATTCAGATTATTTTGGTGGAAACTGAAAGCAAGATACTAAAAAGACCATCTTGTCTGTGAAAAAGATGCTTCACAGGAAGAAAATCTTAAAATTCCTTAAAAAACAATAAGTAAATTGTTCTCAGGTACCCTGAGGTTATTGGACTGTATCTAAAAACCTTTTTGTGGAGTCAACAGCAAACATAAGCATCTACTGTGGCATCCAAGCCCAACAGAGTGATGTACAGTACAGACTACGTGCTGCCCAGTGCTAGTTTTCTATACCCTCGTCACTGGAAAGGAAGCCCAACAGCACGGCTATATGCTCACCTCTGCTAAGTGGTCTAAACAGACTTTGCTGTATCTCAAGTGGATGTTTTTGGATTGGTTTTCTCTGTAGAAAACCAATAAATAGCGCAAGGTGGGACATTCAAAATTAGAACAGCTGGGCAGAATGCCAGTGAGAAGTCTATAACAAAAATAATACAGTGAGAAAAACAAAAGTTAGACCAAGATAGTAATAGTTCTTACTCTCTGAATTTTTCAGCTAATGCCATACCTAGTGCTGGATATTCTCCACGATTTTCCAGGAGTGCCAGGGCTTTTCGTGGCTAGTGCCTACAGTGGGACATTAAGGTAATCTAATACTTTGGAACCTAGTGTCTTTTTTTTCTTCTTTTTCATTAGAGCTAAAGTTGCATTTATACTAAAACTTTTGCATTTCATTTCTTTGTCTAGCTAATTTTTGTTCTTTAAAATAAACCCTGTAAGATTTTTGATGATACAGCTTAAAAATCCATATTTCCATCAGTGGTGCTCTGAGGTCCTAGGACTCAAAGCTGTTTGGAGTCCTCTGCTAGCAACGTGAGGAAACAACTAGCCACACATGATGGATGGCACTAACAAATCCTCCTCTCTGTGCTTTTTAAGCCTCTCTGCTTTAGGAATTCTTAAGTCCTGTAAGTGGGTGGTTACACAAAATAGCTACAGTTTGGGGGAATTTCCAACTGCTCATCTTTAATTTCCCAGTTTCTAACCTTCATAACTTTAAAGCCATCTCCCTGTCTTCATCCCTGACCTTTAGTCTTGCTTACAAAAGAGTTCCTGGACTTCCAACTGTCTTGAACGAACCCCATGAAAACAAGAATCACTATATATTTTTACTGAAGGAGACAAATCAATCTGCTTCTATCCCATAGTGGGGAGTGTTCTGTTCAGCTTTCCCAAGGAGCATCTTTTAGGAAACATCACCTCTCTCAGGGAAGGCTCTGAACAATAGTAAGCAGATAAAAATAAGGAAACTTAAGAATGTGATATCAGAATAATTTTTTTTTTTTTTTTTTTTGTTCTGAGTACTTGTAGCTACATAAATAGAGGGAACAGCCAGGATATTTGTTTTTCACATGATGAGGAACGGTTGGTGGCTTGTGAGAGCAAGGTACACATAGACACAAGATCACCTGACTGGCTTTGTGCCTTAGGAACGCTGGTTTCTCTGACCCCATAGGGAGCCTGGAATAGCTCAGTTTGGACTAGATGCCTAATTTTTAGATGACTATAATTAGATTATCTGAATCCTACTCTGAGAGCGCGTTCAAGGTAGTCAGTGACCTGCATGTAGGAATTTTACCTACCCAGATATATACTGTGTAGATCATTTGTGAAGGTATTACATATACAAGTAGTGTTTACAGCTTAGCCACATGTAATGGGTATTTTCTTTGACTTCTCCAGGCCCATCTTTTTATGAGGATTTGCCTCGTCTTCACCAAGAGCAATTATTTTAAACAATTTTTGTAAGCTCTTAACTGCATCACTTGGAATAAAAAGTTATTTCAACCAATACAGCCGTTACATTAGTTTTCTGACACTGTTCTAGACAGTGGCAGTTTCTCTCTGCCAGTAACCCATCTGTTATCTATGATTTCAGCTTCTAAGATAAAAAAATCATATAAATCTTGCCTTCTGTAGTACAGTGTCCTCCAGCATCAATGCTCTGGCTGCCGTGACTGTCGAAGACCTCATTAAGCCGTACTTCAAATCCCTCTCTGAAAAGAAGTTGTCATGGATTTCCATGGGGATGAGTATGTCTGGAAAAATAACTTTTCCACTTTTGCTTTACAAAGTGAGGGCTTGATTCAGATCTCGCTTATAGCATTGTAAGTCAGGAGCCAGGACTACATTAGGGCAATACTTGGGGGAGATGAGATCAGCTGCGTAGGTTTGACACAGAATGGGGGACAAGCTATTTCAAGTGAGCATAAGGAAACAAAGAAGCCATCTTGTTTGATCTTTAAGCGGGAAAGATGCACTGCATCTGTATTGAGTATTGGTTCACAGTACTACAAAGCCAAATGTCTCAGACTGAAACACATGTTATTATTCTTTCATCTGTCAAAAATGAGAAGCATAGAAAACAATTTTGTAACAAACCTTTTGAACCGAGTGGTATGTGAACAGTAGCATTGTGTCCCAGTAACATTCCAGAGAAGCAGAAACTTCATGTCTTCTCTGATACACACTCAGACCTTCAATCTGTTTTGCTCCTCTGTTTGCCGTAGCTCAAAGAGAGTCAGAGCTAGGCTGAGCAGATGGTTTAAATCTCTGAAGTGCAATTGCTGTCTCCGCTAGTTGTACTGTCTGTGATCAGCTGCAGGTGTAGCCCAAGACAGTGTTTGAAATAAGATTGGAAAAACCACAGTCCCAACATGGTGTCATAGCCCATACCAGTGAACAAAGCAGACTGGTGGCAGGTGACAAGTATTAAATATTTTCACCTGAGAGCAGTTTCTCAAACATTATTGCAAACAATGTTTATGCCAAAATTGTTGTTGGACTTATCATGAGTTGCCTGACATATCGCATTAAACAGTGGGATTAATCTATTGCTTGTGCGGTGAAACTCAGCAGGGGTGGAGGTGGAAAAAACAAATAAGCCAGTGTTATGGGTCCTGGGAAGAGACAGTAAGTCCTGGTGACCCAGGATGTTCTTTGTCACAGTGCCAACTCCCAGTAATGTGCCAGCATTTACTTTCTTGCTCCAAAGACTTTGGACTGAGAAGCAAAAATCATTCCCTCACAATAAAGACTATGACACAGGAGATTAGCTGAGAAATATGAACAATACATGTGGTGTTGCCACTATGGTTAATCCATATGTCTGCCATTTATTAACTAATCTTTAGTAATACACAGGAAGAGGATTTTGTCAAGTTTGCACGATCTCCTCTTAATGTAAACAGAAACCTGACCTTTTAGCCAATTCAGACTCTCCTAGTTAAAACCCAGATGCTAGCAGGTTTGTTTTGGAGATGTCAGGACCATGCTGGGTTAAACGGAAACATTTCCATCAGTGATTTTCAAACTTTGGCAGATTTACCTATCCTTCTGCCTTTCCCACACAGGTCTGTTTTATGGCGGAGTCTGCATCGCTATGGCTGCACTGGCATCTCTCATGGGAGCCTTATTGCAGGTAGGTGTCAGACAGCTTTTTCATGCCCCTGTTGAATGACCCAGAATGAATTATATAAGAAAATAATTGCTGGATACCATTATGAGATTAGTTTTTAGTCTTTGTTGGGTACTGGCCTCAAATAGCCCATGGCTCGGCCTCTGCTTTAAGCACCCGTTTAACTATACCAAGTCCTGCCAGCTAAGTATGCACCAGTTAAAAAACCCTCATAATTTCCTTCTCAACATCTTTCTTGCCCTGTTGGAGGCTTTAACTTTCTTGCACAGCACCTGATAGCAGACTCTCTTCCTTCCTCAGGCAGCGCTCAGCATTTTTGGCATGGTTGGTGGCCCCCTTTTAGGACTGTTTGCCTTGGGGATCCTCTGCTCCTTTGCAAATGGAATTGTAAGTATAAATTTAAAGCCCCGTTCCTCCAAAATTCGTTGATAATTTTGAGGATCTCCTTCCCCCTCTCCTCTCAGTAATTTTATGCTGGGCAGCAAGGGAGAGGTCTTTGATACTTTCCATAAGGACATTTCCCCTTGCTCCCTTTCCTCCTTGTCCCAAGGAAGCGATGAACAGGGCCGTATAGGAACTTGTATTTCTATCCTAAGACAGGATTTACATGAATGGGGGTGGGGTGGGGCAGACAGCACAAACTTTGGGAATATGGCCCATGGGTTAGTCTGATAGGGTTGCTATTTAGTGAGGTTCACTAACCTTCACCTCTTTGCAGTTGCAATTTTAATGTATATACTAGAAAAAAAAAAAAATCACTATCTGTCAGCCAAAAAGAAAAACCCACCCTGAAGTAAAAGAGACTTGCAAAAACAGATCACATGAGAAAAAGGAAAATTTGCTTCTGGATTTGTTCAAGAAGAATCTCAAATAAAGCAGTGTTTTCCCATATACCATGCAGCCCAAGGCTATCCTTTCATTGTAAAGGCATAGTGGCAAAATTAAAAGAGGTATGCTCAGGAGCTGTGAGTAAACACTGTATTTCCCAAAAGGGGAGTGAACTAAACTCTCCAGCTCTCCCCAGCTGTATATTTCATTTTTGCTATGCAGCGTACATTTTAGATTATCTTGACTGTTTCTTACTCATCTAGGTGTTGTTTTTTTCAAATACCCTTTAACCTTTCATGTAAATCCAAGTTTAATTTTCTGTTTTGCAGGGTGCATTTGGGGGTCTTATCAGTGGCTTTGTTGTTTCGCTTTGGGTTGGAATCGGATCTCAGATTTATCCTCCACTTCCAGAGAGGACCAAGCCACTACCTCTGTCAACTGCAGGCTGTAATATATCCTCAGTAAACTGGACGACAACAGAAAATCCCTTAACAACAGTCTTCAGCACACCAACTGCAGAGAGGTATACTAGTTCGTCATGTGCAACCAACAAAGCATGTATTTATTTTAAAGCAACACAAACATCTGCCTAGCATTTGGATTACTATAACTATCCCTCCCTGATTGACCTACCAGGCTGTTTAAGATGAAGAAGTTTTCCCTGATTTTTTTTTTTTTTTCCTGTCAGAGTGAAGTTTGTCTGAGTTATCCCAGAACAGAAGTCAAAGTGAATTTTCCTATTGATCTGTAAAGCTTCAGTTCAATATTTGAGCTTAAAGGCTTGGACATGCCTTACCGGGAACCACAGTGTCAATGAAAGCACAACGTTTACAGTTATTGGATTAACTTCCACAGTCTGTCACATGAATTAAAGTAGTAGGCAGTTAAAGGGCAATTTGCCAGTTTAACAGTTCCACCTACGATGGCTTGTCTGTGCAGAAATAGTTCTATTCAGGAAATTCAGAAGACACTAATATCCATATAACAGGCAAAATATAAGGGATTTTCTCCTCTTTGCAATTACCATATGTCTCACTTTGGACAATCACAATTAAGTGTAACAGTTATGAATGACAATATAGGGAACAGCAGGAACAGAAAGAAGCTGAACAAATACATTTCTAGGAATTCCCAATCCTTACACCTTAGAGCACTGTGCAATCAAGATACCTTGGTACATACACGGGTGCCCAACATCCAGTTTCATATACTGTACCTCTCACACAAGGCCTCTAGCATTGCTCATGGCTGTGGGGAAGCAACTGTTGCAACGGAGCACCTCGTCAAAATAAGGTGTAACCTGAGGTGTGACAGTTGCCTTATTGTTTCTGGCCATCTAGAGCTGCACATGGCTGATTTTCTACTTTTTTTTTTTTTTTTGGTGTGTCCCCTCCGTTAAATAATGTACCCCCTTCTAAAGAAGTTATCCCTTCATCTGGATAGCTGGAGTCCTCAGCTCTGCATTCCTAGCAGAGACAGGACTGTCCTGTTTCACCTGCTCTGTCCCATGCATTGCCTCACTGTACTGACCAGGCTCCTCCCATACAAAGGAACTTGCCCTGCAAATTTTAGAACAAGTTTTCAGTGCACGCTTTATTGTATGGAGGTAGTTCAAGACTACCAGGTCGCTTGGTTCAGAAGTAACTGTGCATTTATATGCCATCTGGAAACAGACAGCATTTTCAAATTGCCTGGAATAGGAAAGCAGAGATTAACACTTTTTCTGCTCTTTTTCAGGCCCGCCCTGGCAGACAACTGGTATTCCTTGTCTTATCTCTACTTCAGCACACTTGGGACGCTTATCACAGTAGTTGTGGGAATTATTATCAGCCTCCTAACAGGTACTAGTTCCAGAGCTGTGACTGAACGCGTCTTAGATCTCTTTCAAGCTAAGATGACCAGAGAGTTGTCATTGCCACCGGAAGTGCAGCTGACACTATTACAAGCACTGTGTAAATGTTCCCATCCTAAATGTCATTTTCTCCCCTCAGCCCTTCCACATCCCACTCTTGGTCTCTGTGCACAGCAAAAGTTACTTCAAATTTCTAAGGAGAAAGAAGTTTCAGCAGTTTTAACCTGAGGGGCAAAAAAATCTAATAAGTTAAGACATCTGTCTTTCCTGTTTTATTAGATGCCAGCAGGGGCTGAAGGTTTAAGGCTTGTCCCTGAACATGGCAACAACTCCAAGCAAGGAGATACACCCAAGCTTCTAGAGGAGAAAAGCAGTTTTGAGTGAGTTCAGAGCACTCAAGGGTTATTGTCTGCACCTGTACAGTGCATGCTTTTCACCACATTCCCCAAGCACATACCTAAGAGCTGCAGACTCTGTGCATGGCTATGTTAACTTCTTTCTCAGTTTCCCTGTACTATTTGTGCAAGGGGCAAAAAGCAGCACCCCACAGGTAAGCACAGGACTTCAGTTTCAGCCCATGGCCTCACCACTTTTGCATCTAGGTGAGATGCAAAGTGCACCCATCATCCACCTCGTGCATGGCAGAAATAGGACTAAAGCAGCTGCTCTCACAGCTTCGCCAGTATGCCCAGCCAGATTCCTATGACAGCCCTCCTCTTTGAGGCTGTTAGATTTCAGACCTATTAGTCTGACCTACGACGACTCCAGAACTATGAAACTCCAAATCCAGCAAACTCACTTCCGTTAGCTTCTCCATGCCTTACAACTAATAAGCACAAGTTACATTTCTACCATTTTCTTTTCCTTATGAGTTCCTAGAGGATTTGCTCCCCTCATTTCTTCCCATCACAAGCTTTTCCCATTGCTATAGTGATGCTTGTAGACAGGTTTTTGCTCCTTACCAGGTTGGGATCAGGTCACCCACAGGCCATGAAACAAAACACAAAAGCCAGGCAACTCAGTAAATCCAGATGAGAAATCCTCAGCCCAAAAAACAACCCAAAAGAACTAACCCAACCACAACAACACCACCCTACTTTTTGTGGTGCAAGATCCCATTTAAGTCTCAGGTGGCAATCAGAGCTAATTCCTAGCACCTGCATCTCTTTTCTTTCCCACACACATTTTCCCCTCAAGAATAGTTCATCTTCCATGCCTTAAAAATGCCCCCAAAACATCCCATTAAGCCTCATCCCCCTGCCTTGGGGGCTGCCCTTAAATAACTCACTATAAAAGTTGCTGGTGACTCTAGAGACAGGAGTCTTGCTGAGAGGGAGCTGAGGACTGGGGCTCAGGCTCCAGCACAGCACTTGGTACCGCAGCTCCTGGACTGGCAGAGTAGTCCCAGATATCAATGTATGGGATTCATCTTTTTCTGATGATTGTCTCAGGTTTTTTACACAATAAGAAATCTGAGGAGGGTCTAGGAAAGTCTGGGAAATGGTTAAGGCATTTCAAATAGACCTTGAGGGATCATTTTATCTTTTGAGAGGTATGGGGTATGCTTCATTGTAAAGAAATGATCCCTAAGGCCTGCAATAGCTTGATGGCTTTTGCTGCATGACTCTGTCCTGCTCACCTGGCCTGGTGCCCGTAGCTGGGCTCTGACATACCGTTTGCATATGGAAACCTGCCTGATTGAAACTTGCCTGTTTTGCAGGAGGGCTCAAGCAGAACACAGATCGTAAATTCCTGCT
>NW_009646866.1:682777-691506 GCF_000708025.1 Charadrius vociferus
CTGCTGACCAAGGAAGATTTCCTGTCCAGCTTCTCATGGTCTAAATCTGAGACAGTAAGTGTAATTATGCATCTCTGATTTAAATCAATCTTTCCTCCTGGGGACAAAGGCAAACAGTCCCTGGTTAATTTTTTCCCACGAGTATGAATAGCACCCGATGCTGCCTGATATGACTGTCTGCTGCAAGGCAGTAGCAGAGCACAAGGAGGGTAGGATTAAAGCAGCTGGCTTAGGCAGGGAAGCTGTGTTTGGCCACAGCTTGACTTCAGTGAACAACAGAGCAGCAGCTGAGACAAGAGACAGTTGTTCTCCGGGTTTCTGCCAAAATACTCCCTCACTAGTCTCTTGGAAGCTGGCCCAAGGCACAATTTGGACTCAGCAAAGCTTCCTTTGTTTGTAAACAAGTGTTCTCTAAAGTCTGGATTTTTTTGCTACTTCGCCTACTGTTTGAGAGAAAACATTTGTAGTCAGCGTATCTGTTTCCTAGCTCCCTCCCTAAGACATAAGAAAATGGGAGACATTATTGGGTTATAACTTCCCTTAGAAGGGAGAATGTGGGGGATTTTTTTTTTAAATAAAGTATAGATCAGTTTTCAATCTATCATCAGGATGCTGAACATTCGAGCTCAGCTTTGTTCAGTGCTTTTGAGTGCTGCAGTACAGGCAGTGATCATAACTTTGAGATGGTCCAGTGTACAAAATGTTTTTCCTCTATGATGACAACTCCTTTTAGTATGATCTCACATATTTCAACTTCTGGATATGAACACCAGGGAGAGAAAGGGATTTTTACAATACTAGTTTCCCCATGTCAGGACTGGAGACCAGCTGTCCAGTTATTGTCATTCATTGTCTTTAATGGGCCAACACCTGTTTTCACTATCTGGGAATTTAATCCCTGAAGACTTTTGGGAAAAAAAAAAAAAACCAACAACAAAAAACAAAACCCCAAAACCAATCCACCCACATGGAAGCTAATGTCCACAGCCATCCTATTTTATGCCCAGAGTCAGAAACAAATGTCTGCCTGGTTATACAGCTGGGAGCTGGATAACAAGTAGTTGGCGTCACAAATAATGCAGGAAGTTGTTGAGAAAAAAATCGGGGGAAACTGAGCAACTTCCTGCACATGAAGAGCTCAACATCTCATTATGTTTAACAGAGATGGCACATCAAAGAAATGATGCATGTTAATATGCTCTTCATGTCAAAGACGGGGCAAGGAACAAGGGTTGGGAGTCAATAGCTCAAGGACCTAGTGGTGACAGATCGCTAGACATGAAAACAGCAATTAGAACTTTGCACACCCAAAACTACTTTAGATACTTTGCAGGACAAGCACATTTTATGTGACAAGAACATTTTACACAACTAGTACCTTATGCAATAAGAAACTTTCCATGCCCCTAGAAAAATACCAGCTACTGCAATGAAGAACAATTTATGCTCTGTCAGCAACCAACATGTGTTTTCTTGCAAGGCATCCTGTATGTCTGGCCTGACTCTGCTTGCATGCAGGTGAAAGAGAGGAAGACTGTTTCCTCTACTTCACAGCATGTCTTTTGTCTTTTGTTTTTCAGCAAGAGAAAGTGGAAGTGTTGGACTGTAACCCGTTTTCTGTGGCAGATGAAGGAACTGACAACCCTGCTTTCAGCCACATTGAAATGGATGTTGCAAGCGATAAGGACAAAGTCAATGGCCTTCAAGTATGACATGGGGCCTCGTCAGCCCACGAGGACAGTTTTGTTCATGTAAGCACTGTTGACAGTCCTGTGCTGGGTCAGTTATCAGCTCTGCTCAGGTCATGGGCAGGGGTCTGCTGAGCTTCATGGCACTGTCACCCTTGCATGACCTTGACACTAGTCAAGAAAGGTATCAGATCTTTCTTGCACTTCCTCACTCTCTCTCACTCTGGGTCTTGGTGACAGGGCTTACGACAATGTTTCTATGTGAAATATTTGCCTGATATTCTTGAGCCTCCTGGAAAATATCTGCTTTTAATCTAAGTTCATTCTCAGAGTAGATTTTTTATTTGGTAAGAGCACTGTTCCCCCAGACATGGCTGTTTTTCTGGTTTGTTTTTTTTTCTTTTTTTCTTTTAAGGCATGAAAAGTATGAAGAGATTAGGGCTGTGGGACTTTATCAGATTGCAAGAAACAGTGGGTCTTTTTTTAGTACAGGAGGTGTATTTAGTGCCATCTGGTTCCTTTGTAGAACTGATCCTGATAGCATATTTATTTTGCTGGTTTTGTCATATATGGTTGTTTTTATTAAGCACTTGTTTCTTGGTTACCTGCATCTCTTCCTCTGTGGTCACTCTTGTAGCTTCCAGCAGTGACCACCTGCTTGGTGATGGGTAGAGGTAAAAATCAATAATATCCTTCCCTTCACGCCCTGTCTCCCTCTTCTGCCCTGTCTTGCCCTTACAGAGCTGGTCCTTATGAAGGGAACGAGCTATTTGGGCTTTTTATTCAATGCCATATAGCAGAACCACAGTAGTTGTCTACTTCATGCCCAGTGTGTTGGCATAGGACTGCTCTTGCACTGGGCTGGGCATAGTGCAGCAGAGACGTTAATGCCAAAAGAGGGCCCTGTTTGCTGTACTGGACAAGAGGGAAGGCTGTATCTGCAGTTCCCACTGCTGTTATCTGCGGAGCTGAAACCTCAGGTAGCCATTTGTGTTCACGCAGTCCCTGTTGTCACTCTGGGGATTCACGTTTAAGGTTGGTCCAGATCAGGCAAGAGTACATCGCGTGTTTTGGCAGGCAGGCAGAGTCCACTGCACAGTCCCTCCGGATGGGGAAGGGATCACAGAAGCTGTCATTTGGTGAAGGCTTCTCCGGGGCTGCAGGGCATGGGACAGCTCATCCTCTGGCTGGGCTGCCAAGAGAAGCTGAACAGCACACCCACTCCAGACCATGGACTGTACCTGTGGTTTGGGAGGGTGAAAATCCCCATTGCTGCCTCATCTTGTGTGCTTTCTGGTGCTGCAGGCAACAGACTCTGACCCACTGTTTTGTTTTTGTACTGCAGACTTTCTGCTATGGTTATACATGGATGTTTAAAACTCCTCTACAGCGGCAGAATCAAGTTGAAAAATAAAACCCATTGCAGGAAAGTTGAGCTGTGAAGCTTATAAAGCAGTCATGCTTGAGAATCAAATGAAAATCTGACTGTGTGTCTTAAATGCTTTCTAAAAATTATGCTGCATTTGTGCCAGGTGCTGAGCTACTGTAACTTGGAATATGACACAGTGCTTGTTTATCTACCTTGACTGGGGCCCTTTAGCATCTAAATCAATTTATTCTGTGCCCTTGCGGCAGGGGACACTTGATGATCTACTGCATAAGATAAACTGACAGGATCAGAAAATGTTAGGAAGAAAAAAAAAATGGACTCCAAGGAGCAGACCTATACCTGAGGATTACAGGCCAGACAGCCACTGTATGGGTTGCCACCAGGGGCACGTCTGCCTCGGCTAACCCAGTGCAAAACTACTAGATGGAGGCAGGTTTCTCCCTTTGCCTCCTGAAGCAGTGATTTGCACGCTCCAATGCAGAGTTTAGGGCCAGCCCCTTCTCTCCCATTCCTCTACTGCAGCTCTGTGACCAGGTAACTGCCTAGAGTCACTGCGTGTAAGGGCTGTGAGCGACTGGGATAGATCCCATGAGGTGTATCTTGTGTCTGTGTATCTAATATCTGAGACAAACAATAACATCCTGAAAAAAGTCTTCTGGGATTGAGGACAGGGGTCTCTGTTCTGGCACTATCCTAGTCTCTCTGAGACAACTGGTCCACTGAGTAAATGAGCTGGCTATGCTTCTGAAACCTCAGGAGATAAGTGCAGCTCATCCAGCCTTGTGCCTTCTCTTCGTAACACAGAAATAGATACTGCATTTAGTGCTACAGAATAGTTCTGGAGCCTCAGAGTATGATCATTTGTACTTACCAGGTACTTTCAGCCCACAGATCTGAAAAAGGGTAAGTAGAGGTATCTCCACTCTACTGTGTGCTGAAATGAAGTGGACTGGGTGTGCCTCTGTGTACCTGTGCTTGGTAAGCTGTGGACAGAGAGAAGAGAAGCCTGTAGCAAGCCCTTGACCTGTATGCCTGCTGGTATGGCTACAGCCCTCCCAAAACACATGCTGAACTCTCATCTGAATGTTGTTTCTCGGGAGAGTGACTGATCACTGCTGTGTCAACCAGCATCAATGTGGCCGTCGTTGCACCACTCTGTGCCGAGATCACTGTTTGCGCTGTAATTGATACTGCCTTAAACTGTCCTGGATGATCTGTGACTTCTACCCATTTTGGAGTGAAGACATATCTTCCCAGTCATCATAGATAAGAAAAAATGTAGCACCACCGAGTTTTTTTTCTCAGTGCTTTGAATTCATGTAGTTTAAAACATAGAAAACACATAAATGACCAACTTATCTTCACTTATTGCTTGAAGTCACTATTTGAGCACTGAGCAGTCATCTAACTCTAATTGTGGTATGACATGGAAGTTTAGGCCAGGTGATATCTATTGGTCCACAATCACAACATCAAGATGAGTTTTCACGGGGGGGAGGGAGGGGGAATATCTTGCTGTAAGAGGTTTAGAAACAAACATTATCAAGCTTTGCAGCTGACCCCTGCAACTACCCTATTTCTTGCTAACTCACCTTCCATGATCACTGCAGAGCTACCAAGTGACTCTTTCTGCTTTACTTTTTTCTATATGCTTCTTGTTCTAATTGGCATCGCTAGTCAAAGCAATTAATTGATTTTGAACAATATTTTCTCTGGGATCATATACTGTCCTCTGCTCGTGGGAGTCTCTGCCAGGCCCTTGTCTGTGTAAAAGCAGCAAAATAATTCTTGGTGCCTCCATCACACTTCCTGCACACTGATCCTTCATCTCTCCCAGCCACAAGCTCACCCGACAAAGAAATGCAGGATGCTCAAAGCCGATTAATTCCATGGGAGTGGGAGCACTCCACACTGTCCAAATTACATGCAGCATCTGGCAAGGTCAAGAGACAAAACAAGTAGGAACATTAAAAAAAGAGCTAAAACCACAACAGAGACAATATTTGACTGCGTGAATACACAAAGGATGCACAGAGAGAAAGTAGTGCTGGATTTTGGCCCTTTTTGGTCTGCATTTAAATTTGCTTTCAACTGACCGGTCTGTTTGCTTTCTGAACAAATAAGGTAAACAGAAAATAACTAATGAATGCCAAACAGCAAATATTTCATATGCATAATTTATTTTAAAGTTTATTGCGTCACATTATACAAGCATTAAACATGGCTTTATGTTGATGATTTTTTTTAAAGTGAAAACTTGACATTCTTCTCCATAGGATTTTTCTATTTACAAATAAACAATCTCTCTATATACTTTATATATATATATATTTTATATATATGGTAAATGACATAACTCCCCTCAGAAAGATTTTAAATAAAAAAAGAACTGATTTGTAAACAGGGCTTCTGTTGTAGTATTTGGTGGCTTGAATGCAGATGATGTTCTATACCTAGGCTTTTTCATTTGCCAAAGTATCCAGGTTGTTCATGTACATTTTTTATTCTAAGATCTGTAAAACCAGCATGGGACAGAATGCAAAAAAATGTAGCAAACAGGCTGAAAAACAGTCCCAATATACAATTTTTTTTTTCCTTGGTTTTAAAAACTGGCGTGTAACTGCTCATGAAGTACATGCTTGCTGTCAAGGGTGGTCTATGGAGATCAATCCTATGCTGATTGCAAGATGATTTCACAGTAAATCCTTTGATGTGTGCTGTCCTGCTTGCTATGTAAAATGTCTGTGGCATGCACTGAGGTTGCATTTTTTCTCATTCCCTTGAAGGTAGTGCTCTTGTGGAGCTGGAATAAGTGAACAACATATAGGACGGTCACCTGGAGGTTTAAACAAAACCCATCATCAGATCAGAAAGAAGGGAATGGCATAAATTTGCTGTCTAGAGAGCATTAAAATTCCATTTATTATTATTAGCCTATTACTTGTATTATGCTTCTTTCCTGAGTGTTCTGCTATATAGCTTTGAAGGACTCAAGGGAAATCTATTCGGCAGACCAGCAGCACAGAAACCTCGGTAGGTTGACTGGTCAACATTAAGTGACAGTAACATACTCAGGATCTGCCTGGAAGGCCAGACCCCCTTTGCAGCATCCTACTCAGCACAAGCTTGGTAAGCAGCCAACTTGTGTTCTCAGTTAGAGCAGAATAGGACACAACTTCTAGCAACGTATTGTCATGAAAATTCATCATAATGTAAGCTATGTTGAAAACTAGTCTCAAAAGCAATTATTATCTATTGTATTTCTGCTGCACTTTATTTGTTTTGGCACATTATATTGCGGTAGTACCTCTGGAGTGGAAGTGAGTTTATAGGTTTCAGCTCAGTTCTCAGAAGTTATTGATATCTACATTGACAAAGCTGTATCTTACTGCAAGAGTTTGCAAAGGTTCACACTCATATGGCTGACACTGATTTTATGCACGACTCATCTCACTTTACTACTTAGCAAACAGTTTCTAAGATTTTGTCATCTGTTGTTTTAGATATTAAAAAGAGGGTATGCAAACCAATCCAATTGCTCATATGAATTTGGTTTGAATGTGATTTTGCACAGCGGTCCTGCCCGAGAGTCCCCAGACTGCAAGTGCAGTACACACCCGTAGGTGGTGGATGGTAAATACTAACCCATCTGGCATGTGTCTATCAGAGGATGACATTGCCTAATCCCAAACCCCTATTTACAGAGACAGAATTATCCCCGCTTCTCCACTGCCCACGTGGGCTGTGTCCGCAGCTACTGTAAGCTGAAGCAAAGATGAACAAGTTCATTTCCTCATTAGGCAGGAAGACACCCCACAACCACTACTCGTGTTCCCCACTCAGTTTGGCACTGAGTCAACAGAAAACAGATTAATCCTGAAATTCCTTCAGTACTTATGTCGCCTCATGGGACCTTCAGACCTGGGCCAGGAGTACCTGATAAATGGGAGCTGCTGTGCCATTTATCCCCTTTGTGTAGGATGATGGGTGACCACTAGAGGAGGTTCCTTGCTGCGAGGAAGCAGAGTATAAGCAGGCAGTGGCTACAGAGATGAGGGTGCATACATTTTCTGCCACCCCTCTCTTTCCTCAAGCCATGCTACCCATTATTAAAACCTTCCCCCGACATGGAAATAGCACAGTTCTCCCTTGCAGTGGAAAGAAGTTAATAGATCTAATTTGGCAATAGGGGGTCTTGGTGAAAGTGGTCCTGATGTCTTGTGGAGCTTGAAGCATCCATCCATAGGGTCTTACATTGTGTGGTCTGTCTAGAAGGTCAAATTCTAGCCCTTCTGTCGAATGATTTCCAGGAGATCTTGTAGAAACAACTTGCTGAATTTTCCTCCCTCTTAACACAGTTCCTTAAGATTTCTGAGAAAACTATGATTTTTATGGAGCTCTGGTTATTTGGAAAAGGGCTAAGCAAACGTATCAGCTCTAGTATTTTGTATCTAGCTGAGTCCTCACCAGGACAGGACACAGGCTTGCTTCCACTTGGTTTCTTACAGTCTTGGCTTTTGAACTTCTTTTTTGTATTGTGGCTGATTATGCCACTGCATGTTCTGCAAGAATTGCAGTGTTACCGCTTTGAGGCCAGAGGCGGTAGACCTTTCACAACACTCAGAATTTTGATTCATGTTGCTCCATCCAACACTTCTGCAGTCTTCAGACCTACAACTCCACTATTTTGGCTTAATGATGTGGGAAATTTTTAATTTCTTAATGCTAAAGAATTTGCAAAAGGATATAGACAGTGGCCCATTTTGCCCAAATCTAATTCTGCAGCCTGCGTAGAATTGCCCTGCATGAAGAATTTCAAGCTATGTCATACTACAGTCTGTTTTATTTTTCCTCTCCACCCCTTCATAGATAATGGAAGGATGAATAAAGAAAATGTTACAAGTGCAGAGATTCTGGATGACTGTGTTCTTTTGCTCTGCTGACCTTGTTCATCTGTTGGTTTTTTTATTATTTTATTTTACTTAGGCAGATAGGTCTTTAAGACACAGTTCATCTTCTGTTATGTGTATCATACACCCTAATTCCTGACGAGGCCTCAATGTGATCTTGCAATACTAATACACATAGAGTTCTGGGCAAGATGCCCCCGCCTGATTGGTTTCCTTCAGAGACCAGACAGTCCTATAGCTGAAAAGGCACTGTTCAAATCTTTAAAACATATTAGCAACTTTTCACAGTGTCATTTCCGAATAAATGACCTTACAGTTAGATACCTCTGGCCACATTTAGATGCTTGTCTATCTGTCAGCACTTCTGCACACCTAAATTTTTCAGCATTGTTAGACCAGTTGATTAGACTCATGATCAAGCATCGCCTCCTAAAAAATACTTCAGTATTATTGGAGTAATGGAAATGGTCCGCATATGTGACCTTAACTCATAGTAAATGCAAGCTAACACAGCTTAGTCCACTGTGGAAGAGAACAACGTTGCCATGCACGTGCCGCAGGTGGTGGCCACACACATGGAGAAGTACTGTCATGTTGTTAACGCGCAGTCACCGGTTATGAAGTAGCAACTTGGTCATGAGAACGAGCCATTACTGAGTTCTGTAAAGCCCTGTAAGATATATACTACTTTGAAGTTCAGGGCTTTGAATTTGTCAGGGCAGGGGAACTTCCCGGAAAGAG
>NW_009646866.1:691587-727704 GCF_000708025.1 Charadrius vociferus
GAAAGAGTGCAGAGACTTAAGCGTTGGTCTGATCTGCTCATGCTGACATTAGCTCTGGAGAAGGCTAAGCCTTGCAAGACCTCTAATTTCAAAAGGCTTGTGGCGATATGCACCCTTTTAAACATGGGCACACATGTGCTCAGTGCACACAACATTGACTGACTATTCCTTTCCGTGCACTCTTCACTGTAGGAAACCAGCAAATTTTTATAAACAGAATTCCTATCTTCTTTTAAGCAGTTTCTTCCTCACCCCATCATGGCCACTCATTGTGATAAGATTTTCCGTTCTTCTTCCTTTCCTTCCGCTCTTTCTGAAGACGTTCTAATTCAGCTTCATACATCATTTCCTGAATCAGGTACTTTTCTCTCCTCATCCGATCTCTCAGATCTTTTGGGAGATCTGGGATTAAGTAGGAAATCAGGTGCTTTATGCAAAAGACAAGGTGCTGTGAAAACAAAAAGGAATGAAAAATGAAAATCTTCAGAAGAAAACAAGTCCTTTCTATATCTTCTGAAAACCCTCTCCTTCCAATTCACAAAAAGATGCTGCGTTAGCCCTAAATCTACTACTAAATTTGAAGAAACCAAACCAGAAAGATTTTTCCCCACAAAAACTCCCACCAAAGTGAGTGGAGTACGGATCTCAGCAAAGGTTAAGAGTGGCTGGGTTCAAATAAAGCCTCAAAACTGTTGTCTGACCTGTGCATTCAACCCCCTGAGGCCATGCTTTGCTGTAAGGTTGTTTGGGCAGGGCCTGGTATTTTAGTGGATTGCGCTGCAGGAAGAGGAGGATCAAATGATACAATGCTTCCCTGTCAGGAGAAAACCCTTGCATCAGTATTGGAAACAATGACTTACCTACACAAAACAAAACATTTTTTCTTATACTGTGTCTCTCATCCAAAGTCATATTGCTGTTTACTAAACATCACAATTAAATACAAGGTAACTGATCCTGTGTCCCTCATGTTTTAGGCATGCCACAGCAAAGCTTGAGGCTGATGGGGGAGGATTGCTTGAGTGTCCTTTTTTGTTTCATCAAAGATGCTGCTTAGAGATTTACTTGCTCCACTTCAGAGGAGGAGCACAGAAACAGAAAAATCCTCCATCTTAAAAAGGACATTCATTCCAGTTTGGAGAAATAAAGGTATTTCTTCTTCTCCAAGCAGAACACTTCCTTTGAAAGCTACTGAGAAGAAAATGTCACGTTTTCCCATTTATTCTTCCCTCATGTGAAATAAACCTGCAATATTTTAATTGCTGGGGTTTTTTGCCAAACCAGAAAAAAAAAAAGAAAACCAGCTTCTTCTGTCAGCATTGTAATTGAATGCTTCGTTTAGCCTGGACAAATAATTCCTTTTGCAGTGATATGAAATACTTGTGTTTGTTTTTGAGAGAGGTCAAGATAGCCAAAATAACCGCACCCACTTCCTCAGTGACAAAAAGGTGTCTGAGTTTGGGTAGTTACTTAATTTATGAAAAAACCTACCTTGAATCACTTAGCTCTTAGTGCAATCTTTTACTGCAATTGCTGTAGTAATCACAATACACCCATTAGTGTTCTCCACAGAGAAAGACAGTCATGGTTTCTGCTGCAATTCCTCTTCCATTTCATAAATATAGTTAAGGAAACAGTTTGCAGTGCCAATAAACAGTGGCCCCTGTTGAGGGAGGCAGCTATGAGCCAGCCTATGGCTTTGGCTGGGGCAAAGCGAAGTCAATTCTCTTGTGCAAGTGTTGGGCAGGCACAAGAAGCTATTCCACAGCTGGTCACAAATTTGGCAGGGCACTGAGACTTCAGCAGGGCTGATTTTTCTTGCCTCAGTTATCTTTGCCCTTATGCCATGCTGCCTTTATGCCAAGTGTGTATCAAGAAGCCAGGCTCTCTTCAATCTTAAAACTGCTTAGGTGGACCTGCCAAGGCCATTCTTGTAGTCGTTTCTGGAGACAGACACACTTGCTCTCAGTACCGACAGCTCAAGAAACAAAGAAGAGATCAAGCCCAGCAGGCCTCTACCATTTTTTTTCTTTGTTTCCCCTAATTTTTCCTTGAGTGTGGCAGAGATGATGGAAGAGCCAATTTCCTTAGGACCAACCCCTAATGAGTTACCCCAGTGTGGAGGAAGGAGAGCCCAACCTGCAGTGCCATATTCCCCCTTTGTTGTGAAGAGCTGAAAATGACAGTCAGGGGGAATTCACTGCAGACCTTGGGCTTCTGCTGAGCCACCAAGACATCCCTATGCAAGAAATAATCTAGAAAATGTTTCCCCTTCACCTTTCCTCTAATTCAAATACTTCTGTGATTCAAAGAGGCGCTTGGAAAGCCCAGTTCAGATTGAATTTACACAGTACCATGAGTCAGAAATGCAGTATGTACTCATGAACATTATGCCAATAACTTATAGTGATTAGAGCTTCAATATCTGTGTTGGATGTTTTGTTGCTATGATTTCAGAGCAGAGGATTGAGTAAAGAGTTTTTAAAAATCGCTTGTTCCCTGTTCAGCTTCTTCATAGTGTAAAAGGCATTTCAGACTGCTTGTGCTGGAGAGATGCTGAGCCCCTGGTTTCTGGCAGGGATATTCAAGCACCTGAAATTCAAGCATTAAGAGCTGCATTTTGTTTTGTAAATGATCTCATTCTATTTATCTACCCTCCCATCTCTCTTTTTCAAAATCAACATGGGAATACCAGTCATGTGAAGCTGGTATTATCTTCTCTGGTTTGTCTTGAAGATTTCTGAGATACTGACAATAAGTACTAATATTATGAACATCGGCAAAGGTATTAAATCCTTTTCATCATCATCATCTTTGTGATGCTAATCATTGTGGGGAAATGAATGGTACCAAAAAAAAATAGAGAAAAAAGCTAGACATGTAAGTACTGTAACTTAAACTGTCTTCATTTTTCAGTTGTTCAGATTTCATCTTCTCTTCTCCTGTTCCTTCACCCCTTCCTCACACACTAGTTAACGTGTGGCTTCCCAGCTTAGCCAGGATACGAATGCCAAAACTCAGAAAGTAAATAAAAGCTTCATTTACTTCCCCTCTTTGCAAGTCACTGTTACAGCTTTCAACATGTGACATTCCACTTTTTGTTAAAACCTAAATACCGGTGACTGTTCAGAAAACAGAACTGAGAATGCAAAGTACAATATAAACAGCAGAAACTAACACAAAAATCTCAACAGCTGCCATCATAGATCAGCCCAATGAAAAAGCTTCAAAGGGAAATTTGTTTCATTTTGGTTTTTTTGTTGGAGCGGAGAAACAAACACGCTTGCCACCTGAATGGTCACTGACCTCAAATACAATAATAAAAGCCAACCGTGCTGCTAAGACGTGCCAGAACTGCAGCGTGTAACCATAGGGCACCGGGGAGTGAGGAGGATCTCGATAGTCCCTGTACCTGAAAGACAAGCAGAGTGTGGTAGTTAGCAAGCTCCTGCCCTGCTGCCTGGGGGGAAGGCAAAACCAAAACCCGGCTGCTCTTGATCATTGCATTTTCTGCACCAAAATGATCTCAGTTCAGACTGTACAAGTTACCACAACCCTGCTTGCTTCTTAGGCTTGGGCCACGCTAGTGTATTATTTCAGATCAGGGGCATGCTTCTGAAGCAAGTGTCCTCATCACCTCTACTTCATCACCTCAACAGGATTATTAAAAAAAAAAAAAAAAAAACCACGACAAAAAAAGCACAAAAGCTCTGGGGTTTGGCCACAAAAAGACATTAAAGTCTTGTCATGATGAAGACCACTTAAATAAATTAACTAAAGCCACAGAGCAAATGTTTTACCTTACACTCTTGTTTGGTATCGTGAGGCAGAGACATGCAATACATCAAACACAGCAATCAAAACATTGAGACTTTTGCAATCTAACACCAGTGAGGAAAGATGCTGCCCAAACTGAGGCCAGATTTCCCTGCTCTGAATAATTTATAAGCATGCTCAGACTAATTAGAGTAATATTCTTCGGAGCATGCTCAGTAAATGTCAAGTTCAGGCAGCAACAGGAGGATAGGAATCTCCTGGTTTAGGTGCATTTCAAACTTCTCTGCTTAGTCTCTTCTCCTGACAATGACTTCTCCTGTCTTAAAGAAAATTTCTGAAAGGCACAGTCAGGAACCATGCTTTGGTTCCCACAAATGGGTTTGCTTTCAGATGAAACCTAATGGTAAGATGCACTCCAGGAGTGCACTTCACGCTCCAGCTGCTAACGGAAATCCATTGCAAAGCACCAGGCCAGTGCCTGTATGAAGTGAAACTGCTGAAGCAAATACAGAGGATGTTGGGTGCTCGGCACCAGCGGTTTGACCCTACAGCAGCTCCCTTGGCAGCGCAATATGTGCCTTGCTAACCTCTTCCGAACATGGAGCAGGGTGGGATGCTCTGCTGTTCTTAGGGCCACTTTCTTCCCACTACAAGTTAATTTTAAACCCATAAATGTCCCCAATTTTGTGAGCCTGACAGCCCTCCCAAAATCCATATAAAACTACCTCATGGGCTCCATCTGGCCCTTGGTCAATTAGTTGGCCATCCCTGGTGTAAAGCATGACTCATCTTCACTTTAGTGGAGCCAGAACTGCACCTCTCGCTATACCAACAGGACAAGGGCTGTGTAGGAAAGGGATCTCATCTCACAGAATGTTTATTTAAAGACTTTAGGTCTCAATAAAGTAACTAGAGATATCTATTGGGAAAGCTGGATCCAGGAAGACTCCAAAACTACATTAACAAATCACGAATCTGTTGAATTCACACATTCTGGAGTCCATTTCTGCTAGCAGCATGTCAATCCCAAAATACTATTGCAGAAACTTAATTCAAAAGTAGTGTAAAAGTGGTTTCTCCTTAATCTGTTTCCTAGATGGGACAGAAAACCCATTATAAAAAATACTGAAAATACCATAGTATGTAACACACTTAAGCTTGATCTCTAATTTAGTTTTAAGCAACTAGAGAAAACTCAGATGAGCAAAAGAAATAAACAGTTACTTAATCTCTATGATAACCTGTGTTTCTCCCTGAAGGTTCACCTTCTTCCATTGCAGAGGATACTACACAAAATGAAATAAACTGTGTCTTGACACCTTAGGCAGCAACAAACCTCTCTTAAATCGCTGTATCTCTAGTGCAAGTTCTTAAAGCTGTGGTGATCTTCCCTTCTGCAAGCAGCACGCTGACTTCATAGTTTAGGATGTTTTACAATATCTCAAGCATCCTGAAAACAGAAGTCCCCGGACCAAGTCCCAAGTCAGCAGAATATGCACTACACATAGAAATGGGGAAACCTTTTGTAAACAACCAGAATAGCATGGGACCATCTGGGTTCCAGACGAACAGAAGTTAACTGAATATGGCCACTGTTTTTTGTTCAGACTGCCTTCTTGGAAAAATGCCTACACTATTGCACAGTAGAACATAATATTTCCTTACCTCACTATCGATATCTGGCTTGAAGTGCAATTAAAATGACTGATGTTTTAGCAGAATTCAGGTGGGTTAAGCAGCTGATAAACTCAGCTAAAGAAAGTTAGATGTTCATTTTCTTTCAAGGGTAGATATGCATAACAATTCAGTGTCCCCTGAAAGAACAGATTTATCTTCTGGAGATTTATGGCACCAATTTTAATAGCGTTCTGTTTATGGGGTGTTGAGGGGACAACTTTTTTTATTGATGGGATTTCCACCATCGGCTTTAAGTAGCAGCATCCTCATGCTTGAAGTTGGGGAAGAAAGGAATTAAAGAGAATGACCAGAATTACAAAACATTATTAAATGGTGCTATGACAAACAATGTGGAATGGAGTATTCTCAAAGTGGTTCTGGTCCACAGAAAATGTTATCTATGGATTCAACATTGGGATGTTCTTTCTGCCAAATAAGTTGCAACAGTCTTAAATATCAGGTAGTTAAATGAAAGCATTAATGCCAACCCCCCAGTTCATTGTGCTATACCACTCAAACTTCTTCTTTCTAATAAAAGTGCCACAATATCACAAAGTATCACTGAATTTTGCAGTATTACAGAGTATCTCTTGTTCTTTAGGGACTCATGAAAGGGTATTTTAATTCTTTGCAGTGAAAAATGCTGGGATTAAGTGTATCTGCAGCTACCAGAACTCATGCTTGTAAACCAATGTTGCAATAAAAAATCGTAACTGTATTTGGTTTTTGATATTTTTGTTTGGGACCCCATTTAAGACTTTTATGTAGATTCCTGATTCTTTGGACCATCAAAATCAATCAGGTGCAAATCTATCATTACAGACTAGTCTCAGAGTGCTATTTCTCCGGTCTGTTGGCTGAGGACAAAGACATACAGATAATTAACTGCTCACTTTATTTTGATTCAAACCACACGGATGTGATCATTACTAATAATTACACCTGTAAGCAACCATATAAACTTATTAACCATTCAGCAATGAGGAAGTGCTGGATTTGAGGTTTCGTAAAGATAGCTTAGGACAGACCCCGTTTATGCCTGGCAGACCTGTGAAATAATTCAGTGTGGTCACTCCTGTGCAACCTTGACTTCCCTGTGCACGTCCTATGATATAAACTGATTACAGTTTCATCTCACTAGGTACCAAAGTAATCAGTCACCTATTATTGGCCCTTTGATACCATATTTCTCCATGATGGTTGTGCCTGATTCAAGCCATGGCACCATAGAAACCCTGCAGTAGGAACGCCTGCCAGATATCCACTTCTTGCCTTCTCCTGAATCGAAGGAAGGAATCATGCAGGTAACAGCCAAGCAGTACCATGAGCATGTCCCTGAATAGCACAGTTAATTCTTTCCATTACTGTTTTTTTAAGTTCTGAAAATTAGTTCCAACCCCAAATTTATCATGATGCTTCTCCCTTGCAATGTCTTAAAGCAGAGAGGTACTTGACCAGATACTTACCTGCAATATTTTAATGGTGAACCAGAGAATTCACTTCCATTTGATGTTGGCTCTGAACGGTTTTCAAAGTCAGACACCAGAAATACTGATAAACTGGCATTAACATAGCCAACCATACACCTAGAGGGGAAAAAATCCTGTAGTCAGGACACAGCAAGGTTTTTCCATTAACTGTTGTACCCAAAAGGATGTTCTCTGGGTTTCATGAAATCCATGGTATAACTGTGATGCTTATTAATATTTGAAAGAGACATTGAGGCAATATAAAAGAAATGCTCAAGTAGGTCAGATGGACAATAAAAGAGAAGCAATGGTAGACTTCTATGGGAGAAGAAATGGTGAAGACTGGGACTGGTTACTTTTGAATAGAAAAGTCACCTAAAAGGTGACACATTAGAGGCAAAGAAAATAATGAGTAGCAGTAGGAAGATAATCACAATATTCCCGCTGTTACCCTCATGGTACTAGCACAAAGGGACATTAAATCAGATGGAAAGGAAATAGACTTAAAACAGCTTTTTACAAAATGTCCAGTTAATCAGAGGAACTCAGTACTAAAAGATCCCAGGGTGGCTGAGCACTGGGAGGGTCAAGTAGAGTTTGGAGAACTTTGAGTAAGAGAACATAGGTCACCTGACAAAGGGCTGTGGGAGTCACCAGAAGCTCATGTTTGGTGTTAATAAAGCTGAGGAGAGATATGATAAGTGTATTTTTCTGTTCATTCTGCATTGCCCAAGCACAGTCTTGGCACACTGCTCACCTTGGTGCAGAGTATAATGCACAGTAAGGGTTAGGTTTATGTTTTTGGTTTGTTTTGGTTTGGTTTTTTTTTTTTTTAATTATGGATTTTACAGTCTTTGAGAAATTACATTTAAACACCATCTGGCTTTGTCTCAAAATCTCCATACTGATTGGATTTGGAACTTAATTTAATTACAATACTTTTCTAGTATCACTGGGTGTCATATGGATCTAATAGCTGCAGATGTTTTTTGAAAGAAAGAAGCACTGCTCTCATTTAAGTTGCTCAATAGCAGATGTTCTTGACTCCTTAATTTGAGAAAATTAAATATTCCTGTGGATTTTTTAATAGCTTCCTGCTTTTGTAATAGTACTTATTAATAACAATATCCAGAGTGCTGACATAGACAGTTTTTATCCGAGTTGCTCCTTCAAAGGATTACTATCTGATGGTTTCATCGAGAGGTTCACTTAGAAAAGCAGCAGAAGTGTGAAAACGCTGTACAAGAGATTTGTGTAAAGATGATGACCTTCCTCTGTGAGTCAAGCTACTTCCCCTATACAGAATGAGTTTCAAAGCCAGTGAGTCATACTCGAGTCTTCAGAAAAATAAGATTTCTAAAGGTGGTGTTTTTTCATGCACAGTGGTCCTGAGAAAATCAGTAGCAAGGAAAGTTGCTGAGAGTGCCTCAATGTCCTATAGATCTTCACAATGGCACAAGCAGAGGCACGGGCTCAAGAGCGACTTGCGCCGGACCAAACACTCTACCTGCGAAGGGACTTCACCTCTTTGTGAAAATAAATGGAACATTTCCCCTGGCACCGACTAAAATGCCAAACTTCTTGCACGACAGCAAGTTAGCAGCACTGCTAATCGGGAGCTGCCATACCAGCGTCTCTTCTTCTGTCAGTATGATTAAACAGTATTGACAACCAAAAGATGGCAAAAAAGCAGCAACAGAAGAACTCGCTTTCTGTAGCAGGGAAGAAAAAATCAATCTGCCATATGTCTAATAGCAGAACGTAAGCTCTCTGTCACTGTCTACTGTTTAGCTTGGGTTTCTTTGAACAGTAGGGTCCTTGCTAATGGAGCTGCCGGGAGATCATTTGCAAACTGTGTCTATTTGTGTTCAGCTGGATTTAATGACCTTCCCTGGGTCCAACAGCCTAGATTTTACAAGTTGCCACGTAGCAGCTATACTCATACTTGCTGGTAGTGTGCACAGGCTACTATAATCTCAGTGTTTAGCAACACTGAAAGAAAATCCACTTAGGCAGCAGGGGATTCAGTTCACAAATATCTCCTGAAAGATTTAATCTAAGGACTCTAGTTTTAGAAGAAAAACAATTTACTTTGCTCTGTAAGTGTATCTTGATTTATTAGTTGGGAATTGCTTCCTCTTGTTAGACACTACTTTTTTGAGCAATACACGCTGAATGCTACATCAGGAATAAAAGCCTAGTGAATAAGTTTAAAATGCTCATTAAATTCATAACTGATAAATACCAGCGTCGCTTCAGAATGAAAAGAGGGTTACATCCATGTACACCAGCTGGGAAGTGCAGCTTGTGAAGCATACTCTCCTAGACACCAAATCTCTGTAACAGCTCTGCCATGTTTTCCAGGAATTAACGTCATAAATGATAGTCACTCAGCAGCCCATTCTGTGAATATGCAAAGCATCAATATCTATGGCTGATATCTGTTACCTAAGCACAAGCAATGAATTTGGGTCAGTGGAATCAGAACATACACAGACAGTACTACTGTATCTATTCAAGTAGTAAGTTATTTTCATGTGCATCTGTTTTCCCAAATAAAAGCTTACTTTTGTCCAGCTTCTCCTTGGCCAGCACAAGGTCCGTATTTGTAAGCATAAACAAGGCGAGGGATGAAATCTGATGTCACAGCTATAACAAATGCATTTGTGATAACAGAAAGAATTCCAATGCCTTCCAGGATCCCGTACCAGATTCCTGTTCAACAATGAGAGTATGTTAGCTCCAGGAAAAACAAGAACCAAAGTTCCCAGGAAAAACAAGAACCGAAGTGCCTGAGATACTGCATGTTCTGAAGCAGTTGTCCCCACCACCTAAGGTTTTTTTTACGTAGTTTCTATCCAGGAGTTACTGAGCAAAAATAATTTCTCTTATTGAACAGCAGGACCTCAGTGGATCAGATTTCTGTTCCCACTGGGTGGTAATTTGGTTTATCTGCAAATAATCTCAAGGAAGCTGCAAAAATGCTCATGGAGGCCTTGGCTTCTCCAAGCCACCTAACCATGTTGGCAGTTTTAAGCAAGGCTGTAAGCCTCCCTGCTTGTGATGATGGCCATCCAGCCTTTGAGGAAGGTCTGCCAGGACAGCCATGAATATATGCGATCCATGATTTGTCTTTCACAGGGGCCTCGTGTGTAACTTGTGCACAGCTGGTCAGCATGTACCTATCGGCATCAAAATCTTCATGACGTGCTAATGCTGTACAGTGGCACACAGTCCCTAGGCATCACCTGAGCTTTTTGGCCCATCCTCAACCATCTGACAGACCTTGTGGTACAGGCACACAGCAACTCGGGTCATGAGGACCATCACTGAGAACTACCCCAAAGGAAGGTTAGACATACCCCTTGATTTTAATGAGGCATCAAGCTGTCCCTGAACACTTTGCTGAATAGGGATTGAATGCAACTTATTTTGAGAAATCACATCTGAATCAGCCTGAAAAAAAAAAAATATTTTTCTCTGCTTTTATTATTTATGTTATGTAACTGGTTTTTCAGGAAATATGTCTGCAGTGTATGTTGTGTACTGGCTGATGTCCAGGCTTGTACCTAAACTCATAGATCCACACTGTTCACATACAAAGCTTTACTCAGGCACAAGACTTTAGGTATATGGTGGACCATTCTGAGAACACAAAGCCT
This sequence comes from Charadrius vociferus, assembly GCF_000708025.1. NCBI lineage: Eukaryota > Metazoa > Chordata > Aves > Charadriiformes > Charadriidae > Charadrius > Charadrius vociferus. Next base: position 702,173 of record NW_009646866.1, read on the forward strand.
GGGCTTCTGCTATTTCATGGTGTGGGCTACTGTTTTTTGCAATGCAGATGGGCAGCGATATATCCTATTTACCCCTCCAAAGACACCAGGGATTCAGCGTTGGGTAGATGACTTTGTTTTACAGAGTCCTTCCTAAAGGTGTTCTGCTTTTGCACACTGCAAGGACAGAAGAGATTTATAGTCAAAATATGTTCAGAGAGCCCTTGCAGTAGTGTGTGGCTGGGTGACCTCAAAGTTATGTGAGCCCTCTGTTTAGCAACGTAGGTGTGCCTCACCGAGAGCAAGTCATCTCTCGGGATCTAGACCCACCCCATCTGACCCACCAGGGACACAGTGGGCATAGGCACTGAATCACAGGGGAGCTTGGTTTTGGCCAGGTAAATAGAAAACACAGAAGCTCGCTTACAGGATGGTGGCTGCTTTAACTTGACTTTGATGTTTCAGCTGCTCTGTCTGGTTATTATATTCAAACTGAGCAGCTGCATGTGTTCACACAGTTTGTCTGCCACAAGGAAAAACCTGCAGAGAACACTGATCACTTCATTAAAACATGTTGGCTGTTAAGTCACCCAGAAAATCATTAAAAGACATTTTCCAATACAGACTATTAATTGCATAAATAGATCAGCATCAGATACTTGAAGTTTTTTGGAAAAATCAAGTTGTGTGTTGTTAATGGGGAAGATGACTGAAAATACTCTAATCTGCTCTTACTTGAAGTGTTTGGTGCTTTGCCTTAAAAATAACACACACACATACAACAAACACACATACAAAAAGCTCACCTATATCTTTGGCTCTTGAAGCTAAAGGTCTTCTCCACTGGGTAACAAATTTGTATGCATCAAGCCGAATTTCAATAATATTGTTAAGTAAGGCCAGAAGTGGTGCCAGTGGAAAAGCTGCCACAAAAATGGTTGTGAACCCAAACTGAAGAACTAGGGGAAAAAAGGAAAGGTCACAGTGTAACTGTTAAGATCTAATCCCAAGTTCTAAGATACCAAATAATATATGCATACAAACATTATGTATAAATATACAAACATTTCTTATTATGCCATACCATACAATATTCTAGTGACACTTGTACAGTGATTCCTTGCCAGAAGTTCAGAGCAAGGATGACAAGAACAAACGCACCTCTGTCCCGGGGTGGGCAGCAACATCTAGATTTTGTAATTGGAGTGAAGTTTGGAGGTGGGAAAACTGTGCTTTTAGAAAGGGACATTTTGATTCCAGCATCAACTAGGATTGCTCAATACCTGCAAAGATTAGGGCTGAATACATTCCTTTTGATAGTACAGATAGGCAGCAGTTTGAAATTTTGCATTAAGCTTCTAGCAGGTTTTCAGACTGCTAAATTTGAAATGAGTTGTGTGAGGGAGAAAAGAAAAAAACCAATCATGACCTACACAGTTCAGTCACATAGGGCAAAACTTCTTGTTCTTTAATATTTCTTTGAGCAGTTATCCTCCCCTCTCCTCTGAATAGAGCAATACCTTTTGGCAGCAAGCTACTTCGTAAATGTGAGGTACTAAATCACGGTGAATTTTAAACACAAACAAGCATACAGGTCTGTGACACATAGTTTAAAAATAAAAGCCCAAGGGAAGTTTCTTTAGTAAATAACAGCAAACTTCTTCACAAATGTATACAGGTGAAGAGGTGGGCTCTGGTTTAGAAAACAACCTTCCCCAGACAAAGCCAGAATGAGAAGTGTTTCATAGATGCAAGATTAGCAAACCAGCAGCAGTGTGGTTAGCCACATCGGTTTGATTTGGTTCTTACAAACTCACTTCTATTTCTCATCTGACCTATGAGAATGAAAACCACCTTGCAGCCACTTTAGCTTCATGCAGCGAGAGTTAAAAGAATACACCGGCCCACAACAACAAAACCCAACAACATTAAAATCTAGTGAAAGAGAGACAACTAAGGTCAGTGCCATACTCATTTCTAGGTATTCATCAAAGAGTCCATAAGCATTCATAGGTTGCAGATTGTAGTCCTTTTCCCACTGTGGGAAGCTTGTTTTTCTCTGTGTGCCATACTCTTGTCGTAGTTTTCTCCTGGTCCACCAGTTTTGAATCAGCCTACGTTTTCAAATAAATTAAAGAAACAAGGTAAATAATATTATTAGCTATTTATCACAGAACTGGAAGAGGCTAAGCATGCACAACACACCTGGCAGAATAAATTTCCCAATGCACAGGAAAATAGAGCGTTAGTAATACACGTGGCTGATGACACAGTGTAATAGGTATGAAAACAGGCACAGCTGATGGGCTGTAATTCAGGCCTAGATGTGTTTAAAATAGAAGATGGATTTTGACCTCTTTTCCTTACTTATTTGCCTTCTTTTACCCTACACAGAATGGCAAATCACTTCAGGGTCTGTTTATATGGCAGAATGCAATGCTGTCTGGAGACAGTTGAGCTCTAATTAAGAAATCAGTAAATAGAGTGTTAATGTCCCCTGTGTGTGAGGTAGCACCTCTACACAGCTCTACAGTGCACAGGGGTAACAGCCCCCAGGCAGTCCTGGAAGGGAAAAAGCAACCTTGAATGGTGCCTGCTGCCAAACACTCAGAGGAACAAAGGGCAGACAGAAATATGTGGACTACTGACAGGACGTGATGGCCAAGAAACGGATGGCTGACATAAGAGCTATCTCCTTCTCATGAAGTGGGAGAGCTGTACCAGAATTCAAAGGGAACATATTGTTCCCTAAGAAAAACACGTGTAGGGGCACCGTGGGAGGCACTGAGTCAGAAGGGAAATGAGTCCTTACATCGCAAATAAACACCTTTGCTCCTGCGGGTCAGGGAGTTGCACTGGTTTGGCCAACAAAGGACACAAGTTATAGTTAGCATAGAAAGCAAAAACCGGCCAATTGCATATTTTCCTAAAGCTTAGCCATGATTTTTCCATTCAGTAAAATTCAGAGAGGTGTCTTTTTCTGATTTATATGCGAGCAAAATGTGAGCAATACAATGTAATGTGGTTTTAATATGGAAGTACGTTCTTCCTCCAAGAAAAACATCAACTTGAAATTGCAGTTTCACACCTCCAAATGAAGCAATACTCTATAATTTGTTTCTTAGTTATTGCAAAAGTATCTAAGCAGGAGAGGAGAAGAGACGCACACTTTCAGAGGTTTCAAGGTGGTGTTTTTATGAAGCCGAAGCACCACTCCAACATGCCAATATTGGTATTAAAACTGTAACCACTACACAAGCAATGTTCTAACACACACCCTGGGGCCTCTCTTTGATATCTTGGAAACCTAGTTTTTAAGTCTCAGGCAGAAATTTCAGCAGACAAGCCAACACCACACGTATCAGTGAGAGATGTGACAGCAGGCACTGGGGTTCCTGTCACCAAGGAACACCTGGTGGCATTTCTGACTTGCCCTGCATGTTCTGCAGTCCCTGTGAGAGCACATGCCTGCACCAGAGCTGGGCTGCCACCCTGAAATGGTGCAAACAACCACTCTCCAAAACAGGATACTGGTGCGCCTCTTCTAGGGCTCTCTTACAGGGAAATATTCTCTGCTATCAGCTTTGGCAGTGCGCAGTGCTGGCTCTGTCTGCGGCTTGGCAGGCAGTAGCCAGCACATGGGAGGTGATGTTCTACTACAGACTACAGGATTGCCTCCAAATCCTCTGGCCACCCACATGGTATTGGCTCCGATCATGCTCTTAGCAGAAATGATAATTTATTTATTTTTTTTTCCACACAAAAAGAAAATGCACTTGCCTGCAGCATTTAAGGCCCAGAAGGTGGATTGAAAGGTCTGGAGTGCAAATACATCTCTCATCAGAATAAGTTGAAGCACCTCACATTGTTGTGACTGCGTGTTTTGTGTTGTGATATTTGTTGTGACTCTAAAACGAAGACACTGACTTCACCTGAAGCAATTTATTCCTATTAAATCACCTGTTCTTAAACAATCTCGTCCTATCTCCTTCAGTCACCTTCTTTAATCCCCCTCTGTGCTCTTTATTAGGTTTTGAAATCCCTATTAATAAGTAGCTGAAGGATCTAATGAAAACTGACAAAAGAGGCAGGGAGTGAAAAGAGAAGGATCGATACTGCTGCTGTCGTTCCCTCCTCCCTACCCTGGCTAATTCCTCCAGCCCCAACAGCTGCAAAATCCTGGTGAGCAGTGCCAGGCGCAAACCCGGGAAGACGGAGGGATAGCGAGCTTTGAGAACCTTGATTGCCAATTCCTCGGTGCATTTAAATCATTTACTCTGCTCTCATTACAGCTAGATGTGATGAGCACTGAGGCTGCCTGAAATCACTGCTGTGACACGTATCTGCAGTTCAGGGACCGAACTCTGCGCTCGCTCTGCTGTGGATCCTGCAGCGAAGCAAATCCCTCTGAACTTGGCAAGGGCAAACTTTCTGACAATGTCAGCTCTCTCATATATTTTTACACTTACTAATTTCCCTTGATGACCTGCCACACTGTCTCTAGCATCAACTGCGAATATTAATCATATTAAACATGCTCATTAAATACTCATCAATAAGAAATGAACCAATAGGAAATGAACAATCATCAACCTTTTTAGCTGCGGCACAGCTCCATAACACCCTGAAGATCACCAGGGAACTTGCCCATATACCAGTCAGTACATTTTTCTATCTCTGAGACTGTATATGCCAGCAGTGCATTTTTTCCAGATCATACCTGCCCTTTCAGGCATCTTTTATCACCCAGCAAGGAGAAATCCAATTTAGAACTTACTGGCATAGCTAAAAAATGATACATATAATATTTCCTGTGTAAGGAATACAGCGGTCCTGCAGTTATTTTCTGGGAGTTTTTACGCTGAATACAATTTCATGAAATCAAGTACTACAAATATAATATTTATTTGTTAATATTTATATTAAATTTTCACTTTTGCAAACTATGTCCAATGTGAAAAAACCCTCAAACGCCATCTATTTCTACATGTCTGGAAATCTATATTAAGAGTTTTGTATCGTAGGGGGGATTTGCTATTGTAATGACTACTGTATCTTGCTTTTATGTAACAGGTCATAAGGAAAGCATGAACTCAGTACTCTTCTGTGACTTAAGGAAGCATAGGCAATATATATACTTACGGGTAGCCCAATTCCATGAAATTATTCCAGGTCTGCTTTAGCACCATTATAATACCCATTTGCATACAGAGATCAATAAGGCATCCACTAGGGTGGCACTACAGAAAAAAAAGAAATAAAAGGTTAAACAGAAATAACACTGAGTTTTAAAGCATTTCTTAAAGACTTGAAATGGATATTAGATACTTAAAGGAAATTAAATGCCATTCTCTCTTCTTTTTTTTTTTTTTTTTCCTTCAAATATAAACTTATGGGAGCATATGAGACTGTACTGCTTTTAAGCCTATCATCTAATTCTTTGCAGAGGTCAGAATCAGGTGAAACTGATGCAGTTTTCACATTAGAGCTTCTAATAAGTTGTGTAACTGCGGGTGGGAGAGAGGCAAAGGCTACCAAGTTTCTCCAATGATTTTAATAGTTTTTGGGGAGGTTGGCTGTGCATCAAGTCGAAGAATGAAGACAAAATTCCTCCTGGTTGCACAGGTAAACAGTTTATGCCTAGAGGATAGAACTAATGCTGTTTATTGAGTACTATTTAATGTATATGACTAAGTGAATTATGCAAAGCCATTCTCTTCTTAAAGAACTAAAAATCTCTGTCAAACAACAGTTCCTGGTGTCTCTTGCTGAGTGCTTGTTTGCTTTAGCAGTGGCTCCAGACCTTGAAGAAGTGGAGCTGCTTTTGGGAGACATGCTCAGCTAGTACAAATGTAGGTAATTGCACAATTTTTCATCTAGTATTAGAAGAAACAGAAAAGGACAAAAAACTTTTTGTCCTTAAAGAGCATTTTGCACAATTGGCTTGGCGGATCCAAACAGTAGAGTCCAAGCTGTATTGCTAAATCCTGGGTATTATGGATAAGTCAAACAGATCACTGTTATGGGACTGGAACTATTTCTCTTTAACTTTTAGGGAGGAAAAAATAGTTATGACCTGTAACAAAATGTGATATGAATTTCTTATACATACTGATTTATACAGTGCTCAGAACCTGGGTCCCTGCTGAGATTTCTGTTGACCTCATTCAGCTTCTCTTTAGATTAACAGGGTGGTAGACAATTATTATTTTTTTTTTTAAATTAACTTCTCTGGAATTATTATTAAATCATTATCCTTCCATTTTTAGGAATCAGTCACTTGAGCCATTATAGCCTGAGACAGGTAGGTACAGTATTAATGAAGTAGCAGCGATGTTACTACCACTAATACAGAAATTGTGGTCTGAATAGACACTGGACCAGACTATATCATGTTATTAGATGTCTTACCCATGGCTTCATTCAAGAGACGAAGAAAGGACTATTGGAGGGATATCTGGGCATTATATTCTAAATTATGTTCCTACTAAGACCTAGCACAGATATAGTCAATAAAGCTGAGACTTTTTTTATTAGACATTTCTTTTATTATTAGACTTTTTTTTTTTTTTAACTCTGAGAAAGGCAAAATAGTAGGGACCATTAATAGTAGCACTGACCCAATCTGTAACACCTTGCTGTTGCACTTCCCTTCCAAACCTTGTTCTTTGTTCTTCCCATCTCTGCTCCTGCAACCAAGGTTCTTTCCCTGTTCTCTGATGCCTCTGTGAAATGATTCAGCCCAGTAACTGATCAGAAAGTTAATTCAGCCAGAAAAAAAAAGAATTTCCTGCTGATACAGGGAACTGAATAGGCTCCTCACAGGGTTGGAGAAGCCAGATCCAGTGCAGAGGAAGAGGAATGAGAAAACTTCTGGGGAAAGGCTCAAAGAAAGAGCAGAACTGTCTTCTTTTGGCAGCAGCAATCTGTTAGGTCAGCTCGACCCCTCTGAGACTTTGGAGTGAATTTCTGTCTGCCCATTTATCAATTTTTCTTGCCTGAATGTACAGAATTCACTACTTTAATAGGATGGCTTTTTTATATTATTCTTGGGTTTGGTGTTTTTTGTTTGTTTGGGTTTTTTTTTGCTAGTGTTTGGATGACCTCTGTTAACCAAAATTTTTATGTGTTTGTAAATTCATATTGGTCATGTAAGACCCGCATTTTCTACTTGCCATTTGTCATGTATTTGCAAAGCTGTTTCAGTTTTTCAGCTGCGAAACAGGAAAGAAATCATGGGATTTGAGTGTGCAAATAGCAGCACTGGAAGCTACGTGAGCGATCCAGAAACTGATGCTATTCACCTCCAATAACTGTCAAATGGTTTTTGAATTCTGAATGTATTTGCCAAAAAAATGGGACTGGCCCTTGAGCCACTTGCAAAGCCAATCCCTCATTGCTCTCCAAATATGTTTGGTTTTATAGACATGGAACATTGTGCCAGTAGCTCTTTTGGGAACTTTGTTCAGTTGTTTTGGTCAACTTTCAAATACATTTTATGTGTCTGGATTTTTAAGTTATGAGTTTATTACTTTAGCTCGCTGGTCAGCAGGGCTGAGAGGAGAGGATTTTTTAGAAACAAAAAGTCATTAGATTCATATCTGACTGATTCATATCAAAGACAAAATATTTCCAACATAAAAATGTGAGTAAAGTTTAAACCATTTGACACCACTATCCAAACATGATGCAAATACTGAAACTGCTAGCACTGAAAAGCTCATACATATCAATATGTAGATGTTTTTGTAGGAGATGGTAGAGTGTCAGTAGTGTGGAGTCAGCAACTGAAAACCCAATAACACACTCAAAAATACCTGGACAGAGTTATATGTCTGCCCCTGCTTGCATTCACTGCATCTGTGGGCAGCAGATAAAACAGCGTGTACTTAGCGAACACTCACCTCTTCCAGTCTCCACCGGTTTATCAGCCTTAAGTAGGCACCAGGGTGTCCTGTAAATCTTTAACACAGGAATATACATCAACTATGTTGTATAAGCAGTCTGTTCACAGTAGCAGAAGAAAGCTCACACTGTTGTTTCAATCTAATGTCATCTTACTGTGACTGTTATAAATATAAAAGACATTATGCAGCAAAAAAATACTTTTGGGGGATTCCTGGAATAATTCCCATGGAGGGCTAAGTATATTTTTACTTCCAGGTTTATATCAATACCAAATACTCTGCTGCTGGATATTCAGCATATGCAGAGAAGAGAAAAAATCTGAATAAAACTGTTTATGTCAGTTTGGAAAACGGCTTTCAAATGCCAGTCCATTTCTTTACACCATAATGTGGGCTGTGATATCTGCCTTTCTGTGAAATCTGTGAAAATGTTAGTTTTCATTAGGAAAAGATAATTTTCATACTATTCTCCCATGTTTTCTGCCAAAATGATTCCCACAACTTCCCACATGCAAATAATCCATACTGATGGATTCTTCTAGTCAAGCCTTCTCTACTCAAGGGCTCTTCTGCTTTTAGAGGACTTGTAGAAAGAGACATATAAATATATATATTTTTCATTTTCTGTGGAAAAAACTCAACTGAGAGCTCATAATTCCCTCTTCAAATCATACAATAGAAGAAGCAAAGCATTCAGGCAGTTGGACTAGATGATCATTGCGGTCCCTTCCAACTGAACTATTCTATGCTATTCTACTCTAGTCTATTTTATTCTGAAAGAAAAAGACACAGTGTTATTTATTTACCTGTAAAAATCACGCACATAAAGACAGGGTGAAGTGATCTCCATGTATAGTATTGTGGGATGCACCAGTTCCCAGTAGTGAAATTGTTAAGAGTTAGCATTGAGCCAATATGATGCTTGGAAATGAAAACTGCTTGTCTGTTTCTGGGCTTTTGAAAGGAAAATAAAACTGCAATCTGTCCTGTTGCTAGTATGGAATTTGCATTTTGAGATGTGTGATAATATGGTCCCATTTTGTTTCATTACAGTCAATTTTATTTCTTCTCTCTACTTCATTTTGCACATACAAAGGTGCAGATCTCAATCCTACCTTCCAAGGAAGAATGCTATATAAAAGGTAGAGCTGTTCAGATTGACAAACTGAAAAAGAAACATTTTCAGAGTGAAGCTGTTCTCCCACTCGGATTCAGTACGAGGCTGCTCTGTGAAGAAAGAGAGCACAGTTTGAGAGGTTTAATCAGATTAACAATTCTCTTGGCACAAAGGCTGCAGGCACCTATCAGAAACTGGAATGTATTTGTATATTTGCCTGCTGATTTCAAAATATAAGCTGACAGAAGAAATTATATCCAAAAGCAGCACACAGCAAGCAAGCTTGGAAAGACTCTTAAAAATCTCTTCTGATATCTGAATATGTATATTCCCAGGAGACTGTAAGAAAGTGGTTGAGCTAATGTGTGTATTAAACATCCCTCCTGGATTACTGTGTGTTTTACAGGCTCAGGCTCTTCTCTTGTTTCCTTTTCTGCAACCTACCATAATGACATGGCCAGGAAGCACCCCACTACAAGCCTTTTAGTTAGAGATGTCACACTGAACTGGAGTAAATCCTCCTTGTAATTCTGTTTCATGGATTTTCCTGCCATGCTGGCATCTAAGGACTCTACACAGGTATCAGTGGAGGGCCACTGCATGACTCCCTTTCCTTGTCCCAGGAAGCTCATCACCGAAGACTGAGAAAACATATTTTGCAACGGATCGGGTAAGGCAAATGGGGAAGGGGAAAACATACTCTTCAATTCAGGTAGGCCCTTAATCTCCACCTAAAGAGATACCAAGACAGATGTTAACAAAACAACTTCTATGCCAATACACAAGTACCATGTCCTGGAACTACTTTTCAGTTGGCAGGAGCTTATTAGTCAACCATTGCTGTGAACAGCAGTAATCAGAGGAGAAGTGGAGGTACTAATGGTGACTCTGAGTATCATAATGGTCGTACTCATACTACTTCCAGACTGATGTACTGGAAGTACAGAAACAATGATAAACTAGACTCTCTTTAATTAGAGCCACCCTAGCCATGAGGAAATTTCAAATAGATGCATCAACAAAATGATAAACCAGACCATAAACTAACCGTGCTAGTGATTTGGAAATGCCTGTCAAGAAATGTAAGTTCGTGTGTATGCCAGTATATACATATTTAGCTAAGCAGAAAGAAATAAAGCATCGTGGATTTTTGACATCAATCTGTGGGAAGGACAAGTTTCACTTTAACAAGGCTGCTGCAGTTGCAGCTTTGCTCATATGCCCATCAGAGAAAATGGCAATGCTCTGAAAAATCACGTACATGAGCTCTGGAAAAGGTCATGTAAAGGCTGAAGAAGGACAATCTGAATGTAGCTTTGCTGCCAATGCCACTCTCAGCTTATTACACCGATAAAGATCGTTCAAACCAAATCAGCTACTTAGGCCATCAGAGTAAAAGTCACAAAACAGTCTGAACACTGTCGGAACAGATTGACCCACTGAGTTTTCATACAAGTGCTTTCTGTACAGGCTACAAGAAGCAAACCTACCTTGATGATAACCTGGCAAAAAGTCATCAAGTTTCAAGGTCTCTAGACCATATCATACTGCCCCCAGGGTGTCACAAGGAGTAAAAGGGCATAGCCTGTGTAAATCACATACTTGAAAGCCATATTTCTCAACTGTAACTAGCAGGTATCTTTTCCATTGATACAGGACGGCAAAAATACTATAAATTTACAACATACAAATGAGGACTCTTAATCTAATAAAAAATAACAGAATAAAACGCTATCTTACACAGAAGTGCTTTGAACACATCACCTATGACTTCCCAGATGTAGAAAAGCCCTGACACTAGGTAAAATCAGCTGTGTGCGGCCTCTGAGCAGACACCAAAATCTCTCCACCCAGTCCAAAATACCTTACTGAACATTATCAATGTACACAGGTACGCAGAAACTCAAAGTAATCTCCTCAAACCACTTCTACACATGCCAAAATATGCTTTGCTTAATAGGCCTTCAGCAATGGTCTCATTTCAGGCTTCTTGACGATAAGGAACCCTTGCCAATTGCCACAAACTACTGCAATCTTCAAGCATGATCAGGATCTCCAGAGACTCTGCCTAAACCATGGATATATGAGTGATAGCCTATTACTACACCAGTGAGAGTACATGCTGTCCTTAGAAAACATGTTGTCCTTATTCTAGCATAAAGATCACCTTTATGGGTGAGCTGAAAAGATTACAGAAACTTGGAACACCATTAGAGTTTAGGTGTTGGTAGAGTTGATGTGTCACCTAGTCATTTTCCCTCCAAATCAACGCCCTTCTTAAAGGCATATGTTTGATAGTCAATAAGCACCTTGGTTTCAAGGGATAAATTTGGCTTCCAGAAGTGATTCCCCCCATTTCCAGGTCCTTAAAAAACCTGGGGGTTGTGAGCGCTCAGTTTTTCTGAAAACTCATGCTGTTCCTCCCAGGGTAACAATTTGTTGAAGTTCTTACAAGGTAAGGGGTTGGAACAAGAACCAAGCATAGGTGGGTGATTGTTGTCACCACTAATTGAATGGCACTATAACTTAGTTTATATACTCCCTTATAATAAACTTAAGAAAAACATTAATTCCTATAGATTGCAAATTAATCAGGATTTTTCATATTTATACAGACAGTTTGAATGCTATCACAGTATAGGGACCAAAAAATCAGTACAATATCATTCAATTTTGTAGTCAACATTGCTTACCTAAATTTGTCAGGAAAAGAGCAACTTTTTCATACAGCTGTAACAGAGAAGAAACAGTCTCTTAGATATGTGACCAGCTCAAAAATATAGAACTGCTTTCTAGGCAGAATAACTTCTCTTACATGTTAAATCTGACATCCAGATGGTCTCTGTAATGTTCTGATAATGATGACAATAAAGCTATATAGTAATAATGCAATACCGATATAATCAAGCAAGGAATGGTAATATTTTTAAAGCTTATACTCAGCCCTTTTCATCCACAATATATGAGAACAAAAATCACAGAATCACAGAATGGTAGTGGTTGGAAGGCACCTTCAGAGATCATCTAGTCCAACCCCGCTGCCAGAGCAGGTTCACTTTGAGTAGGTTGGACAGGAACGCATCCAGGTGGGCTTTGAATATCTCCAGAGAAGGAGACTCCACCACCTCTCTGGGCAGCCTGTGCCAGTGCTTTGTCACCCTCAAAGTAAAGAAGTTTTTACTCATGTTGAGATGAAATTTCCTGTGTTCCAGTTCATGTCCATTGCCCCTTGGCCTGTCTCTGGGCATGTCGCTGGGCACCAGTGAAAAGAGTCTGGCCCCATCCTCTTGACACCTGCCCTTTAGATATTTATAAGCATTGATGAGATCCCCTCTCAGTCTTCTCTTGTCCAGGCTAAACAGACCCGGATCTCTCAGCCTTTCCTCATAAGAGAGCTGCTCGATTCCCTTGATCATCTTTGTAGCCTCTGCTGGACTCTCTCCAGTAGTTCCCTGTCTTTCTTGAACTGGGGAGCCCAGAACTGGACACAGTACTACAGATGTGGCCTCACCATGGCAGAGCAGAGGGGGAGGATGACCTCCCTCGACCTGCTGGCCACGCTATTTTTAGTGTGCCCCAGGATACTATTGGCCTTCTTGGCGACAAGGGCACAAAATGCCATCACTTTCCCTGTTTTAAATATACAGTGAAAAAGGGTCAGATAACTTTTCCAAAAACACAAAGCAGAACAATAGTTCAATCGAAATTTTTTTTAGTTACTTATGGAACATTTATCTCACAAAAAAAAATCACCCTAGTAAGTGCACGCTTGGTATGTTGGGTATTCTGGGCTTTTTAGTTTTGTTTGGGATTTTTTTGGTGCTGAAAGGCACTGGGGACACAGGGTTGCTTCAGAGAAAGTCTTTAGTAATCCCCACCATCAGACACATTTCTTACTCTGAGCCAGTGACATTCTAAATCCTAAGTGGTACTTTCTGTGCTCAACAGATACCATGCTCTCAGACTGCTAACTTCATAAAGCTTACATAAACTAACTTGGAGGGTTTTCACAATTAGTATTTGCAAATGGTTTTTCAACCTATAAAGTATATCACCACCAACATCAGTATTAGTGTAACTTAATACAATGATTTCCATTTGCTTTAAATGAGTCTGGAGCTTCTTCCTACAAAACACTAAATGTCCTTAACTCTCACTGATGCCTACAGGGATACAAAGCTCCTCATATTTCAGGCTCAAGTACTTACTTATTCCTAAAGTGTGTATCAGCAATGTTTCTTTTCATTTGCAGTTATCCTTATAAATTCTCGCTTCAACTGAGTTAGGTACAATTTACAGATCAAACTGCCTGCTTAAGAACTGAAGTCATCCTGAATTATCTCATCTGTGTTAGCAACCACTTCTAGCTTAGAATAGCTTTTTGCTGTTGTTGGAGTAAACAGTTTTGTTTCAAGTAATGAAAAAGGTGTTTTCTTCTAGGTTTAAAAGCATCTCTTAAGGGCAACTGTAAAAGTGTGAAATGTCTGGGTGGTTTATATCCTGATCCCAGTGGGGAGTGTGCTATCTTATAAATATACATTGCTCTGAAGAAGGGTGTATCAAAACTGTATTTTGTTGCTATTCCTCCTGGAACAGTAAGACTGTGTTAGAGATTCTGTTAACAATATTTGGATCTAATTATCTGCTACTGCAGCTTATCACTACTAGTCCCAAGGGGCCTTGTTTAGCATCATAAGTTGTTCTGTGCTCATATTTTCTGTGGGTGATATCACCGGAATTAACAGGTTTTATTAACCTAGGTAAAGCTAATGATTGTTCCCAGGCTGCAGGATTATCTGGGGGACATTATGCCTGAAGGTCATCTCATTTTGTCATGATGGATGCGTCGGTGTATGTACATTGCTCTCAGAGCATCCAGTCTAGAAGTTACTTTAGTCTAGACCTTTCCCCTGATGCTTAGAGAGGTTGTCACCTCATATCAGAATCACTGGTGGTTTTCCAGGCTTCCTAGCAGTGAATTCCCTACTGTTATAAACATCTTGGTGCATTCTGGTTTATTACTGTAGCTTTGCTTGCTCTCTGGCTACTTTTCCTGAGTCACGGTTTGTAGAGGATTCAACTACCTGAACTGCTCCTGAGGAAATGTTTGTTTTGTGGTTGGGTTTTTTTTGGTTTTTTTTTGTTTTTTTTTTTTCAAAAGAAATCCCATTACTGTCCTTCAGTAAACTACATTAATCCATCATGGGAAGTGAGGGATTATGTTCTTAAGTCCTTCTTTTGAAAAGCTCATGCGGTTTCATATTTTGGAGATCTTTTGTTTCCATGAGCTATATCCACATCTAAGGCTGTGGTGTTTATTTCATGGTAATGAGTATAAGGCTTAAGAAATCCATCTTTGCAGTGCTCTATTTGATGTATTTTAGGAAACAAAACAAAGTTTCTCAAAAGGCACCTTCAAGCCATCTAACATTATTTTAAAAATTTCTCTAAGCTGTAAAACTCTTTGAGAACCAAATAATTTTGTTTGTGCAGTATTTCTTTGTTGCTGCTTCACTGCATATACAATGACTTATACTGAGAGCTTGGAAATGGATGTTGTACTGACATAGCTATATATAGTTTTCTTTTTATTTCTTCTATGCTTATTGTGTGCTCTAGGTGGATTAAAGAAAACCCCCAAAAGCTGCAGACAACAAACAATAAACCAAAAATAACATAAAAGAAGAGAGCCCTTGCTACAAAGTCAGGGAGAATAACAGCTTTCTTCTTTCTGTCCTTTCTCAGCCTATAGTCCCACCTTAGGAAAAAAATAGGAAAGTCCACAGTTCTTGATAGACTGTCCTAATCACCAATCCAGTCTTGCCTAGGCCAAAGGGAGAAGTGAAGTCCTGCAGCAAAGCCTCTTGTAATTTCCTGCTATATCAATGAGGGGCTGTTAAAATCAATCGTTAGATGATGGAAATGCTTGGGTATTGCACAGGAAAGAAAGTAGTCTTCAAGCTAGCACTTGGAAATGTGCAGGCCTGAAATAACATCTCCTACTTCCCCAAGGAAGTAAGTCAGCATACCTCCTGGAGCAAAGCCTAACATGCTTTTTGCAGAAGACACTTGCTGCTGAGTGGGTAGAGATACTCTGGCTTCAGTACCTGGATGGTTTGTAGGTTGATCCCTCCTCCACCTTAAAATGCATTCTTATAACGTCAGTTGACACAAACCTTATAGCAAAAGGCCATATACCTCTTGCCAAAAGCAACTAATAGATGACACATTGCTATCACAGCAATATACAGAAGTACTTGCATCTTGATGGAAGGACGAAACTCATTCCCCAGCTAATCTATGCTATACTGTCTAACTAGGACTGTTACCACATAGAAATTCCATTTTTGTCTATATCCCAAGTCTGGTTCCAAACCAATTCACAAAGATAACCTGACCTCAGCCAGTCAGATCTCTACAATGCACCCTAAGCATGTCTCTGGTGCACCCTGGCAAAGGCCAGAGGCAGCTCATGGAACAAGTCATGTCTGCTCAAGTCTAATAAAGTTTTCAGCCCAAGGGAGTTCTGCATATGGACATGGTGTCTGTATATGCATATCCTTACTGGTAAAATACTGTGAAAACTGAAGCTGGAATTACTGACACTAGTATAAATAAGAATTAAGGCTGGCAACCGTATTTAAAAAATAACATCAAAACACTAACTAAAAAGCAGAATATTAATGAAGTGGGCTGAAACCTGCAAACATATAAAAGGAAAAAAAGAGGCAGAGGATAAACAGGAGTATGGGCATGTCTCCTTAAAATATTTTTTAGAACATTCAAGCACGCATTACATAACGTTTTAGGTTTGGAATTATACTTTACATAAATAGTGAATTATGCCTATAAACAATAACGTCATGTCTGTCTTAGCAAGACACTCCATTCGTGCTGAAAAAGGAACCGAAAGCATTTGGTGGTCTGCAGGCTGTCTACTGATCTGATGGCTCGCAGATAACTTTGGATAAGTTAGTTTTACTCACCACATTCAGTAGCATGATGATGCAAAAGTTGATGCACACTGCAGTCCCTGTAGTTGCAACCTGAGAGTTATTCCTGATTAAAGCCCACTTAAAGGCAGCAAAAGTGCTGACAGTCACAACACGGTAAATAACAATGCCAAAAACAGCAGCAATCACCACACAGATCTAAAGGAAGAAAAAAATCAGAGAGAAGAACCTGAAAACTTTCAATAGAACAGGAGTTAACTCCTCCCTGAAACTGTGGAAACTAAAACAATTAGATACTTGAAAAATGCATCCATTTTAATTCCAGATAAAGGTTTCAACACGAATATTCTTCTTATTGTGAAGTCCTTTTTATTTTCCATAATGCAAAATATCTTTGAAATCATGTTAAAATAATTTTTAGTTTTAAATATTTTCTTCAAAATATACCTCTTCCTTAGCGTTAATGCGGGAAACAGTGTTGCGAGCTCCAGGAACTAGAAAATTTCCGTACATGTATGTTCCCCAATGTGCAAAGGCTAGTCTCAAGCTGACGTCCCAGCTTGATGGTGTCATATTTGGCATGGATTTTGTGCTTTGGTGGACTTCACACTTACAGAAAAAAATGTCTCCATTTGTAAGCACTGCTTCAGCAAGAACCCTGGCAAGCTACCCTGGCAAGCTGTTTCTTGCTACAGGTCTGGAACGATTCTACCTAGGGAAGGTAACAAATTCAATTGCCCTTGTAATTTCTTCTCTGATGAGGCTTTCAGCAAACGTGACAGTTATAACATGAAAGCCCTGCAGCTGAGCCAGGCTGCTAAATCACTTGATGTCCCACATACAACAGTTGAGCACTAAATGACAACTGTTTTCCATTGTGACCAATTTATGCCACAGTTTAGCAAGCCACCTAAAGGACAAACAGTTGGGAATTAGCATGGTTGACTCATCTCATAGAAACTCTGACACAGTACCTGTTAGATAACTTATTAGATAAGGAGGATTAGTTGTCTACTTCTGTCAGTAGAAGACAGATGATTATTTGCAAAAGATGGGTGTATTTCAAGGTTATGCATAGTCAGCGTAAACCTATCAAAACTGAACTATATCTAAGCTAATTGAATGGGCAAAATGATTTTGAAAACACTGAATGCTAACCAAGCTGGTTTCGTATTTCATTAGTTACCAAATTGATTGACATAATCCCAGTGCAGAAGGAAAAAAAAGTGTGTATGAATGTGAAGTATTGTCTCCGGATTCCCTGCATAGTGTTGAGGAGAAGAAGGACCACTTTCCTTTCTCAACAGGGAACCACTGACCTGGTTCAAGCTGTATTGGTAACTACACAATGCTGTGGAATTTTGAAAACTGCTCTAACCTGAAATTTTGGTAAGTATGTATCTCCTTTGCTTAAAGCTGTAATTTTTAAGGAATATTTTTTTGTAAATGGGGGAAAATTCAGAGTTTTTCTAACTCATTGGAAGCCTATGCTATGCAGCAATAAAAAATACCTTCAGTGAAAATAATCGTTGTCCTGTTTCAAGGACTGTTATGGGGACCATTTGTGGTGCATGCAATTCCAAGCAAGGCTACTCTCTGGCACTTTGAGCAAGATCTGTCACTAGGCTAAGAAGATTAATTACTGCCTTTGCAAAGGGTAGGGAGTGACAACTGTCCCCCTTCAAGAAAAAAACATAGGGAAAATATGCAAGATGTTGCAAGTGTAGAACCAATTCTGAGCAGAGACTGCAGTCCTGAGCAGATATAGGTGTCTTCAAGGGCTAAGTCAAACAGCATGTTGGCTCCTCGTGCCCAGTGTTTCTCCATGTTGTCTTTGTCCATCCACCTGACGTACCAGCGCACAATTCATCTCAATAATTTTCTTGCCTTTCTTGCCCAAGACTGCTTTGGACAATTTTGAAGCCATCAGTTTCTTACAAGCCCTCTGCTGTGTTCCCTCCCATCTCATTTAAACACAAAGTTGCTGGGCTAGCTCACCTACCTGGCTCTCTACAGCTCCTGAAGTTATACCCACATATCATCTTCTACCGTCTTGGAAAAGCCCTAGTAAATTCCATGAGGGTCTGAGTTGATGCAAACTGTGTCTTCAAGACCAACCCTACCACTGCTGTTGTCATATAACAGCAAATAGCAGATTCAGTTAAGTTAGTGGATTGGAGCATTTCAGCAGAAGTGCATGCAGCTCTCTGGTAGGAGAGATTTTGCTGCTGCATTTAGTTTTGCACCTTGAAAGAGGGAGAGATGCCTCAATTTAGACAAGGAACATTGGTTTCTCCATTTCAATTGCACTAGGAATATGAACCCTCTTTCCTTATCTCTGCAATATACTAAAAAACTAGGAGATATTAACATCATTAAGCACTCTGGGCACCTTAGTTAAGTTCCCTGTAGAGTCTACAGAGAACAACTGCCTCTTCCATGGCATCTCTCCCTATCACTCTGCACTGCCTACACAGGGAGGCAAAGAAATCAGTGAGTTAATTCAGTCAGCTGAAGTTGGTGCCTAAATGTGATAGCATCACTTTTCCGGCATGTGTATAGCTACATATAGCCTTATGCATATAGCCTTAATAGTACTCCCGAATCTGGATGTTGAAAGAAAGACTTAACCAACTGTGAGACTCGGTGAAGAGTAAACTACTGTAGGACTTTACAGATACTCAGGCGATTAACTGTATACGGATTTTCATCCTTCAGTAAACATGCTAGAGCTTATTTCACTTTCAAGCAGTCATATCCAGTATCTCCATACTCCCTCAGCAGACATAATGTTATTTTGTACTTTTTCAACTGGTAAATAAATAAAAGTTCTCAAACCATAAAAAATATTCCAGATGCAGAAACAATGAGCCTGCTGCATTTGTCTGCAAATGCTTGATAAGGCTCTGGCTTCCCGGATATGGGGTTCATTCGTTCTTTCTTGGAGTACTTGGCTTCAAACTGCGGACGTATTTCCTCCTAAAGAACAGACAGACAATGTTCATGTACAGCACAGGTAGGAAAGTTCTGTAGGAAACTTCAGATCATTTATCAGATCACTGTTATTGTGAATTACATCTTTGAAAAAAAAAAAGAATCATGTCTCATTCTTTCAAATTTTGAAGGCACTTTCTCAATACAGTTAATTTTCAAATTCAAGCAGCAACCTGGTAACATGGTATTAAAAAATTAAGATGTTAAGAGGCATGTATGCTCAGCTGCAATGCCTGTGTAACTAAGTATGTGCTTGAGGGAACCAGCCCTACATTAGCTATATACAAAGGCTAAGCATGTTTCTGTGGAGGTAGGATAACACCTAGCTCTTATTCTACCTTGTTCAAGCTGTTCCTGACACATCAGGGCTGAAGGCTGCTGAGGAGACCATAATCTAGCAAAAGAAACAATGCAAATAGTATTCCTGTGTGCCAGGGACACGCAGAAGGACAGTGTGATGGCACTGAAGCAGGGCACTTGAGAATTGTACCCTGTAGATCGTGCAAGGCCTCTGCCAGCTGAGTCATATACAAGAAATCCTTTCTTCTCTGCAGCTCTCTCTAAGACAAGGTTTGATTACAATCTGCACTATAGGCAAGTCCTTGCCATATCCATCCACCAGTGAATCTAGGTATCTCCTACAATCTCCAGCCAATTCAGATAATGCAAATGCTATTTTCACAGATACATCTCCACACAAAAATGAAACTCTGGCATGAACCTTTGTGCCTGTTTAATGACACTCAGCAATGCTGAGCACAGCTTGGGGGCAGGACGTGAACAGTACTGTATCTGGCTGAGGTTAATGACATAAAGAGAGTGACACTGAAGAGAAAGAAAAAAGTATGCTGTAAATAGCAACAGAAGCCATATTTCAGCTGGGAGTGCCAGGAACTTTGAGCATTTGGTTTCTTGTTGCACACCCAGCCAAGACCCACGTACTCTCCACGTTGCCCACCTTGCACCTCATTTATAAGAAAAGGAAATCCAGATATGCAGGGTTGAAAGAGCAAGAACACATTCAGCCCATGTCCCCAGCCTGGGGGACCTGGACGCTGCAGGGGCAGTGGCATGCCTTCCTTGGGTGAAAAGCTAAAGCGATGAGGAATTCACAAGGCTGCATATCTGAACAGATTGAATTCTCCTTCCCATCATCCTCATTGTTTCATTTCTTTGTCTCTTCATTTAGAATAGAAAAGTGATAGCAAAGTGATAGGAAGTCTTATAACTGTTTCTTTTTTTCAATCTATTGTTGGTAGGAATTAATAAATTTCCCTCTGTAGCAAAACCTTATTTTTCAATTTGACAATGGAAATTAAAGCAAGCAAAAGCTAGACATGGCAGATAATGTTAAGAAAAATAACAATCTTCATTAACAAAAGCTTGTGGCTTAAAGTGGTAATTAGAACTCTTTAATTGATTTCTTTGAAATCGCTAACAAAAGAACTTGACTGATTTTGTCCAGTGATAACTGAATAGAATGTGGAGAGGAAAGCTAATTAGCAGTGATTTTATTAGAAAGCAGCATTTCTAGGAGTGAAATTTTCACCTTATGGAGACAAAATTCTCACTGACATCTCACTGACATGTACAACTTCTGTGATCAAACTCCACAGGATGTGTATTTTTTAATCTACATAAAACAGACCATACTCCTTCCTTCCCACTTCTCAAACATGGATCATTCTAATTCTTTATGCAGAGTAGAAACCATACTGATTTCTGGAGTATCAAATATGGATTAATGTCCACTGCATTAGGCCAGATCTTTCTGCACTAGAGGAGCTACTCTAAATTTCTTTGTGAAATATATCATTTTCTTCCAGGAGGTTTGTGAATCCTTCAACAGGTGAATTTTTGCAGAAGTCCTGTCCTTCCTAGTCCAAGGATATATTGTCCTCTACAGCCCAGATGTAGAAAAGGGATTTGTAAAAGATTGAAAATCTGAACCTTGATCACTGGGACATTGCTATCACAATGATAGCACTCCCAGAATTAAGTCTCCGTGCAAAGCTTGTGGTTTGCAGGTCGTCCTGCTTGCAGCTGAAGGCAATGGCAAAGTGAAGGTGTGGACTTCGAGCTACAGAACAGGGAAATGATCTCAACACTTTTTCACCTGGGACACTTGCTTTCAAAGTTTTGACTGTCTCAGGGGCAAAGTCCTGCAAAGACCTCAGTGCCAATGAAAAAGTGCAGCATTCGATACTCAGGAAGATGAGGCAGTGATCCGTAGAGCTGACCTTAAAGCAAAGACCTGTTTGAGTTGTCCAGTAGGTATGGGCACTGGCAGCTGTAGCATCTTCAGAGAAGATGCCTCTGGGGGGCAATCAGCTCCCACCATTGGGATCCCACTGAAAGCTGAACAAAGGAGGAACCAATGCCTCAAATGCCAATGAGATACTGATGCTCTGATGACTGGTCCCATAAATCTTTGGGAAGCAGCCAATTGAGTTCCTGTTGGCATCTTTAACCTCTAATTTGAGTGAGAAAGGTACCATCTGGCACACTGTTTATGAAAAGGCTGCCACCTCCTGCTGTAGAGACATATAAAACTCCCTCTAGAACTGGGAGAAGGTGCAATGAACAGCTTTGGAGCAGGTACACTTGCCACTGCCCCAGGGCATCTGACTAAGGTCTTGTTGACAGAGCATATTGGAAAAAGCCTGGTGTGAGAATAAAAGACCAGCTGACCATCAGCAGGGAGCAGGTATCCTCTGAAAATTAGACATGCATATGTTTCTGCAGGCCAAACTGAAATAATCTGCCAGTGGGACATAAGCATCTCTAATAAAAAACAATGTTATTTGATAGACATCATAAAATAAACACATCACATTTCTATGAGGATAGTTTCAACCACCAGAAGCTCTTACAGGCTTTCTAACTGGAAGAGGAAAAATCTAGCAACTCTGCTCTCTTCTGTCTTTTCAGTGTTTATTCCAGATAAGGGCTTAGTTGCATAGACACGGTAATGCTCTTCCAAAAAAGGTTAGAAAGCAGAGAGCAAATCTTCCATGGGAAGCTTTCCTCCATGCTCTGCAAGAGGATATGCACTTTCAATAGTAGCAGCAATGTTGCAAGCAGAGTTGTGGGTATGCACACGAAGATGAAAGAGAAACACAATGGTGATTTGTTCTGAATGGGCTTGGAGCTGTTGTGCTCACACCTGAGCAAAAGGCTCTTCCAAGCATTACCACAGCAGCCAGAAATCACTTAGTATTATTCCATGGAAGAAAAAAAAAGGAAAAGCAAAACATCGCTTAAGGACAACTTTACCAGGAAATTCAATATTTGTAAGTTAACCGATCATAAAAAATTCAGGTGGATGGCTTTATAAATCAGCATAAATCCCAAATCCAGGAAGGTTAAATGGTAAAAGGTGCAGATATATTACATCCCAAACTATAAGCATCTGCAAGACAAGACCTACTGGGAAAAATATAAAAAGGGCCTCACACTGTATTTGCTTGTGTATTTTGTTAGATTAAAGGCTCCTTTTCATTCTACGGACACTGAGCTGTAATCCTGACTTGGAAATCGCATTTTGGTACATCCGTCTTCTGCCTTAGCTGTCAGCATCAGCAGCAGTGGCTTTTTTGCAACTAGCCATGAGTGTACAAGATCACTGCAGTTCAATCCTGATCAATATCTGAACCTCAGGCAGGACTATCTCAGTGTGGCCTCTCTCTGCGACTCGTCAGCATTGGGAAGAGAAAAGAAGAGCGGGCTAATAAACTCAGGAGACTTAAATCAGTATTAGAGTATTTTCTAAACATATGAAAAAAGTCCTGAAGTATCACCAAGACTTGACAGCATATGTGCACAAATAATGATGTTCCCGTTGCTATAAAGAAACCAATTTCCAGTTGTGTAAGTTATCTCATTTTATGTTCTTGGATTATTTTCTTAGTCATTAAGCATTAAAAAAAAAAAAGCTACCAGCAAATGAGCAATTGTACTGTTTCATGGCCTCATTGAGCTACATTGCTTCATACAGACAAAAATCCCATAACTCAGAAGTCTGTTTCTCTGCTGGCAAGATTAATGAAAAGGGAATTCTTCCACAGAGGCAGCAATATAGAAGTTCAACTGCATTGAGACCACTACAGCAGCCTCTTACAGTCCCTCCAAGAGCTTCAGGACAGTCTCTAGAGAAGGAGGAGAGTAGACTCTGTGGATACCTGTACGTCTAAATCCCACCTGAGGAGCACTTTTTCTACCACGCCCACTGAATCTTGCTTTTCTCCTGCATAATAAAACCTTCTAGCTCCATTTAGACCTCAGCTCTCAGTCCAAAGAGCATGCTAGTTCTTTCTGGTAACCATCACAGAACAAGGTTAAGGCTACTTTTCATTGTTGAGTTTCCTTCCTAAGGAGATTTCCTCTACTGACAGAGTTGGTTCATCTCCCTCAGTCTCTCCACAGCACTGTATACTTAGGTAACCAGCACCTGAACATTCAGAAGCTGGCACAAGCCTCACAAGGCTTTCTCTCCATCAGTATTCTTAGCAGCTATCTGAAAGAATAGCTAAAAGCCCATTTGCCAAAATCCATGGTACTCTGGGCTGTCAAGAATTTCCTTGGATTCAAAAGCAAAATTTGTTAGCTTCGCCCAAAGTGCATTTTTTTCCTGAAATCTCCCACAATGACAGCCAATGATATGTTGAAATTAATTTAGATTTACAAAGGTGTAAAAAGAGAGGACAGTTTGGCCTGGGGAAAGTTTCTTCACATTCCAGAGGAAACTTCTGAGGAGAAAAATGCTTATTTTCTAGTTTAAGAAGATTTGAAGAATGAATTGAAAATAAATCCAAAAGAAAAACATGCTTACATTTTTAAATAAATCTTTTTGTGTTAAAGATCAAGGAGTACATTTTTTTTTTATACAAACCTCTTCTTCTTCCCAGTCTATCAAGTCCCAGTCATAAGCAATTACTGCTCGCCTTCTTTTCCAAAACTCCAGAAAAACAGTTGCTGGAGCAAACAGAAAAAAAACACAAAATTATTTTTAAGTCAAGAAAATGTTAACTACTATCGCAGAACTGTTGAATGAAGCTGTTACATTATTTTCATTTCTTTGCATAAATGGGTTCCTTTGAACAGCAAATCATGCTGATGATCAAAACTGCTTTCAAAATGCATTGCTTTCTAAGGATTACTTTGCTTATTTCGAGTATGATTGAGGCTTTACAGATTTCATTTAGTGCTAAATGAGAATGTTTAATTGCTAACCAACCAAGGGAGGACTCTCAAAGAATAAAATTGTTCCTGTGAGTCATCATTACTAGATATAGCAGATTTTTGACACAGCTAAAGGTTTCTTGGGGCCATTTTAGATAAAGCAGTAACTTTCCTTCTTTGAAGACCATTTACAATACACAGTAACTGGAACCCAAAGGAAGCACATTCCAGTGCATGTGCAAATCTGTAGAGTACCGCTGAGGAAATTGGAACTTCTGTCTTACACCTTTCTAATCCAGGCAATTTCTTTTACACTACATGAGTGTGTGTATGTGGTGTGGCATTAACAGCTGACAATTAAACATTCTGTGCTGTACAGCCCTTATTGAGAGAGTTCAAGATAGTATAATATGCCTGTACATGACTGTGCTTCCATTTTGTGATGGAAAGAGCAATCAACAAAGCACTCAGTCATAAAATCATACGTTCATATTCTGGAGATTAACACTGCCTGTTTATGGTTACAGCTTTTAAAATTTGTTTTGTTAAAAGAATGTAGAAGCTGCCTAAAGCTAACACAAATCAGCGGAAAGGCTTCCTCTCCCACTGTGAAGTTTGGCTCTTCCCTTTATTGCTCACTGAAAAGCATCAGGCTGATAATCACAGAGAACATAAACCTCTTTGTTCGTGAGCTAGCACAGTATCAGCTGTAACAGTATCACAATAGCCTGGCAATATGTTCCACATCCAGTCCTAAAAGGATCTCCTTAATGGACTATCTGCCCTATTGCAGCATATTGATTACAATGTGACATGATACTAAACATGGGCATAAGTTTGGTGAAAGTGAATTTTTAGCCAGTAAGATTATATTTTAATGTATTAGTCAATGCAGCTAAGATATGCTTAGAAAACAAACACTTTGAGCAAATCAGGTAAGATATCAAAAGCATGTTTAAGGAGGCAGCTACTTGGTTTGAAGGCATTTTCATGTATCATGTCATCCTTTTTCTGAAAGCTGGAGTTATGTTACACCAGGTAACCGGCTGCTTTGATTTAATCTAATAAAGAAAGTCATTTCAATCTCCTGAGCCTAATGTGTCTATGACTTTTTGTAATATTTGCAGTATGATCGGCTGGGATCAGCAAAACTAGTAAGTGCTAATGAGGCTCCGCTAACCACCACATTGTTCATTCCTTGACTTGTCTTCTGGTGGAGCTGCTTCTCTCCTATCAGCTCATAGTGAATTATTTTGTACAGGCTAAACAAGTAGCCCTGCACTTTTTAGAGACCTGAGAGAAACAAGCCTGATTGATTACTACCACTCTGTTTTCATCCCAAAAAGCAGCTGGAAGCAGGACTCGAGTGGGCGTATGAGTCCACAGGCATGAACCTCTCAG
>NW_009646866.1:727835-752411 GCF_000708025.1 Charadrius vociferus
CGTACTTCTTTTCTTTCTTGTTTTTTACTCACCTGGAGTGAGGAATCTATACATATTACATTTAGTATATTTAGCACCTGTCACAGTAAGTATGTGCAGTTCCTGAAGCTTCTTTAGAAAGCTATTTTCAAATCATCAAGTAGCAAATAGGATGATCTGAACAACACTGTGTAGCTTTTACTGTGCTGCACTTTTCTCCCTCTATCCAGGTCAGTATGCACTTTTCCCTTGCTAGATATTTTAAAATGTGCTATAAATAAACATCTTTGATTGATTCAATGTACTACTGAGGTCTTCTAAAAAATACTGCATTTTGAGATTTCTCTGCTTCTTCTCTAGTCAAGTAATCACTAATACTTCACACATCAGCATTCTTTTCTTACTTTGACAGCTCAACAGGACACAGCTGTACTTATCCTTCTCCCATTTTCCAGTTGGTATGTTTAAACCGGATGCTGAGAATTCTCCAAAAATCCTGCTTGGAATTTGGATTCTCTCATTGGCCTTAACTCCCAGGTCTTTAGCTAGCTTCTTCTATACTATGCTTGCCCTGCTTCAGCGCTCAACCTTGTAGTTTGGTCCTCAGCATCCACTTGTGCAAACAGCTGTCTTAGCATCATTTCCTCAGATGCTTTCGAAACAAGCTGTGATGTTATCTAGAAATGCAAATGGCCTCTTGCAGCTTAATCCCGACCTTCTCTCAGAAATCCTGTCCCTATTATATTTCAGAACACCATTTAATGCATCCATCCTGACTTCTGGAATATATTCTGTATTCCAAGAATGTTGCTGAAGAACCTCCTTAAATTCTGTCTCCTCAGAGAGCAGATCAATGTGAATGCTTTATGCCAGAGGCAAGGTTTGTAGGAAAGTAATATTTTTTATTAGATTAACTGATATATTTAGAAAAAATGTTTTATGTTAGCATTTCTTAGTGCTTGAAAAAAGTGTTAAATTCTTTATGCCAGTCCTTTTTTCCCCTCCCAATTTTGCCTTTCAGCAAGTGTTCTAAAGCTACTTGCTTTGTCAAAGGAAACATGCTTCTAGGTAGACAAGAAGAAATTTCAAAAAAGACTTTTCTTGTGTCCCTTAGTCCCCCAGAGATATGCAGAGACAGAGAAACTACCATCAGCGCACGCTATCTCTAGCACAGCATTAGAACTGATAAATAGCTGGACTGTCCCGTTGGACAGTTACAGAACTTTGCTACTGAGCTTCAGGAAACATCTAGACAGTGACATCTTTGCACTAGCTTTCCCCAGCACTTCAATTGGAAAAGCAAAAGCTGCAATTCCATCTGGTTTTACAGCAACATGCTGAGAGTCAACTGATTATCAAATTTACCCAGCCTTTTTTCTGCGAATGACTTTTTTCCTGCACTTCAAATGTCAACGTTTATTTAGACTGAAGATCTTTCTCTCGTTTTCTGTCTTTGGTAAGAATCCAGTTCAGACAGTAAGAAGTGAGGAGTTTTTTCCTAGAAATGAGACCTACCTTTCCATCAAGCTCCACATGAATCTCAAGACATACATGAAGGGCAAAGTATAGATGTTTCCCTCTAGCACAGAAACACAAAAATGGTATTGTTCCCCTCATTTTGAAAGCTTTGAACATCTAGTAAATACCAGAAAGACTAGAGATTCTCAAAAAGGAAAAATTCTTTTCCAGCTTCTGAGATGACAACATCTCAGTGAGCATCAATGACAATCTTTTCACCAATAAAAAAATGTATTAGTGTTTATAGGGACTTACTGTTTCCCATAAACCACAGAGATTTATAGCTTCAGTCCTTTTGAAAGAGTTCTTCCTTTCAACAGGAGCTCCAATACAGTAAAGCTTACACAAACTACCAGTGAATACCTTCAGTGTACTGAAGGGAGACTATCTTTTGTCCTTCACTACGTCAGTTTAAAATGAAAGTTGTTTTAAATCTTATGTCTTTGGGGTATACCTTAGTAAGTATCATATTTTTTTTTCCTATTATATCAATTACTTTTACTTCTTACATAGGACTTTGCTTAAACAGGGCAGAAATACAATAAGTGAGAAATACAATAATAAATGGGTCAATATATTTTTTTAATAAAAGTGTCATTCTCTTCCAATTTCTCCTGCTGCACTTGACAATTCCAGCCCTACTTTGATAGGACCCACTCATCCCACAATGAAGCATTATAAAAGATGGGTCTCTGTGCTTCAGAGTCCTACAGCCAGGCTTATTTCTGCTCCACAAATCAAGCAGCCCATACTGATATTTGTCATGGTAATTCCTTTCCCTAGCCTGGCTGCAGCAGTTTGCTCATCATCTGGCGAAGCCTTTTATTTCTATTTAAAAAGCGACCCACTTCGCCCATCAATTAAAGATGTCTTCAGAGTAAAAGGAGGAAACCACTATACAGACCACCTCTTCAAGGACAGCCCAGCCTGACCAGGCTTGGTTTTGAAAACCCCAAACAAATGGCTGAGGCTTCTCCCTCAAGATGGGACTTCACTAATGGTTCTAAAGATAGTGAAGAAGGTACTTTAAATAAGACAGTGGATAAGCTCAGGCTAAAGAAGTAGCACAATTCTAGCTGCCTTTTCTTGCTTTAATTCTCTTTTTTTAAAAGCACTGCCATCATTATTTTATATGCTAGTGTCTGTCAAGCTGGATCATCTAGAAGGCTGAACTTTTCACAGCCAATTTGTCATGCACTTGCCAGTTGTTTCATGCTGATAGAAAAAGCATTTTCACAATCAAAGTGCTATCATTGTTTTTTCTCTTCCCCTATGATTTACTGAGATGATGGTAGTGCCTGCAGCTGCCAATAGGCCTGCTGCCGACTGAAAATCCATTTAAGACAGGCTGTAAGCCAACTCATAAATACAGTACCAGAAAATCCCTGGGAAGCATGGCTTTCCTTGTTCTAATGCTGCTTTAGCCATAACTGTATGGAAAATACCTCCAAAATCTCACTGTTGTCTCAGCAAAGTCTTATTTAAGAAATTACAGTTTGGGTGGAGCCATAGGATCACCCCATTCCCCAAACCATTACCCTACACTCACAACCACCTTCCTGTTGCTGTGTCTACATCCCCCTTGGCGGCAAGCTCACAAGCACAGAGTAAGCCACCAAAAGTGGTAGGGAAGGTTCTCACTCCAGCTGCTGTCCAATAGTCTCTTCTCCACTCGCCAAAACATCCAGGGAGCAGCATTTATTATATTTCTTCTTATCTCTCTGTGGGATTAGGTGTTGGAGATGCATGGATGGGCAGTGCATTTCCCAGTCCTAGCAGGCTGGTGGGGAGACATACCCAGAGGCAATTGGGTCTCGGAGTCTGACAGTGACGCTGAAGGAGTGGGAAGAAGGACAGGCTAACCAAAGTGAGGTGCAGCTCCTATCAGCTAGGGACAGAAAAGAGGGAAGACCTACCATTATTTTGCAGGCAGGCATGCTCAGCCTTCTCCTGGGAGAAGCCGGGTAGTGACCACGAGGCAGGACCAGGCATGGTTACCTGAGTGAGGGACTCCCCTTACCTAGAGCTGCTTTTCCTACAGCCTTGGTTCTGGGCAGTGCTATGACATAGGTCCAATGCTGTGAGCACAGCTGTTTCCTGAAAGCAGTGTTACTGTTAAGGAGGAACAAAAGCACTGCTGCAAAAAGCTGCACTCCAAATATATGCTCACCAGCAGTTAGGAAGTGACATAAATGTTCAACAATGTTAACCCATCAATTCTCCTCGCTGAGATGGAAGTCCGTGCCTCTAAACTGTCTTGGAAATTCTCAACTGCAGTGAGCACATAGAAAAAGGAGTTGGAAAAGCTGAGCAAACATCTAAAAAAATCTTTAAGGCTTAGAAATTTGTGGTGATTTTCTGCTTTGGTGTAGGTCTAAAATAAAGCTGAAACACCAAGGAGAAACATAAAACCTGTACAATCTGTGGATTTTTTCCTTAATGTAATTTTTGATATTTTAATATCATCAGTATTACATGAAATGGCATTAATAGGCTTGATTGGTGTATGACCTAATTGAATTAGTTAACTATGACAAAACCATAGTTTTGGAGGAAGAAACTGAGACAGACTGGTAGGTTAATCTATGTTGCCCTGATGGCTCTAATGTCGGCTCCTGGATATCTCTTACAGCTCAGTAAAGAGGTTTGCAGTTTCAAATGGAGAATATAGCATTACTTGGACGCCTTTCCAAAGCAGTTGGAGATGTATGAGTAAAAACAGGAGAACAATGGCTAAATCAGGATAGCTCAAGCACCTGGAGCTGTGAGATGGATGCCATTTTTGAGGCACCTTATTGAGCCATTTTCTAAAGGTGTTAACCTTCTCGCAGAATGGCATGATAGCAGCTAAGAGCCTGGGCATGCTCAGGGCATGTTTGAAAGACTTTTGTGCTGCCAGAAATTATTGTTTCCTTTTGCCTTCAATTCTGTCTACAAGACCACAGTAGGAAGAATAGTTGAGCCAGAAATAGAATTGTCCTATAGGCAAAATTCAGCCTCCATGGCAACAGTCAGACCACTCTTGGATAAATCTGTCATTCAGCTAAATCTTCCATTTATTTCATCAGAGTTTTGCTTTAATTGCAACCAAATTACACGTATTTAAGCTTTACTGCCTTTCTGCAAGGTGGGAAGAACAATACGTTAATTCATTTTAGCACAGACATTAAACTGAGCTGCCGTAAGCTAAGAGAAGCCCTGAACAGTAACAGAGAAAAGGCCTCAGTGCCAACAGATTGAAAAACAATTAAAAAACCCCCGCAGAATATAACTATCTACATAGACACTACATACTGCATTTATGTTTTTATTTTAATGAAAAGTATTATCACATAAAAAACTGATTTCAACCACTTCCATCTTCCTTTTGCGGAAACAGAAAAGAATCAAGTCTATACTGTTTTTCTCAGTGTCTGAAAAAAAAATGTGCTGTAAATTACAAAGCCCTATGTTGCATCACAAGCTTTAAGAAGAAGATTGTGCAATTACTTAACATCAAGACAAAAACTTACCCCACACTGCCATGAAAACAGCAAAAAAGACGGTAGCTCCGTTGTCAAAAAGGTGTGTTACCTGAGGGATATATTAATAGTGTGATCAATTTATGATAATAAGGCTTTATTTTCCATTTTCACCTAATAAAATTAATGTGATCATGAGCACTGCTGGCCTGACAATCCTGAAGATCCTTCCCTTGACGTGTGAAATGTACCTGTCAATTGACAGGACTATCTGCCAGCCTGGCCTGGGACTGACCCGTGCCAACACCAGGTGTGAGCATCATTTCAGACCCAAAGCATTCATTTTATGAAGCCATGTACAAAGGATGGACCATACAATACATGTTGATGCCAAGGACACTGTAACACATACATCTGAAATGGATCTGTTGGAGTGGGTCCAGAGGAGGGCCACAAAAATGATCAGAAGAATGGAACGCCCCTCCTATGAGGAAAGGCTGAGAGTTGGGGTTGTTCAGCCTGGAGAAGAGAAGGCTCTGGGGAGACCTTATTGCTGTCTTTCAGTACTTAAAGGGGGCTTATAAGAAAGATGGGGACAAACTTTTTAGCAGGGCCTGTTGCGACAGGGCAAGGGGTAATGGTTTTAAACTAGAAGAGGGTAGATTTAGACTAGATATAAGGAAGGCATTTTTTACGATGAGGGTGGAGAAACCCTGGCCCAGGTTGCCCACAGAGGCTGTAGATGCCCCATCACTGGAAACATTCAAGATCAGGTTGGAGGGGGTCTGAGCAACCTGATCTAGTTGAAGATGTCCCTGCTCATTGCAGGGGGGTTGGACTAGATGACCTTCAAAGGACTGTTCCAACCCAAACTATTCTATGGTTCTATTCTGTTCTATGATCTAGGACATGACCTCTGGGGCTGCTGAATCTCTAAGTGCAAATTGCAAAGTGTTTTACAACCCAAAGTAAGTCCCGGTAAAAGGCAACGA
Organism: Charadrius vociferus; assembly: GCF_000708025.1. Classification (NCBI taxonomy): domain Eukaryota; kingdom Metazoa; phylum Chordata; class Aves; order Charadriiformes; family Charadriidae; genus Charadrius; species Charadrius vociferus. Next base: position 733,786 of record NW_009646866.1, read on the forward strand.
ATGTTAATATTGGCTGAACTTGATCTGTCCTTTGAAGATTTTACCTACTCGAGCTCACTAAAGACAAATGCAAAAGGCAAAATTAATGCTTTTACTAAGAAAACATTCCTATTTGCATAGTTTAAAATGTACCTTGGCATAAACGCAGCTGTCTGACAATCTCATGAAGGGACAGTATTTATCACATATAGGACACATTATGATATCTGTAGCTTGGCAGACTTCTTTACTGGAAAAATAGAAAAGATAGAAATTAATAGTCTGATGCACAACAATCAGTCTTAAAATGGATTGATAAATTTCACTAATATTTAGTTACTTATTGAAAATTACTGGTTCTGTAACTGAAGCCAAGTTGTTCATAACTGCATGTGTATAATTAATATTTGTTGACTGTGTCAGACTTCAGAGTTTACTGTTATAACTGCAGAGGACAGCTCTTCAGGGCCAGCCTAGCAGTAGGTCTTTACCATTTCCAGCTTCTCCTTGAGTCAGAAGTGAGCTTAGGTAGGAAGAGGGTGAGGATGATTGCAGATAATGTTAAGTTTGACTTGTTCTTGTGAATTAAGTGGGCAAGAATGTAGAGGTGCAGTCCTCAGCAGAAGGCCCAAGGGGTTCTTCATCTGAAGAATGTCTCCCTGTGGTGGATCTTTGGGAAAGGCCTTGAAGAGAGTGAAAATTTCCCACTCTTCTCCTGCCCTGTTACAAGAGTAATGAAGGAGCCCTACTTTTTCCCTACTTCATACTGAGTTGCCAGCACCATCAGCAACTGGAGCTGGGCGAGAAACATTGCCTCCCATCCCAATTCAGGAGCACAAAACAAGGGACGCTCGATACTGGGTACCTTATGCAGCGCTGTCTCTTCCTGAGTATTCATTCAAAACAGTTCAAAATTAAGTAATTAACAATTCATATGAAGATCTCTTAAATTATTCATAATAACCCACAGCTGTAATTTCCCTTATTAAAGTGCCCACGTTACCTGACTTGGCAGTGGTTCAAAGTGGTGACTCCATACAAAAAGACAAACAATCCAATGAAGGCAGCTGGGAAGAGCATCCCCGTGTACCAGCCTAACCAGGCAAAGTACAGCCCAATTTTCTCACCAAAGTACCGTCTGTTTTAAAACACAACACAGTGAAGTTACCCACTAATTAGCATAAATCTGCTTAATCTTGCTTGTCAATAGAAAATAAATATTTCTATTATATCTGAAGAGTAGATTAGAGAGCAGAGGCAGAATTTCCTGAAGAATAAGCCTGCAATTAGGCTTCTAAATCCACACTGAGGGACATGCCTCATGAATGACCTTAAAAAATGAATATGAAAATTCACTAACCACAGCTTACGGTGAGATGAGTGGAGATCTGAGAAAGGAAACACCAAGTTCATTTAAAAAAGCTAGTTATTTGTGTTTGGGAAAGTGATGGCTTCCTTTGCCTTTTGGCTGTGTTACTGTACTTCCCAAATAATTGCACTGAGATCAGTTTCATCCTCAAAACTGGTATAACAGCAAAAATTATTTGGGCCCAAATTATTTCTAAGAAATTAATTAACCAGGGGTTATTCTCCAATCCAGTTTATTTTCATTTGATTATTTATTTTCTTAGCTCAATTCCTGGAAAACTAATTTCATGATTCTACCACAGGTGGAAAATAAAGTGCAAGGGAGGTCCAACAAGTATCTTTGTGTATCATCTTGTACTAATTTGAGGCAAGTAGTCTGAGTTAATCCTCATTTGTTAGCTATATTGCCTAAAACTAACAGCAAAGTGGCCAGGAAGCTCATATTTACTACATATTCATTAGCATTCTTCCTCCTCCCAAACACAACTAAACCTTTATTTATGTGTCAAAGAATACATCAAACACACAAAAAGCATGCTGAACTCATCAGCATAGGAGCAGGCTGCATGCATTGTCTTGGTTTTGATGGTCTTGTGCACAGTAGGCTGATGATAAGATTAGGATGCTTTAAAAATCAATATGCAATTATCATGATTACAATGAAGATTTTACGAGATTATTCACAAGATTCACAGAATCACAGAATCACAGAATCACAGAATTTCAGAGTTGGAAGGGACCTCTAGAGATCATCTAGTCCCACTCCGCTGCTAAAGCAGGATTGCCTAGAGCACATTACTCAGGACTGCATCCAGGCGGGTTTTGAAAATCTCCAGAGAAGGAGACTCCACAACCTCCCTGGGCAGCCTGTGCCAGTGTTCTGTCACCCGAACTGTAAAGAAGTTTTTCCGTGTGTTGGAACGGAACTTCCTATGTTCCAACTTGTGCCCATTGCCCCTCGTCCTGTCACTGGGAACCACCGAGAAGAGTGTGGCTCCATCCTCCTTCAACCCACCCTTTAGATATTTGTAAGTGGGTGTTCGTTTTAAAGTTCATTTTAAAGAAGGAGGCAAGATGATATTCTTGCACTTCAGAGACTTTGCAGACAAGTTAAACTTGCATATCAACTGAATTGGAGAATAACTGCTGATGAAAACCCACTTTTACGCTGATGATGAAACTTCTGATCTGTCCAGAGACAAAGAATTCAGTGAGCCAGCGCTGCTGGCTCCTTTAGGCTACCAGAAAACATCTTTGGTCAGACTTTCACAGTGAGGAGGAAAAGACCCATGATGGGCTCTAGGTCTGGAGACAGTGGAGAAGAGAAAGAAACACTTGGTTTGGAATGGACAGTTTTCCTAAGGATATAAAAAATTTCCAGCATGAGTAATATCTGCCTGGGCTGAGCTCAGGCTCTGCTGAATGATACTGACCTACGCTGATTATTAGCATTTGAGTTTACCAGCACTGTATGAGAAGCCAAATATTGTCATGTTGTTTGTATTCTTTCCTCTTTCAACAGAGACTCAAATTTACAGGCTAAACAGGTGGGAAGCCAATGACAACACGCTCAGTTCCTACGAGGGCAGCAGGTCTAGTTGTAAAAAGACACACTGGAAAGCGCTTTTTGAGCTCCGATTTAAAAATGTTAGCGAACCCTTTGGCCAAATTATTTACCTGACACCTAGGATGTCAAGCTGTGCCTGCTCCACTGAAAAAGAAAGCTCACATTCTGAGCTTACTTCCACTGATTATTTATGGACCTATTTATCTCCATGTATGTAGTTCAAAGTAGTGAAGTAAGCCTAACATTCACCAAGATTTATTTTTTTATTTCATTCCCTACATTCAACGATGACTGTTTCCTCATTCCAACCCCCCCAGCTGACATTCATGACAAACTTCATCTCCTATCCTGTTAAGCTTTTCCATCTAACAATGCAAATCACAGTACTCCTTTTTTGATCTAGAGATCAAGCAAAGAGCTTCATCCTAGATGAAGACCCAGGCAAGGTTCAGTGTCTGCATAAAGAAGAATGGACATGATGCGGAGCAACTCAAACCTCTCCAATGTAAGGAAAAGGCATTTGAGGCCATTTGTGGGTCTGGTTTTAAAAATAAGTGCCGCATATGTGCATTATTTTGACACTTACTGGTTTAAACATGGACAAACAGCCTCGATCTTCCACTATCTGTGAAGCCCTGGGCTTCACAGCTGGTATTCCACAGACTGTACTACTGTAATTTGCATCAGGATCAAATTAATATTTAATTTCTTTTGGCCCTGTAGTTAGCATATTTTTTGTAAGTCTGTGCTCAGATACCATTAGGTTAAGTGCTATAGAAAGAAAATATGGCAGTAACAAGGTCTTTGGAGACCTTCCTAGGTGCTGTATTCAGAGCAGTTTCACATTTATTCCAACCTATAATTGGGTTAGCCTGGATCACCATCATCCTCAGGAGATTAAGATGTTTAGAGATACCTTTGCCACTCTCTCCCTTCAAGTTGCACAAATACGAGGAACGAGCTCTTTGTTTCTCCTCTGTCACTATATAAAGGACAGAAATTTCATATAGTTCTGCACAGTGATGGCAGTTCCCTTACCTGCATGCTGGTATTTTACCCACAAGTCAGTAATGTACATGAAGGACTCCAGGGATTTTTTTTCTAGGATGCATCACTGTGCATTACTACACCTAAATTTCAACAATCTACTCAGTGAAGGCGTCTTTGACATTTTCTAGCTTTGATACATTTGCATTTTTGTTAACTTTGGTAGCTTATTACCATTCAATTTTTCAGACTGTTAACAAGAATAGAAAAAATGTTGTGTATCTTTTATGGTTCTCTCACAGAAAATTTTCTCCACACCTAACCTAAAAAGCAGAGACATAAAAAAAACCCCAAGCACCTAACGGAATAATCCATCTCTCCTATCCTCATATATGCTGTACCATTAGAATAGTAATAAAAAATAATTTCAGCTTCTCGGGTTTATACTAGCATATATACTAGCCCTCCAATATCACTTACCCTAACGGTGAACTGTCTCTCCCCTCACCCCGTTCCGGTGGTAGAACTATCACTGACTTAACTGGGCCAAGATTTCAATCTCAGTATTTATCAATAAGGCACATTTTTGAAAAGTATTAAGCTACAAAGTCTGATTTCAGACCCATAAAATGCGATATTGGATTCCTCTGTGTTTAACGACCCTCATTATAAAATCTTTTGCTTTCAGGATACCTAGAAGGAAGTCATGGAGCGAGAATACAGACAGGTTTGGACTCAAGCCAAGAATCAATCTATTTTCATTAATCCTTTTGCAGGTCAAAAGGAAATCCTATACAGAACTTTTTACATCACAGAAAGAAGTTGTGAGGGAGCTAGAGCTTTCCAACAGGTGTTTTGGACACACAAAGCTCTCATCTTATGTCATGAGCAATGGGGTGGGGAGGAAGGTTTGACAGGAGATTGAAAGGGAGTTGTCAGCTGGCAATACAGTCATTGAATATAAATATTAATAAATAAAAAATATAAATTATTTATAGTCATAATTAATATAAATCATTTAATATAAACATGCAGTAAAATGCAAATTACTCAGGCATTCCTTTTGCTTTCAGGTTCATTTAGGTAGCTTTACAATCACTCTATACATATAGTTTTCTCCCTCTCTTTTTGTCCTGTAAATAAAATGCACAAGCAGCAGGAGGAGTAATTTATGCAGAACCTAGAGGAAAGCAGCTATGCACAGAAGTGTGAAGGAGGCGATCCAAAACTCCCAGGAATCACTGCAACTGTTCCCATTGACTTACGTGGTCCCAGAGCAAATAAATATATTAAGTCCTGCCTCTTTCCAACTGCTATCAATTCTAAGGATCTTAAATTATTCTTGTAAAGTAACTATGGACACTAAATTCCAACAGAAGTGTAATCAAAATCATGGTACCACATCTGTTCATTAATGAGTGCCTTTGCAATTTTGCCAAGTCTGCGCCTTCATACTGCCACGTGTTTCAAAGCAGAGTGAAAACAGGATCACGCAATTCCCCTCAAATGACTTTTTCTCATTTATTTCTAATGACTAGTATCTCCATAACCGCCAGCCGATGACATTAACTGAAATCTGGGAGGCACCAAATTGACAGCACCAGGGATGTAAGGCCTCATTTTAACAACTAAGGGAAAAAAACCCCAGCACCAAAGTATGAACAATTTTGCTTACCATAGTGGCAACTTGACTTTAAGGTGGAAATATATTATCTATTAATGAGGTAATTATAGTATCTGCATCTAATTTACTCCTTAGCCTTTCTAAGGCATATAGTAAAGGGGAATGTCAGCTAGCAGCAGTAAGTTCTGGCCAGACGTCTGTGGAAGCATGAACATCCATTCACTCCTTTTGTACAGATGGCAGCACTACTCCCTTTAAGCACACCCCACATAGCTGTTGGTATGGGAAAAAAATTAAAAAGTTGCTCCTGCTGCAGAACCGGTACTAAAAAAGCTTCTGTTTAAAGTATGCACACTGAGGTACTCCCGAGTGAAATGAACAACAGGTCTTGCTGGTGTTGTCAGCTCTTCAAGGAAAAATCTCCAGCTCACTAGACGTATGAGCTGCGGAGAGTGGCAGTAGACAGGAAAGATTTGGCAGGAGCTAGGGAAACGCAAGGGATCTAGCATCTGTGAAATGAGAAGAAAAGGCATCCCCCCCCTCCGCCCCCCCCAGCTTTCCTGCCACCCCTCCTTCAGTGAGTTCATTGCAGCCATGGGTGCGCTCCAGGGAGCAAATGGCAGGCTGGGCTGGGGCTGCAGCTTTGAACCCTGCAGAACTCCATGGCTACCGAGACTCATGCCACTGCAAATACTCAGGGAGCCTCACAGCTCCCCCTGCCCCCGTCCTCCTTGGGTAAACACCTAGTCTGAACCAACACAGGACACCCATGACCTCAGCTAGGGGTTCTGCTATTTTGACTGCTTTTTTTTCTTTGTAAACAGCTGTGGAAAAATCAGTGAATGTCACTGCCTGATAAAAAGCTAAAGCACCTTACAAAATCCTAAACATCAAACCTAGGCTACTCAAGAAGGCTTCTACCAAGTTCCAGAATAATCTCATGTCTAACCTTGCTCGTGCTGTTACCGTTTATTCTTATGCTTAAAAAAACCTTCCAGATGCCTGATGGTTCATATTCATAAACCAAATTAAACCAAAATGCAGATATTGGCTCAACAGCACTTCCACAAGCAAGAAATATTGGTGAAGAACAGTAGCCTTGACCACCATGGACAAATGATTAAAAAACATTATAAAGTTGTTTATACTGTGACATTAATATCTTATAGTATACTAGCACATTAAAAATAAAAAACTTCAGTATAACTGTTGGCTTCTCAGTAAATCAGCCATTTCCATAGTGTAATTTGAGAAAAATTCCATATTTCTGTCCAAGCCAGTGTATTAAAAAAGAAATAAGAAGCTTTCAGGATTAAATTATGAGGTACAAATACATTACTTAATTTTCTAAAGCATTTTAAAAATTACATGACTCGGTAAAACTTTTTTATTGTATTTCTCTGTGAACTTTTTCTCCGTGGAAATTGAACACCTCCTGTTTTATGAAATGGATAGGTTTTATATGGCCTTAATCAATAACACCGTCTATCTCCAGGGCCACCCACTACAAATCTTTCTATCTGGAAACAATTTTGAGAATCAATAAAACCCAAGGTTTCTATCAGTTAGAGGACTTATAAAAGGGGAAATTAATATGTTGGACCAATTGCATGCTCTGTATGACCCTTCGCAATGGCCAATGTATCAATATCTTCAGTGATCACAATACATCTTAAGACTATTAATAGGCCCTTGTAACTTCATATTTCTCTCTTCAAGTAGAAAAAGCCCATTAATGCCCAATAACTGTTCTTCCAACACGATCAGTAAAGGCTCTGTCTCTCTCTATATGCATAAAAAAGATGTAATCCTCTATTAGCACATGCAAGCTATTTGAAAACATTATTTAAAAGGGCTATAAGAATTTGGAGTCATGTCTCAGCTTTATCAGTGTGTCTTCTTTGCAGGCTACTTCCAAGATGAATACAAATCCAGACTGTGATGTGGCTGGGCTGAATTTAAGGGAGGTGGTACAGGAGAGAGTTCCACCCACGTACCACTAGTGCTGCAGAACACAGTTATCACATTCAGTGACTGTGAGCTCTGCTCCGTGCCATATGTAAGCACCATTGAACTTCGTCCAGGGCTCATTCTGTGGTTGCTTTTTGGAAAAAAAAAAAAAAAAAAAAAGATGATCTAATCCATGAGAGCCTGTTTTTCACCAAAGCCATGCTCTGAGGAGGCAGAGGAACTCCAGTGAATAGACATGCAACCCAGACTCCACAATATCTCTCTTCCTTTTTTTCACTCCTAAATATTCTGCAAACCCTTCATTAGAAGTTATACTGTCAAACTTCCTTCACTTTCAGCTCCTCCTACAAGCTCCTCTATAGATACTTCTTTGAATGTAGCAGCACCATAGATGAAATGGATTCCCATGACCTCAGGGTCAGTTTTTAAAAATCACATGGATTAACTCAGCTTTTCATGGTTTTGTCAGAAGATAGATAACCTATACTCAAAGCACCTACAATGTGACGTATTAAATGCAGGAAACTCTTACCTCACGAGGTCCAGTGGTTGGTACTTATACCACACTCCCCAGGAAGCCCAGCACTCATAGAGCAGGTGTCTGTGGTTTTCTGCCCCGTGTGTTCTTATTGAATTCTTACTTCTGTAACTTCCCTAAAATACAAATCTGGACATTACTGAACAACAGTAGCAAAAAGGACTATGTAAGAAATCTCTCTCACTAGTGGTATGGATAACACAATTTATGCACACTCCATACTTGTGCACCAAAAGCTAAATATGACATTAAAAGGACAGTTTCCTCTGACTTCAGTAAGATTTGAGATTATTATTCCCAAGAAATTTATGATAAATAGGGTTCAAGTCAAATGCTATGAATTGGAGAATCTGAAAGAGAAAAGCACAGCATGATACTTTTCCCCTCTGAAAACACACTGATTTGTCAAACCCAAATAATTTTTTACAGAACAGATCCAGAACAACTCTCCTTACTCAACTCTTTTTTCAAGAAAAAAAGCAATTATTTTTCCAAGGAAAAAGCATTACTAAATGGGAGGGATGTCAGAGGGGGACACAGAATGCAGAAGAGAGTAATAACATGAACAAGATTGAGAATAAATGATTACACAATGAAGAATTCATTTTGTGGTAAATGTCTGTTCAAAAAGAAAGAAAAAGACTGAGAAAAATACCTCATGAAGAGGAAATGCAGCTTCATAGGAGCCATTACTGAGCAATCGATTCAGACCTAAGAATCAAGAGTATCCAATTATTTAGCAATAGGACCACCAAAACTGCTAAGTAAAAAGCAAAACACATTTTCATAATAAGCTGAAGTTTGAAGCCTACTGACAGTAAAAGATACATGTAGAAAAATTTGTCTTTTATAGATTTTGATGAACTAAGATATAATACAGGCAGACTTCTTCAAATATTAATCATAATCTATCATTTATTATGCTAGGCGTTTAAAGATTCATTTGCCAAATCCATCTTCAGCGTAACTTCAGTGAAATCAGGAACCTCACACCAGGATTGAAGTTTGACCCCATAAATTACGGTCTGAGGAAGCTATTTAGGTGAAAGGCTGTACTTCTTGGGAACTGAAAACTTCAGGGAAGATCTTTACATTTTTGAACTGCGGGCCAGTAAAGCAACTGAAACTCTTAATTTCCATATAATAATAAGTTGTAAAATATGTTCAGTTTATGTCTTACAAAAGCTGCTATACTAACAGATAGAACAGGAACAAGACAGGCTGAAGTAGTACAAGAGCAGAAGATATACTTGAACCTGAACAGAAAGGATGGCTATCTGGCACAAAAAAGTAATCATACACTGAGTGGGACTCAGTCAGGCCTTGTCGCTCTTTAATGAGAACCTTGAAAGAAATAATGAATGAGTGCTGAGATGTGGGCACTTTTCACTTGGAAAGTCACCAAAATAGAACTGAACAACTATCAGGCATCGCAAAACTAAATACTGGCACTAACATCCTGAAGGCATTTGAATCCAATTGACCAAGAGGCAAAGAATCCTGATTCCTTTCCTAATTCACAGGGGAATGATAGCAGCAAGAACACAGCAATGAGAAGCATTGATTCAACATAAATAGCACTTTCAATGATTGCCTTAGTATCTGCTTGGCAGAACATGCTTTCTTCCGAAGTGTCTGGCAGAAAAGCAAAACCTATACAGCTCTGCCTAGTGATCAATGCAAGGTTGTGTTTGTGGTAGGTACAACACATATAGATATATGAGGGAGCTTGAGGCACGCAGGGACCGCAAGCGTGTTTGCTAAATGCAATGGCTGCATGCCTGCTTGAATTCTTCCCTCTCTTCTGTCCTGTCTGCTCATCAGCATTGCTCAGAGCTATTGCTACTTTCATCCCAGGAGCTGAGGAAGAAAGAAGTGAATTTCTGGCATGTTTCTCTATCTCTTGAGGAAGGACAGAGTTTATACAGCAGGGAAATGAAATAGGCTGCTGGGTTTTATGGTGATTGCCTCTCCGTTTGTGATGTCCCAGTTTCTATGTGGTACAGAAGCAGTACATGCTCTGTATCACAAGACAGAAGAGAGCCACCGTTTTGTACTCCAGCCCTCCTCTGTCACTGCCTGCTCTCCTGGATCTGCACGTGCCGCTCCAAAAGTCCACTCGACCCACTATTTGACAGGCATGCTGTAGTTATGCATTGCATCCTTTCCACTGAGGATGTCATTGGTGAACTGCTTCTTGACTTAGAGCAGCTACAGAGATACAGAACCTTCCATCTCCCTTTGGGATAGACAAGTATCCAGGGAGAAGCCCTCCAGGCTGAGATGTACAGCAGCACAAATCTTGCCATCCTTCCAAATAAATTTTTATGAATGAGTAAAAGCTTTTCTGCATGCATTTATCTGCTTCTCCAGCATCCTTAATCTGTACATATTTCTTGCTTAAGTCAGACTCTTTCTTGCAGAGGTGATAAATTCCATGTGGTGACATATGTGCCTGTGAAAGTAGCCTGATATTACAGGAAAATGATCAGGTTTCCCAGGTAAAGCCCCTACAACAGCAGCGGGTGACACATCAACAGCTCAAAACTGAGGTGATTAAAAAGGAAGCAAGAGAGTCTGTTACGAGCCCAGGCAGACTTATCCTCTTTTTTTGGTGGGGCTTAGCACGTTGCTCGGTACTTACCAATTTTGTTTTTCCCTTCTTCGTATTTCACTCTTTGTAAAATATGGTGTACAATTCTGCTTCTTGTAGCATTATTGAAGAAAGTATCTTTGTTGTGTATGATGAAGCTGTATAAAAATACAAACAAAGGGCACCTCAGGAATATACAGTAACATGTTTAACGCAAATATTGAGTTCCATTACTTTCTATAGCACTCTAAAAACCTACAGTATGTGAGCAAGTGCAAGAAATATTAAAGGACACCAAATTAAGTGAGATGATTCACCGGATCAGATGATGTCAGTAACAGTATTCATTCCCTAACAAAGAATTACATGGAGAAGTCAGGAGAAAGATCAAAGATACTTAAGCATTCATTATGATAAGCATCACTTTCAGATAATTCACTGAAAACTATAAAATACTTGCACAAAAATTTGCGTAAGTGTAAGATTTGTAAGTGCAGCTGTAGAAATTCACATTTGATTTCTCTTGCAGGCTTCTTTATGATGCTTTACCATTAAGAGTCAGATGGAAATATGTAGTTGGCAAACCACTCCTACTGAAAATCAAATACTATGTTAGAAATAGAAAATATATACCCCTATGTTTGGTCCTGGAAGCTAAAATAGAGTAGAAAATTAGCTTTCAGAACCTACTTATGGAGTTATGTATGAATGCAGGTCCAATAGTTTAGGCAGAATTGTGATGAGTCCAGGAAATTTAAAAAAAAAAAGCCACAAAATATATTGCATTGATTAGATTGGCTGGCATAATGTATTTTATATATATTTCTTAATCCCAATATATATATGTAAGGAGAACAAGATCATAGAATCATAGAATTGTCTAGGTTGGAGGGGACTTTTAAGATTACCATGTCCAACCATCAACCTAACACTGCCAAAACCACCACTAAATCATGTCCCTAAGCACCACGATTACCATCTTCTAAATACCTCCAGGAACGGCGATTCCATCATTTCACTGGGCAGCCTGTTCCAATGTTTGATAACCTTTTTGGTGAAGAAATTTTTCCTAATATCCAATCTAAACCTCCCCTGGTGTAACTTGAGGCCATTTCCTCTTGTTCTATTGCTTGTTACTTGAGAGAAGAGACTGACCCTCACCTCTCTACAACCTTCTTTCAGGTAGTTGTAGAAAGAGATAAGGTCTCCCCCCTGAACCTCCTTTTCTCCAAACTAGACAACTCAGCTGCTCCTCATAGGACTTGTTCTCTAGACCCCTCACCACCTTCGTTGCCCTTCTCTGGACTCGGTCCAGAATCTTAATGTCTAAACACAGTATTCGAGGTGGGGCCTCACCAGTGCTGAGTACTGGGGGGACAATCACTTCTTTAGTCCTGCTCACCACATTATTCCTGATACAGGCCAGGACGCTGCTGCTTGAGGTGTGCAGGGCTTCAGGACAGACTATGAAAGTCATTTAGACACTTCAGTAACCAGGTAAGTGGATGGAGTTTCTGATTAAGTAGGACTGTGCATATATTGAGGAAACGACAATATTTTTTTAAAATGTGGTCCTTAGTAACCGACTGAATAGAAAGTTTCATATCTTTTAAAATACTTTGGATAGGAGGTAAGATTGTTTGCCTCCTCTGTGTTGGTGAAGAGCTAGGGAATTTAATAAACTAACAAATAAAATGGTAAAGTCACAGAGATGTCATAGAGAAACCAGCCAGTAGGACAACGCACCGGACAAAACTGACTTCAACAGAGATCATCTTAATAGGGAGCTTGGCATGCATATATGCGCCAACTTCTCTTCTGCACAATCTGGGATCCACTGCTCAGTTTTCCCTTCAGGTAAATTTACCAAAATGAAAACCTGCCTTTTCAGAAGGAATCTTTACCCATGGGAAATCATACATGACTTTGCACCTTCACAGTCATTTGGAAAAACAGGCAAGGAGTCCAACTTCTGGACTTTGGGGACTTCATATGCCTCCTCTTTATTATCAAAATTCTCTGCTGAATTTTCCATACAAGACAATCTGTAAGTTCCTTATGTTCAGCTTCAAAGGCAGATAATAATAAAAAAAATACCAAAGTAAAGGTATAAAAGCCAAATTGTTCCAAGAGCACCATAATTAAGGAAACCTGGTTTTCTAGAGGTTGCTATCTCATGTCTCCTTTCCCACTCCACCCCAGTTACTCACAGGTCATTTCTGTGTCCACGGTCTACTCAGTACTGTACTTCTGGCTTCCTCCCACATCCCTGCTATTCCCAAAGTCCTACACGCGCGCTACAGTACCTAATGAAAGTAATTTGATTTATGCATATTGGCTGACCACCATGTGCATGCTGATTTACCAATGGACTGCTACCAGACAGCATATACAATTGGTGTGCACTGGCCACTGCCTGTTCTGTATAGGCACAATTTTGGGCCACTATTCCATTTCAAGCTGCTGATACTCACAAAGTAGATAAGACTGTGATTAACTTTGAGATAACTACACCTGTACCAAACTTAGTTGAAAGTAATCCGTATGTGAAATAATAATCTTTAGAAGGCCTTTGACAAAAAGGAAATACCGTCATCTCGTAAGTTTCAATGCTTAAGGAAATTAGATATAAAACCAATCTAAACTCTGAAGCAGATAGAACAGCATAATTTCCAGCTGCAGCTGGCGCTCTGTATTAGGCCATTTTAGTAGCAGCAGAAACAAATTAAAAGACTGTAGTAAACCAGAAATGCACAGTTAGTGTTCTTCCCACTTTGTTTCATTTTCTTCTAATGTCTGACTTTCATCTCCGAGATCTCACCTCCAAGACAGTATTGAATGTTAAGGAACTGCGAAGATAACTTATGAAATCAAAACAGCACAGTAATTTTCATTCTGACTTAGCTTTGAGTTCTTGTAGGATTCTATTGAGAATTGAATCACCTTACCTGGGAAACTAGCAACATTGATCCAGGTAACACCAAAAATGTTAATTTATTCTCCTTGTGATAGGAGGTTATTTTGCCCATCTGTTATCATGACTGCAACTACAGGTAGTTATTTCAATAACTTTTTTAGACAAGTAGGTTAATAGTTTTTCTGCATTTAGTCACTTCTATTTTCATGAGTCATGAATGAAAAAAAGGCATTACGCGATCTTAAAAAGAAATAAGAACTAGTTGTTTAAACAAACACTTTAGTCATTTGCATTCATTTGTAAACTTAGCAATGGTGGTGGTATACTTTTTGATCTCATGTGGCTGAGAAGGAACAACCAGATGCATCTGTGAAGCAGATGTCAACACCTTAGTATAATAACTGCCCTGAAGAACTCTGCCTATTCCAGAGCTAACTGTAGCAGTAACATGTGCGAGTATGAGAGCTGCAGACGTTTTGCCCTTCCCATCCTTGTGCCAGTAAAAGGCATTTGAGGGCAGGATGGGCAGAGGAGAGGGAGAACTCACCATGAATAGAGTGGGCCAAGAACATATCCTTCAGTGTTTTCCAATATTACTTATGGAGACATGGATGCAGAAGAGATGCTAGAATTCACCAAAGGTGAAAAAGGAGTGCCAAAATGAGTTCTCTGGATGTCCTGGACTATCCCCAACAATATCTTTGTTTTGGGGTGGAACTGTATGGGGTAAAGGTTAAAAATAATCCTCACCAATTTTGAATATAAAAATCAGAGAGTCTTTTTCTTGTGTTTAACTCAAGTACTCAGATAATCTCTGTGAAAATTGTCTGTAGAATAGCCCCAGAAAGAGCAGTATCACCATAACCAAGGGGGTAGGGAGCTCTGGCACAGGAAATAAAAAAAGGGAGACATGAGTGGGAGGCATTGAAAGGTTGAGAATGTCACAAGTAGCTGCAACTATGTGTTACAACATCCCACTTAGAGGTTGGAATAAATTAGGACAATGCCAGGAAGGTTTCAGTTTATCTCCAAAATCACAGAAGTTGCTCTTGTCAGGTGAGAATCATGTAGTTTAGTGCAGGACTTATCCCTCTCTACCACCACCCTTCTCTCCCACACTTTATGGGCATTTCTTTCTCCAAAATTTTTGTGCTCCAGGTTGTCTTCTTTCTGAATGTGGGCGGTAAATCCATATTCACAGAATAGCCATCAAGGCTATTTCACGTTCTACAGCATCCAATGAGGAATTCAGAAGAGGAAGACTTTCTCAATCTATGGAGAATCTCACCCTTCAAATTTCAGTTCACAGGGGCCAGAGCTGAAGACATTTCCAAACTAGGTGTAGATAAACATTCACCAGACACTACTGAGCTGTAAACTGCACAAGGCAGAGGCTTTCCAGAGAGCTTTTTAACCCTTGTTGCTTTCAGATGGAACAGGTTCCTCAGCTGTTCTGTTTCTGCTGCCCTCCTTAGAATTTCAATATGCACAAGGCACTGAATATTCATAAGAGCAATACAGCTTGTTTTCAGGCTCACTAAGTGTTCAGGCTTTATTTACGAGACAGTTCAGTTGAAGGTTTTGATCACTTTGTCACCTCATTTGTAAGATAAAAAATAACTAAGGATTAATCCACTGTTATTTTTATTACCTGTGAAGTTAATGTATAGGTAGATAATAAAGCCAGTGATTTGTTCCACAACAGTTATAACCATTAGCCTGGTCCTGTAAGTCTTATTTGTGTGAGCTGTCCTTACTCAAAAGGAAAATCCCAATGAAGATAATGAGAGCACTTCTGGCAGGAAAGGTTCTAGAGTTGATCTTTAATTAAAGTCCCTTTTAAAAATGTCATTGTGGAAATATTGCTCTTGCATTCACACTGTAAGCGACATGAAGAGTCAGTGAAGGTTAATTGCTTTGAAATTATATTTGTAGCTTTCTTAATTAGACTCTGAACTGGAGATTTCGAACTATCTTTCCAGGGATAACAAAGCACAGCAAAACTAACTGTTGTCTAAAGAAGGCCCTGCAATTAATGTAAATTCCCGTTCATACATTCTCTTTGGTAATTTTGGAGGTTGTACAAACCCTTTTGGTGTAAATTTAGTGCTTGAACCTTTACCTAACACCTATTTGAAAAAAATGGGTTTACTTTTCAATTTATTTTGGAGAAGCAAAAGGCAGGAAAAGGCTATTTTCTGCTGTACTGGTAAGATATACAAGCTGAAAGCTGAACACCCATGGTCTGGTTATAAAGCTACAAAGTGAGGTTGTGTGCAGGCACGTATCAATGTGCATCTTTGCTCCACAGGATCCTCAGACACCGAAACATTAAATGGCTGACACTCACCATACAAAAAGGTATGTTCCAAGCAAATGTCTCTTGCTGGAAGCAGTACAAACTGAAAGCACAGATGTTATCTGAAGTAGTAATCACTATAGGAGAATTGTATTCTTCAGTGCAGGAAAAATGCTTAACCCTCTGCACTCACAGGTAAACCACTAGTGGTAGATAGCTATCGTTGGCTAAGGCACCATCAGGTTTTTACCTCATTTAACATCAGAGAAAGAAAATCATCAGCTGTAGTAGCAGCAGCAACAACATGAGCCTGCAGTATTCCAGTGAGAATATTACCACACATCCCTGCAGTCTATTTGTTTGAAAATGGGTGTATTATTATCACTTTCTATTTATTTTAATTTTGCCTGACTTTTAAGGCCACAGCTGACTTTTTTGTTTATCTAAAAGAAAGTGTTTATTAATGGTTATTGGGGATTTTTCACATCATGTACCTAAAACAGGATCACTTTGGGATGAAGAACATATTAGTGGTCTTGTCTGTTTCAGATTTGGCACATCACAGCCTCAAAACTGCTAAAGTAAAATAGAGTCGTGAAAGTACTGAATCTCTCCTCTACCTTTTTCTGCCCTTCCCCCCAAATCACCCTGCCACTTGAAAAACTTCTTAATTTTAAATTGGTTCACGCAGGAATATTCATCTGAGATAAAATGAGCTTTAGGTATTTTTCAGTGATGTCCTGCTTCATTCAGTGTGCCAGGCAATTAAAATTTCCAGAATCAGAGAGAATTTACAAAACCCATTACAGGGTGTTTCCGAGTTTGGTTGCACAAAGATTTGTTTAAGAGCAGGTATCTTACAGAACTGTGATTCCCTGTTTATAAAAAGTCATTTACAAATGTATAGTTATACGGTAGATATATTCAAACACAAGTATGACCATCTTGGTTCAAAAAAAGTAACTGACCATGCAGCCCTGTTCCTCATCTCCAGTGATAGCAGCTCCCTGACCCATCCATGATCTTGGGGTGCAGCAGCTCACGGAGACATGGGCACAGATCATCTTGGTAGGGATGGGATTTATTAGGGATAATCTGAGCACAAGAGAAAGCTTAAAATGTAACTCCACCCCAAGAGACACATATCTTGGAAATCTGACAGGATGAGATCCTCATGTACCACAAGGGGACACAGTACAAATGAGAATAACCCCATTAACCTCTGGTATACAGGGTCATTTTTGTTTAATTAATCCAGATACTGTCCTAGTCCTCCTAATTGTGTAAATTTTAAATCTAATTTTTACAGAAGAGATAAATATTTATTTTTGAGTGGTTTATTCAATTACGTATTAATATATAACCAGAAAGTTTATTGACTTTGGAAGAAAAAAAAAGGGGGAAATAGCTCCTTATATAGAGTTTGAAATGTCTAAACAGTAATTAAAAGCATTTTCCCAGCTAGTATACAGCTATCTAAGAAATTGCAGCTAATTACTACTGTTACTATTCCCAGCTGACTAGCAGTTTACTATCTAAAATAACTAATGTGTTCACTTATTGTGAACTGTGCATTCTTGTAACTGATAATTTTCAGAAATGCTTTGGCGTATATAAAGCCCTTCCCAAGTTGTGGCTGCAGAAGAGAGATACTACTCAGAAGTCTATCTTGAAAATTATCATTCTGTATTCCACACAATTCCAACAAAATGCTTGCCTCAGCCAGGCAGACCTTTTTTTCCTCCAAAAAGAGATTTCCTATTACTTAGGAAATAAGATGAATTTTGGTCTTCTCTTGTACTGACAATTTTGTGATATACCCTATAAGGTATGCCGTAATCCCTTTAAAAGAAAATCTGAAGCCATGCTGCAAAAGTTATAGGCACGTCTCACAAATGCGATTCTTGCAATTTTCTTCTTTGCCTGTTTTGGAGGGAGGGCAGATGGTTAGCTGTGTCTCAAATGAATGAAACAAATGAAGTTTTTTTTCTGAAAGCTAGCCTTTCTCCACATCTGCCCTTTTCCATCTGAATGGGAAAGAAAAATGCAAGAAAGAAAAAGAACTTCAACACGATCTACTAAAATTGCACACGTTCATTGTACATCAGTATTTCAAAAATACAAATTCCTATTGAAAAAAGGCCTGATCAGGCCTTGCTGGTTTTGGTCTTAACTACTTTCCTTTCCAGACTCCACATTGTAAGCATTGTCAGTCATCTGTCTTTCCATGCTTTTAAAAGTGGCTATCACAAATGAAGACTGTATACCAAGACCATGTTTCAGACATCATCTGTATCACACTGGAGACCTAAATAGGAAAACCACGGCTAGATCAAAAAAGATAAACTGCCCATTATTTGCTGAGGTGAAAACATCTGAGGCCATGAAGAAAGGAAAAAATAATGAATTCAATACAAGTGTGGGTTTTTTTAAAATCATTTTATATTCAATTAGTAACTTTTTTACTAGTTAAAAAGCAAGTAAAAGCTTATGTTACTGCAACAGCAATAACTGAAAACTGACGCTTTAATGTAATATGGAGGCAGGATTTTATCAACTCTGGAGCGTTTCTATTACTGTTCTGAATAGGCGACAATTATCAGTGCTGCCCTTGGGAAGGGCAGTGGGTAGAGGTGAAAAAGAAATAATTTTATCAGTGATCAAGCCTTCATCTGGCACAGCTGATTCAGACTAATGAAAGTGCCAATCACAGTAATGCTACATCAGTTAACATGTGTTGGGATAAACACAAATAAAAAAATCCATTTCTACTAATACTTTCC
>NW_009646866.1:752459-772445 GCF_000708025.1 Charadrius vociferus
TCCCTACGTTTGGGGATAGGTGGGCATCTTTACTTATTGGCTCATTATATACAGGTCTTTCAATAGAATGTTTAGGTATATCTTGGAATAAGCACCAATTTGCACAAAGAAGAAATCTGTACAAGGTAAGTGAACCCAAACATAATAGACATTGACTGTTTACTGATACTAATAAAATAATTCTTTTGAACTCTACATTTCCAATTATTTGATATCTGCTCGGCACAATCAAAGATTAAAAGCACATACTAAAGATGTTCCTGAAATGTTCTGCTTCCCAACATACCCTGAAATTCTTGAAACAATTCAAATGCCTGCATGCAACTCCCTAGACGAATATCGAACAAGTCATTATATTTCCAAATTCTAGTGAAGCAGAATAAGACAGACACAGCCAATAGGCTGGAGCATGACGGGAGCACAAGAATCCTGTCAGAGCCAGAACCTTTTGGGAGAAGGAGAGCAGCTCACCCAGCATTTATTCAGTCCCAGCACAAAAGTAAAGGAAGACTACACAGAAAGCAAAAGAGAAAATGTCAGGCCTGCTGGGGAGTAGGGCTTCAAAGTCTGCAGTGATGTAAAAGAAGTGCCAGACAACAGCGGGAATGTTAATGAAACCAACACAGTATTTAATAAACCCCTCCTGGCAGTTTACCAACACAAACATGAGCAAGGCAGAAGAATTAAAAAAATATTCTGGTTCATATACGCCAATTCTCCTTCCAGCCACAAAACCCCTTTCTTACGTGCTGTAATTTTAAGGGAAGTTAATAGTTAATATTACTATTAATAAAAATATCAGTCCAGACACCCCAGTTTCTTCATTTTTTATTATCACTGGTCTATTCTTGAACTAATTTGCACCTACTCTTCCGCTCGCAGGGCACAATAACTGACTCATCTTTTTGCTGAAGCATTGGAAGACGCTGTAGACTGAACTTATGTCTATTCAGGGCACAGATACTTAGTGGACATGACCCTGGCTGGTGAGTGATGCTAGGAGCAGACTTCTACTGAAATTTTCCTGGAGATTTGCACCTGGTGTTGATTTTCTGCTATATTTGGAAAGACACTACTTATGGCAGAGGAGGTCTACTTTATTCATTCCTATTGCAGCTAATACATCTAATCCCTGAAAAATTGTTCATTCAAAGTGAGGCATTTAAAAGCACTACCTCAGCTTGGTTTCTCCCTGTATAAAATCACATATTTCAGACTTTGAGCTGCCTGTACTTCACTCTGTGTCACATGAGTCTTCTGTCAGTACCCTACTCAGTGCTGCCTATTCTTTGTGATTTTGTTCTTAGGTAGTCGGTGATTGTTTCCAGTATCATGAACACTGTAAGTACCCATAAGTCACCCTCTTTCTCTGAAATTTGACAGTCCTGAAATTCAAGATGGGACCTGAAAGTCACGTGGGTTTTATTTTGCATTTTGCAGGTGAATAAAGGCTTCTAGTAGTCAAATGGTTTCTCTAGTGATATTGGTGCAATACTGGTGCCATTGGTATGCTTGGACAAGTGTCACTGATAGGTTTTAACACTGGCATTTTGCAAGCAGTTTTGCTTCCATAAAAGTAAAAGATAGAGAACTACAGGCAAAATGACATTCTCTGCTACCTTTAGAGTTCTGCTTGTTCTACAGTCACAATTAGGAATGAAATGCAGTGTCAGTTTATTTTGACCATCACTGTTTGAAGGACTAATTTTGACTATGCTAAAGACACAGTAATGCTGAAAAAGAAGTTTTAATCACACCTTTAAGAGACAAAGAACAACTGCAGTTCTGACCCAAAAGAGAATTAGCCATTTGACTACTTTAGGTATGTAATTGAATTTCCAGTGAATCAAGAGGTACTTTTCTATTGATTTCTTTTAGTTTTGAGCTGGACCTTTAGTTATTAGAAACGCAGACAGACTTTATGCTCTTTCAGGCCTCTCCATTTCTCGCTTTGTGTGACAAAGAACTAATTTGAAGGCTCTAGACTTTAAGACGTGAACTAAGAAATTGATTTTTTCCAAGGTGAATCCAGGAGGAAAAGTTTTCATCTTGTAATTAGGATATAATAAAATACTCACTGATGGATCCTTTGTTGGCTGAATGGAGCGGTATAGCAGTCATTCTCCTCCAGATCTGGCAGTGTCTCCTTGTCCAGTTTCATTGGCTTTCTAGGTAACCATCCTCGAAACCTGCTTATTTGTTTCTCGATCCTGCAGCACATGAAAAGTGTGAGCATTTGAGATTCTGTGCTTTCATTACATGACAGAACACTTACAAAGAACACATGCTGGCAAACTAGGCCACTTAATATTTACAACTGGAAAAGAAGCAATGTCTTTTGACTATTTTGAGGTAGACCGAATTATACATGCTGAACTTGATTATTAACAACCAGCTTTCAGCGGACGAGCATCTTATTTTGTCTCAACAGAAAAGCATTGCTGATAGTACATGATGCTTTACATCGTCTCAAGCTCTTGGCAACTCTCTAAACCTTTATTTCGCAGCTTTTCAGTTAGTTTAAATTTCAGGTTTAATTGACACATTAGAATTTGGACGTATAAACATTAGAACAGCAGAGACTGTGACAGCGAGCTTTGGCAGCTGAACCCTAGCAAGTTGCATCCCTTTACTGCTCTCTGTACGGATTCTTACCTTGCAATTGATGCTATAAAAAATAGGCTACTATGTTCATTTGGTTCAACTGTAGTGTCTTGCAGTACTACAACCTCCATGAAACCAGTATATTCAGTATATAGATTAACAGGTGACTGCTACACAGATTTTTACATTTAGAAGGTGAAAGCAAACTAAGATCAAGGTGGAGAAAGGGCAGATTTAATTGCAAGTGCACTCATGCAAAGATGAACACTGAAATGAAGGGAAAGTGAAGAAGCAGAGATGATTGGAGAAGACAATTTAAACAAAATTCAAATCTGAACTAACACGTTATAACGAAAAACACATAAGAAAGATGAGACATGTCTGGCACAACGAGCCCTACTCTCTCAGAAGTTCCTGACACCTTCAAGTCCTGATCAGTGATCCCTGCCTGCAAAAATCATAGACTACAAATCATGGACTATGCACATATTTCTGTCACTGAATGACTCTTTCCAGGGCTGGAGATAAAGGGCATGACTGGACATCCTTTGAAGTTTAAGTCCAGTTCTGGGTGAAGTTCAAGGACTGGAAATGTAGTTGTTTCTTTTCTTTTGACAGAAGTCAGTGCAATAACTCTATGACCAGCAAACGTGGGCGCTGCACAGTCACTTTTGAGGGAGGGCAATCCATTACCCAAGCAGCTGAGTGTGTGGGAAAGTGACATGAATTATTACATACTTCCATTTAAAATACATATAATATTTCCTGGAATATTCAAACTTCTCCCGTTGGATATTTTTTTCTTGGACAAGAATGTTCATGCTAATTTTTAAACATGGACACATTTCAAAATTGTAACTGAATTAGCTCTACTTGCTTTGGTAACATTTGTGTATTCTCATTCTGGGAATACTGTATGTCAGGGGACGTTATTTACCATCAGGACTGTTTGGAAGAACTGGAATGTGTATGCAAACATAACATAAGACTAAATCAGAAACTCTTCATGGGCAGTGTTTGCACTGGCACAGCAGTTCAGAGCACATGAGGAGGTAGTTTGCAAATGTCCGTGCCCGAGTCCAGGCGAGATGTCAGATCTAGGGTTGTAAAGGGTCTGACCAACCATAACTCTCCAGTTGCAGCATCCAGCCTGACAGCCTTGAGCTACTCTGTGCAGACACTGATAGGAATGACAAGGGAAAAGTAAGTTCTCTATAGGGGAATTCCCTGTCTCTGCTTCCAGTCTTTCCTCTGTAAAGGCCACAAGCTCTGTATTACTGTATATTCAGTAGGCTTACTGACTCTGGGTATGGAAAAGGAAGAGGAATCAGGCAGAAGGGTTTTCTAAATATCCGTTCCATGCTTGTTTGCTAAATAAATCGTTTGAATTCTCTAAGCTATTAACACCCTTGCTAATCTGCAATCCTTTCCCATTCATCCTGCAAGTCAATGTGCACATTTGAGATAGGCGTGCTGCAGGTTTATCACACCAGGCATGCAGGCACGGAGTGCTTTCCCCACTTAAGAGCAATGAATTATTCATGTTGGCTCCTCACTGAGGGCACCCAGAATTTGACTGGTTTGCCATTCCCAAGACTCAGATTACTTGGCAGGCTCAGTGAGCCTGCTGGCAAACAGGTCTGAGAAGGCTGCAAAGCTTTGCTGCAAGGCCCAGAACATACACTATGGCAAAGCCATCCCTAGGGAAAAAAACAACTGGTTATCTCCTTGGAAAAGAAAAATTACAAAATTCTTAAATTGCCTTCAGCTTACCCCAACAGTGCCATCAGCCAGCAGTGCAGGCTTTGTACTCTATAGCAGTATATCTCTCTCAAAAAAAGCTGAGAGAGTGGTGTTTGTGCTAACAAACACAGACACGAAGTGTTAAAAATCTACGGTGTTTTATCACTTCTTCAAGGCTAATCCATGCCTTACTCTCTTATGGAGAAGCTTATATACTCAGCTGAATAGGGCAACAGTGTTTGGAAAGCAGAGCAACCTACACAAAACAATAGAGCGCATGGAGTGATGGGCCACTGTAGAGTTAGCCACAATGAAAGACGAGAGTGGAAGATCTGATAATAATATCCTTCTTAAATTCCTTCTTTAAAAACACTTGTTACCCTCATAAGGCAAAAAATAATTCTTTTAACTCACACAATGTCTCAAAGACAGTCTCTTCCACTTCAATCCTGCCCCTGCTCTAGAAGTCTAGTGTTCACTCAGTGCCCTCTTTCTGAAGATACTTACTGTGCTTAACTCACACAAAGGGTTTCTCAAATTCTTTTCAAAGAAACTGTTTTCTCACTAGGAATAGAGGTAGCGATAGAATTGTTTTTTCAAAAGAAAGAGGAAGTGAGGACAATAAAAGAAGTTTTGAATCGAGACTGATTTTTATTTGTGGGTCAGCTTTGATAGAGCTTTACGCAGACATTGTAGTGCTAGATATTGTCTTAGTTTAAATTTTAACCACAATGCACGTACTGTATAGGTACCTGATACCCCTCCTTTCCTCTAAAATGTATTAGGGGAGTTTTGCTATTTGAAATTTTGAGATCACTAGAATTTTTCAGAGAGAAAATTCAAGTCAGGTTGACAAGTTGCAAGTGAGCTGCTCTGCGCTTTGCCTTGTAACAAAAGTCCTCTTTAAAATAAATTTTACCCGAATGTCAATATAAAGTTTGGCTCAGATCAAAAAATGGACTAAGGCTTCAGTTACTTCTAATCCTCACTGAACTAGGAGTGGAGGAAATAGACACTTTTATTGCAGCTGTATATCTGAGTTTCACATAAATGAAAATAAAGCTGAATATGGTTTCTTTTTTCCCCACTGGGACTATTCAGTTATAGCTTTTCCGCCTCAAGTAGCTATTTATAGACCTGAACATAAAAATTGAATTTAGCCAAGTGTTCTCATCACTCAAGAACTAAAATACCAGAAAAAGATCATACCTGTTTCCATACTGACTTCAAATTGCATCCCGACTCATAAGAAAATGAATGTGAAGCAGAATTTCATACACCACATATAAATGTTAGAATCTTCACCTACTCCTTCCTATCTATTGCTTTAGTCAAAGCAGCCATGTCTTAACTAAAATCAAGACAAATCCCAAAGTTAACAGACGCTATAGTATTTACTGTAAGGTGGGGATGGAAAGTGGGGAGCATCAACAAGTTTTAGAAGAATTGTGTGCATCTATTAGCCTGTGCTGACTAGATAAAATGCCTTAACTCTACAACGAGCCCATTTGCTGCTTACTAATATAACGAAGCAAATACTATAATGTGAGATCAATGTTGGTACTCTTAAGTCACCAGCACACTGTCATGGAATTTAATATATAAAATGCTTTTTAATAGGCTTATACAGCAGAGTCATAATATGTGATTTATTTTCCCATGGATGTTCATCTACTGACATTATCTGCAAAGTGATACAGCTGTTTACTCCAGAATGAAGATTTTTCAAATTTAATTCTTTGTCAGAGGTTCAAAGGAATATTTCCACTGACCTCAGAGCGACACAGTAAATCAAATGCTAGACCCTTTTGAAACCTGCATCAACAGCACTGTGGCATTAAATGCCAACATATGATCTGGTCTTTTCCAAGCCTGTGCATTTTTTAGGCTTTTTGGAGACATTTTCATTTAATTGTCCAAGGTGTCAAAAAGAAAAAGCGAACTGCAGCCTTGAAAGTTTTTCGTTGCATTGTTAGACACAAACCAGGCATCAAAGATAACCTTAAAGATACTTAATAATTGAGTGAAAGCACTTCAAAGAGTCTTGAAAAATATTCATCTTTCAAGGTCATAACGTTATACCAGAGATGAACCTGGTTCGTTGCCTTCCTGTCTACCAAAGGGACTTCGGTCAAGTACTAAGCAACCCAACAGAGGAAGCAATAAATAAATAATGCCATCGCTATTACAAGTAAGCAAGTTGCATGGAAATGAAAAAAAGCTGTAACTGTGGTATTTTAACCCCGAGAAACTCACTAATGAGCTACATGAAAATGAAGAGATGTATTGTTTGCATTAACACACTTATTCTTCTTTAAAAGACTCCACCAATCGAAAAATATCTCCTTATTCCTAATAAAGGCAACGCATAAAATGCCTCTTTTACATTGCAGATGCCTTAAAAATGCAACTTCTGTATTTGTTTTTGCAGATGTCCTTGTGTGCAATCACTTCCTCCACCCTTCCTACAAACATAGCTAATAAACCTTTCCTTCCAGCTTGACCTTAACAATTATTTTTGTTATTGAGTTCAAATGAACGTAAACTGGACTGGCACAAGAATTGTACTCACCTATTCATGAACTTGTATCGGCGGTGCAGGTAATAGATTTTTCTCCTGGAAGAACAGCAAAAATGAAGCCAGTCGAGAAGAAAACCCATCGTCAGTTACAGTATGAACTAGCAAGGAAGGAAAGGAGATTGAAGACAGAAGCCTGTAAGAGGTGGAGGAAGAGACTAAAAGAGAGATTAACAGAACTGTCACTGGAAGCCACACAGACTCTGGTGGCATTTGAATTGCAAGAAGGTCATAATTTTCCCATTGTCTTCTTTTCTGCTATTTTGTCATGTGTGAAAGATGGGGACCCAAAGCTGTTTCTACTTTAAAGAAGTCCCTGAACTGTTGCTGGAATTCCATAGGGCTGATACAAATGTGTACAAATTATCCCACATCCACTAGTGAATGGTTAAATCCACATTTGGTAAAATACAAGGGGAAATCACTTAGAAAAGCCAGGAAAGTGGTACCTGATGCTGCAATATGCCATAACACATGCAGTATCAACTGGGACCAGTGCTTGCTGTTGGGGTAACATCCCTTGAAACAGAATATAGGCTACACAAGCAAATAAGTATGTACTTGCCCCCACTCCCCCCGGGTATGCAGCCGCTCCCTCTGCACTTTGTACAGGCACAGCTGATTTCTGCTGTCAGTGCAATAAGCTGTGTGAGCGTGCGTATGGGGAACAAGTGAGCAGACAAGGGTGCACGAGCAGACACATGCTGACCACACTCTTGGCCTTCTTCCTGACCAGTCCTGCAGGGCAGAGCAGCCCCCTAACCATCCTGTGTAGATCCAGAAACGGGAGTCCACCTCCTGTCCCACTCTGCTGCTGGCAGCTCTTGTTCTTCTCCTACATGCCTATAACCCCACAGCTATCAGGATTTGACCCATCACCTTCAGCAGAGAGATCTCATCTTCATGAGAGTTCAGAAAAGCTGAGGGCTTTTAGGTGTGGGTTTGGGACTGATACTCCTTACTGGAAGATTTGGGTGTCTGCCTGAACTCCGGTTTCCTCCTCCCGAGGCTGACTTTGTCATCCGCTGAAGGTCATTGCTAAATCAAGGTGGTTTCTATGTATTCTGAGAGGTTCCATCATGTAATGCTGAACTGTACCACTTACGGAAAATGAAGGGCTCACATCACACATATTCTGAATATTTGTGTATATTAAATGTACTGTAGGAATGTTGTTAGTGTCTTGAAAGCAGGAATGGTTAAACGCTTTCTAAAATAAGACAGCACTGATGCTTTATAAACTATAGGAAAAACCTGATTAGTATTCCAGGTCAGTTTTCAGAACTTAGAATTTAAATAGCGCATAATATTTTGACATTATTTTTATTATCGGTGTCCATAGTGTGCTGATGAAGTGAAATTTTCAAAACAATTTCATGTTGCCCAGCCTACTTTGGCCAACTTCTCCACAAGATAGTGTTATTTATCTTGCTCTACTTAGCAGGAGCAGAGAAGGGTCAAAGCTAAGTGTTTCTGAAGATGCCATCCAGCTCTTGATTTTGCTGCAAATATTCAGAGGTATCCACTGTTTTGGCACCCCTGTTTTGAAGCAGCAAGGATTTTATTCGCTGTTGTGTGGACCTTGGACAATTCCAACCTAAAATATCAGGAGCTGCAAGCAATTGGCAGCTTTTAAAGCAAGGGGTTAGACAAGGGCACCTGGAAACAGGCAGTCTAGACTAGGGGACATGATGTAAAACGCTGGTCCTTGTTTTTAAATGGTAAACAGTACTGTTGCTCCTAAAATAAAATTTAAGAGCCTACCCAGCAGACATTTGTAAATCACCATGATTTCCTCTTAACAATACTGTAATAGTTCTCTCTCTGTGGATGTGGAAAGAATGAAGCCGTGGTCCTGAAGCAGGTCAAGAAACCTTTAGTATTTTCGATGCTTTCTATATAATCTGTATGGCATCTACTTTGCTATCTGCTGAGAGACAGATTTCAAAACAGGGACTTCAGATCCGGAAAGAACAAGCTGCTAACAGTGTCTAAAATCTGAGCTCCTAGTATATTTCTTAATCATGAAACCTTGTCCTCCTGCTGGGGCAGGTTCATCTCAAGGAATGCCACAGAAGTCAAAGGAGGTACGCTTTTGGCCCAGCCCATTGTTTCTATGGCTAGAACACTTTTTTAAAAGAATATGAACATCTTGAAATAACTTGTGATAGCATTTCAATTTCTCTCTTTAGCACTAAAAGCACAAGAAAGAACAGTTGAAGATTTGCTGTGAAAGTGAAAACCAATATACATACTGAATAAGCCTGCAACTTTGTCCTTAATTCATATCCATTTTTCCTAGCAAGTTCTGTACTGCTACAGCTTGTCTCATACAGAGGCTTTTTTCATCCTTAAGTAAGAAGAAAACAGAAGAAATCCTACAAAGGACACCAACTCACTAGTTGCATATTCTGGGTCTGATCCTTTTCTTGTTCAGGAGTAATTCCATTAAAATCAATGGAGTTATGCATCTATAAACCCTGCTAATTGAAAGAAGAATCAAGACCTCTCAGTTCATGGGTTTTGGTCAGTTCCAGTGGAAGTCTTTATGCTATTTTAACAGTTCTGATAACCAGCAGAGTAAAAATGAATATTTTACATAGAAAATTTCATAGCCCAACATGCAAATAATATTTAATAAATGATAAAAATTAATCTGAATGACAGTGTGGAATGAATTTGGTTATCAGTAGCATTTAATATAAGTTCTTTATTTTCTCCACAGAAAGAAGCATTAATAGTCTGAATTGTTGTCCTACTAGATGGGATACTTATTTATAATCTGTATTTCCATAATTACACACTATACAAGCAATTTACAGGTGCTGAACATACCAGATACGTCCAACAGACATGCACCTTCTGTGCTGCCTTACGTACCTGGATCTTCTTGACCTCCCATTGATTTCAATGAAATGTCCATTTAAAAAACAGCAGCGCACAAGTATGCAGGGGGCTCCAGCATTGAAGGGGTTAAAGGGCCTAAGGATAGAATACCCCATGAAAACAGCTGCACTGCTACAGCTCACCTTAATTTCAAACCAGTACTGTACTGAAATTGCAGGCATTAAGAAGAAACAGCAATGAATATGGTATCTAAGGTACTCCATTTATATTTTCTAAAGATGTGTGGTATCTTATAGAAGAGCTTTTCCATGTGCATTTTGGTGTTATTATTACATTAGTTTTACAGTATAGTGTGACTTTGGACGTTGAGACAAAAGACAACTACACCTACCTGAAAGGCATTCTTACATTCATTAGTTCAGCGTATTTGCCCAGGACCTCCCAAGGGGCATGCAACTTCACAAAGATGATGTCACTGTTTGTTAGAGATGACTGCAAAAGAAAAACAAAACAGCCACCAGGGCTTAATTTTTCAAGCAAAAAAAGAAAGAAACTGTGGTCAGTAGTCATCCCTCCCACTTCCCGATTCTTCCTCAAGCATGGGTAGTTCTACCTGCATTTTGTGAACTAAATTTTCCCTCCGGTTTCCTGAAAGCCATGTTGTGACTCCCTTCTATGCTGCATGTGTGTTTCCTTCACATGGAAAAGAGGACACGGAGGGCAGGCTGACATGCACTTGTGGGTTACCCAAGCATGGGGTGGGAATAAGGTTGGTGGGTAAATCGGAATCTGGAAGCTTGGTCCTGAACTTCAGCTAACATCAAATGGCAAGTCAGGATCTGATTCTGCCAATTGACTTGGTTTTCTGTGCTCACACAGAAGCACAGATGTGTGGAGGCACATTTAGCAATCGAGAAAAGTTTGTATGACAGGGTGGTCTTATCCTTGTTGCCCCACACGGACAAATAATGAAGTTCCAGCTACAGAGGTGTGGTCTCCAGCTTCCCTTCCTCCAGCTTCCCTCTTGGCCACATGAATTCTGAATGTTAGAACTAAAGCCAGCGGGAAAAAGGAAATCTGATGCTGCTCACAGCATAATAAGGTACAGATTTGTTGCCCAGGAAGGTCGAGAGCCATGACTATGCCAGCAAGATCTCTTTGCAGTCCTACCATCTTCTTTTCTATGGGTTGTGCGTAGCATGAAGAGAGCTTTATGTAGGGTATGCACACCAGAACAGCTGTTACCTAACAGAGCACTGTTTGGTGAAGAACAGAGAATATGCAGTAAAGAGAAGGGGAGAAATTTAGCTGTTTGCACTCAGGAAGAGAAATAGTGCTTTACAAGGAAGCTACAGCAGGGGGAAGCCAACTTCAGACCAGGCAGCTGCGTGTTAATACTGGAAGATAGTTGTTCAAATTCTAATGAAAATCAATGAAATTTTCATAAAATTGCATACAATATAGCTTTAGACAACTGAGTGGATCACACTAAGAGGGACAACTACTACAGGCTGAGTTCAAGGAATACCCAGGAAATGGGTAAAGGTGTACAGGGTGTGAGAAAAGGAAGGTGTGAAGACTGAGAAAAGCAGGCAAGAAAATTGTTAGTTGGCTTTAGGTATGATTTCCTCATTTTTTAGACATTGTACTATATTCAGTATTTCTCACATTAATTCTTGGTTAACACACCTTACTGGGAATTCTTAAATCTAGTATTGTTTATCTGGAAGCTACAATGACTACATGGGTGTGAGGTTGATATTTTTGCTTTTGATGCCTGTTTGATTCTTACCTCCACTGTCCTGACAGATGCTGAAATTATTGAAACTGCTATAGCGTGTTAATATCCTTAGAGTAGCTACAATGTTATTACTAGTTTGTGAAGTGATAGGAAGGAAAGCTTCAACAGTGAAGATACATATATATGATTTTCTTTAGCCCAGAAAAAAGAAAAAAAATTCCAACCCAGTCACTAGACAGTTAAGATTTTTAAAAACAAATAGAATATCATAATCCTCAAAAATGGACACAGAGAAACATTTGTACCCAAAGTACTATTGGGCTGCATGAAAAAAATAGATTTAGTGTATAATGGAACAAGTGACTTCCTGATATTAAAAACTGCAGAAAAAAAAAATTTGTTGTTCTTTTGCTGATGACTTTCTGAAAAATATTTCAACGTGAAATGATACAACAGCAACAAAATACCCCCAAGCGACATGCTTCAGAGACAGTGAATTCAGTTGGACTCTTTCCATTGACTTTTACGGATTCTAAATCAGTCCTCTAATGATGTTTTTCTTTATAGGTACATTTCACAAATTATCTTTTATTTTCCCTGAGACGTTAGCAATAGACACCACAAAACCAAGACTAAGTTCTGCTGCTCTAAAAATTTCTTGCAAACTACTCTCTCAAAGATAAGGTTAAGTAAGCAGTGGACTGGCAATTTTGTCATAACCAGTTCAGATCAAAAAAACCAAACAAAATCCACCACAACTCAAAAGAACTGTCTAATAAGCCCAATATACAGAAGGAAACTATGGTCCTGACACACCAATAAAATTTGAGAAATGGAGGAATTTTATTAATAACAGCCTGTAAATTTAGTGATGGCTGTTAAACACAAAGCTTATAGGCATTTTCCAGCATATTGTAGTTTATGTCGTACTGGATGTGGCAGCCACAGTAACATGACTTGTGAGATGCTGTTTCACAAGTGAACACTATCTTCCTCTATGTTATGTTTCTATGTTCCTATATGTTACATGTTTTCACACAGAAACACGAAAATCTTCCATATAGTTATCACAACACAGATGTATAAAGACTATTTTTATTCTGTATTTTGTAATGTTATTTTATCAGCTTTGTCAACAGAAGATCTAATCAAAATACGTTCGGAACGTTCAGTTCTTTTCAGAAGAAAGAGATAACAATGCTAAATTATTAATACAGAAATCCATTTCTCTTGGGTTTGCTCATGTTAAGTGTTCATAAAGGAAAGCACTAAGAAAGCCTGAGAAAAACAAGATGGGAAAGAGAAGAACTAATCCAGATGGAGGAATAATTGAATGAAATGTCACATTCACTTAATCTAAGGAGAAAATAGCTAATCAAAATACCTGAAAAAAGTATCAAGAGTATCATCTTAGTTACAAAAATACTTTAGTGAATGGAGTCCTAAAGTCTGTTTGTTAGATGAGTATTTAGAGACAATATCCTTCAGCTTCTAAATGTTTCATTGAGAGAAGAGGAGCATTCTTCTGTTGTAATTGACTTTTGAGGCTTGGCTCATTAAATGGTTTGGAGAAGTAAACTCAATTTCACATTATGGGAACACGCAAACAAAAATCAATATAACATTGTTCCCCTTGGAAATTTAAATAAGACGACTATTGACATGAGCAATCTGCTAGAAAGTGATGTCTAGATGATGAAGAAAGAAAAATAGAGGAATCAAGGGGAAAATGAGATAAGCTAATTTGCAAACACAAAAATGGAAGAACTGTTTGGACTGACCTGCAGCACCAGTGTGTATAGACTTATCGCCGTACAATAATTGTCAGGTCACCAACGTGCAAATAAATTAGTTGTTTCAAACAGATTTCTTGAGGAGGAATACCCATAGCAAAACAGATTTTCTTCGGGTCAGTAATAACATTCTTGCTGGTTTTCAGAGCAGTGCAACCCCAGTGTGACAAGAGACTCAGAGAATCACAGACTAACGTAGGTTGGAAGAGACCTCTAGGGGTCACCTGGGCTAACACCCTAGCTAAAGCAGGGCCAACTTTGATCAGGTTGCTCAGGGGCTTGTCCCATTGAGTCCTAAATATCTCCACAGGCAAAGATTTCACAGCCTCTGGGAAACCCTCTTACTAAAACTGGCTGGAGAAAAGAATGTTTTCTACGGAAGAACACTACTCTTCTCCAGAGAAATACTGGGTGAAAACGACAAGTTTCTAGGCATGAAAATTCATGAAAATTC
Source organism: Charadrius vociferus (assembly GCF_000708025.1). NCBI lineage: Eukaryota > Metazoa > Chordata > Aves > Charadriiformes > Charadriidae > Charadrius > Charadrius vociferus. The sequence continues at coordinate 766,220 of NW_009646866.1, forward strand.
AAACTGTTCAGTGCAAAGACAGCATTCTTTATCAAACAACTTGTGTCTTACAAGAACTTTTTAAACGTTATTATTCTGATTGAGAAGCATTAGCAAGGTGCATTTGGTTTAATTGAACCCTGATCTTCAAAACAGGTTTGTGTGGTAGAACTCGGATCACCAGAGTCTGGGTTACAGATAGTCAATATCCAGTGAGTTTCAGTCTTCAGTGCCATTAATCTACTATTTATCACAAGCTGTGATTTTTCTCTCCTTCTTCTTTCCATTCTCCAACCCCCTTCTAGAGCTGGAAATTATATTCCATAATTCCTGAAAATATTAGATCAGTATTTGGTAATCACAAATTTCTATAGTCCATATCTCTGTATCAGATATATTCACTAATTTCCAAACTTTCTGGCTTCACTGACAAATCACTTTAGTACCATATCACTGCTGCCGCCAATCCTAGAATACAAGCAGTACCATAGGCCCACATATTATAGATTTGCCCTTCTGGCAAGACTACCTTTCTCTTTTACCAATAAGTTCATACAGACTCCGTATTTCCCAAAGAAAACAAATCAACCACAAACATGTTTATAAACAAAGCTCCGTATTATTCTCCAGTATCACTACATCAGGAGTGGGAGAGACTAAAGTAGGGGCCATTTATGTAACTCCAAAAGCATAAACACCCGCTTTGGTGAGTTGCAGTCATCACCGAGGCCAAGGAAAACTTGTAAAGGGCAGGTTCTCATTCTCTTTCTGAAAGTGGGCACAGAGTGGTGTTAACTGCTGTTTAATTTAAGTCCTGGCTATTAAACTCACATGTACTCCTGCAGGCATTCTAAGTCCTTTTGATGGCAGGATTTAAATACATATATTCACTGTTGACCTGGCTCTGCTTGTTCTGAAGTTATCATTGTTAGTCTGAATGGAATCAAAGTTATGCTGACATTGAACATCTCTTGAGAAGCTCACATTTTGCTGTATTTGCAGGCTGTCTTCCAGGATCAAGGCTGGAGATTAGTATCTTTTGTCAAATACCCTCTTGAACATTCTCCTCCAACAATGACTTTTTGTGGTTCATTATCAATAATATTGTCAAGTCATTTTAAGACAAAAACAACTGTAGGACTCACCTTAATACAAGCATTTCTTGAGTCTAAAAGTTAAGAAAGTAGAGGAAAGAGATTCACAGCATGTAACCTTGAAGAAGGATAAAATGACAGTGTCTTCAACTGAATGGTATAACTGTTTATTTGCCTTGAGGCTACTAGAGAGGCAACTGCAAAAAACCAATGCTCTCATTTATGTATGCATGTCAATAGGGAAAAGAAATCAGGATTTACCATTAAGGTGTTTTCCTTATTATTATTTAAGAGAAAAATACTCAAGATCGGGGCCCTCCTCATCTTTTAAAGCCTTCCTCATAAAAGTTAAAGGAGATAAATAAGATTTTGAAACAGATCCAGAACCAGAATTAAACTTTGCCTGCTTTAGCAAGACCCTGGTAAGGCAAGATAAAAAGCCAGAATGGGAACGGTTCTTTAATTTTCGGCAAACACAGCTTATTTCTGTTAAGACCATAATGCAGGAAAAGCCAGAAAAGGAGAGAAAATCAACATCCTTCCTCTAGTAACAATTCTCTCTATAATCAAGCTCCATATGATGTCTGAGTGCAGAGTAGTAAATAGTAACTGCTGCAGGTTCCACTGTTTTTGAGAGTTACTCTGTTATGTTAACAGCACAGATTGATTTGCCATGTGGAGTGAATTAAGTGCAAAAACAAAACCCAGCAAATTTTAGTTGATTAAACCATTCTTCCTCTGCAAAACCAAAGTAAATGTAAATTCACAAGGGTAATTCCATAGAACTGGAAAAGCAGCAGTAATAGGCTGCCAATACTTTTCAAAAGTGCATATATTACCATTGGGTAATTACTTAGATACTGTCAATATACGTCCAGTTTCAGGGAAAATATTACATACTCACAAACATTAACCTCCATGTTCATGGATCAGAGGAATCTAGTAAATAACAGTGCCAATATCTTTCATATATATACTTTCAGTCAAAGTAGAGGTTTAGTGAAAAAGGGGAATATACTGCTCACATTTTAATTAGGATTTTAAGAAGCTTTTGACTTACAAGAAACTGTAGTGAAAAAGCAGTAAGGATGAAAATAAGTGAAAATAGAAAGACCTAACGAATAAATAGGAAGCTGTTAATAAAACAATTTTGACATAAGAGGACACTGACATATAAAATATAGAATAACTTGATATAAGGAGACAGTCACATGATTTAAATTTAAGATTATTTTTATATGAAATCTCATGAAAAAAATTGGTGATGGGATAAAGCTTTATTTTCACTTTGCAAAATACTTCCAGAGGTTCAGCTCCAGTGGAGTCAGTAATGTAGGCAGGTGGCTGCCTATTGCCAGCATTCAGGCAATGTGTCATCTAATCCAACTCAGAGCAGGTGTCATTGTTACAGTGCTTAATTTCTGGCAGCAGTTGACAGGATTTCAGTGCTGGAACAGAACAGAGTTAGTAACAAGGGGAAATGTTTGCAAATGTCCTTTCATGTAGACAAAAATGTTTGAGTGGGAGGGCAACTTCAAGAACAGGGTGGATTACCTGAGTAGAAGTAAAATGCAAATACTATCTCATTGCTCAAGTTTCCTGTCCAATGATGAGATTACAATCTGCAATAGAGAGATGCAAATTCCTTTGAGATAAGAAAACAACATGAGAAAGGATGTCTTTAATTCTAACTAATGTCACCTGAATCCACAGGATGGCTCTCACAGTAAGGTAACTTAGATGTAGTAAATCTACCATGGAAATAATATCCTCTGACTTGGACTCCACTTCCTAGAGAAAAGGATTAGAAATACCTGCAGCATGACTATCTTAATGGAGGAGGTTGATCTGACTGTGAGGCAATGATTAAAGATTTCTTGATAATCCCATTAGCAAATACCGAGTGAATAGAGGTTTGACCCATCTAGGTAAGATTTCTGTGACAAAATAGCCAATCATGTGGATTTTATCTGACAAACAGATAGGATGTATCTTTTAATTCCTCTGGACTGGAAAATCATTATAAACATGTGAAATTGATTATTTGCACATTTAAAAATGCAAATAGCTGAAACCTCTGAGCAGAACAATGTGTTTTTACTTCTGAACACATTATTTGACATTGTCTCTTTACATCAGTTACATACTGCAATTCTGGATTAAAAATGTTAATATTTTATACAGCGATAGTTGAGATCATCAAACCTTTTTGACTACAATGGGCCTAAAAAGGTCTCTTATGTACAATGTTTTACTTTTGACACCACGGGCCATTAAAAATACATCATACGATTGAACTACATTTTATCAGGCAGCTTCCTTTGTGACTTATCCCAAGTGTAAAATACAAAAACAATATTTTTCCAGTACAGATTTATGTCTCATTAATAATTTTTTGAAGTAGGAAATACTTACATTTAATGAATTGTCTATTAAATATTCATGTTTACTTTTAGAGGCTTATTGGAGAAACATTGCTTTGGCAAAGAAAAGGGCAATTTATTTTTCGTCCAACAGTTAATTTCACAAACTTAATAATCAATCAAACACACAAAACGTGCAGGCAGGCTTATTACAGCTTTTGCATGCAAATAACCTAGAGGAACTGAACAAGCTGCTTATCATAGCATCATAGAATAATAGACGTTGGAAGGGACATCTGGAGGTCACCTAGTTCAAACCCCTGGCCAAAGCAGGGACAACTGGAGTGGCTTGTGGGGTTTTGAATATCTCTGTGGAAGGAGACCTCATAACCTCTCTAGGCACCACAGCATGTCTGGACAGAAAGGCCACCACTGACCTCCCATGTAGACGCAGAAGCATTTGCAGCAGCCCAGGATCTGAGCACCTGCCTATGCTCCAGCAAGATGAAGCTATTTGGTCATTCAACTCCCTCTTCAGAGTCTTGTTTCTCAGCTCAAACAATCAGACAAGAAACACTTATATCACTATCAACCTAGACTCCAAAGTCTTCAGAGTCAAGACTTCCCAGAATGCAGTGAACTGTCCTGTAGCTCTCTCTTACAGTCTGTATACCTATGTTTGACAGTGTAATGCAAAATTCTTTCTAAAGAGAGACACCAGTGAACTCAACAAGACCACAGCCAAGGAAGACACTACTCCAAAGGACACTATCAGGAGAGAGGCTTTAGTTCAGTCCACAGGGCATGATGAAGCCCCAAGTTCTTCAAGTCAGCTACATAACCACAACATGAGAAATTACAGGCCGAGATGTGAGCCCTGGCTGGAGAGGGAGTAGCGGAGTTAGTGGACACACATGTTAGCACGGCTAATTAGGTCAGGTGTTATCCCATGCTGATGTGACTATAATACCTGTTAAGTCATTTGGCAACACCTGGGGGGGTCTCTGCACCATACCTGGTTGTGCAGGACACACATGTGCCTCTGCTCTGCAGGAAAGGGAAAGTCACAGCAGACCACTCTGACAGCACCTTCTTCTGACCTGAGGCAGGTCCCCATTTTCCAGGAAAGGAAAGGCACCAAAGAAAATGCAGGACTCAGTTAAATGAAGGGGAAAGATGCATGTGAAGAACGTGAATCATTCACAATTCTACCAGTTATAGTTCCCCATAAACTCTGATAGTCTGGGCAACTCAAATGCCTATTCCCTTGGCTCACATCTCAGTTTTCTGAGCTTTATTTATCTTACTGCTAGGATTATTGGAAATGGAAAGAGTTTGAGGAGTCATCTTCTGGTAATTCATTTCACATTGTTCAACTCAGTGCTGCAAAAATCTTCTGCCTAGCTCATCTGAAGGCAGAGGCATGATCAAGCCATTTTCCCTTTCCTCTTACCCATTGTACAAATAGTTGTTATATTCCTTTAATAAGATGACCATAGAGAATTCCTGAGCAACTGCACTCTGTAGTCTTGCTAAAGGTACTCAAGTGATCTGATGCGTTGAAAGGATGTAAACAACAATTTTACAGGGGAAGTTGCCTTGCAAATCTGCCAAGGCATATGGTAGAGCAGCCATTTCTCCAGATATGATGCCATTACTACCTGAAAGGGAAGTGCTTTCCAAAGAAAAATTTGACAGTGAGAATAGGCTTGATTATCACTGTTCAGCTCCCAATTCAGATGAATATAATGAGGTAGATTTACCTTTTTCTAAATCCCAAACCATGCTCAGACTGTGTAAGACTTCCCACAAAAAATTAAATATGCAAAACAACAAGACATAAAGACAAATCTATCTTAATGTGCTGGCTTCACCAAGTCACAGTTTCAGGTTGATCATGAAAAGAAATGTTACAGTCTAGTGCTGAGAGGAAATTTCTAATAATTGATGGTCTACATGGTTTTTCATCTGTCTCTGCTCATCTAAGCTGAAAGTAATTTGACTTCTGTATACAACTAGATCATCATGATGTTAAAAAAGTACACATCAGAAACAGAAGGAAAAAAAAAAGTTTCTTAGGCAAAAGTGGCGTAATTAGAATTTAACTGGAGACAAGATGCAACGTCCCTAAACTGAGACAGGAGAATATCGGTTCCTTTGTGCATCTCTGTACATATCCCTTCATTTGCTAGATGTGCTTTAAATGAAACAAGGTCAATATACGACAAGGGCAAACTATGATTTTGCTTTAGACTGCTCTAATTTGTTGTGATAAAGGAATGTCCATACATGACACCTAAACATCAGCTCCACTGTTGATCAATCATTCCCGTTTCCAACCCAATGTGCCTATTGACATAAGGTGTTGGATGAAAACATCTCCTGTATGACACAGAAGAGAAACGCAGCACCAGAGGGAGCCCAATATTTTAACGGTTCAGATAAATGCGATAGAGGACAAAGATGATTTGCACTCCTAGTTCAGAGCTTTTACATGAAGATTTAACAAGAGGAGCTACAGAAAACAAGCAAGTCTTCTTTTGCTTGAAAGCCAACATTGCTATAAAATGAGGTAACACTAGTTTTTATCTGATTGCATATGTTGCAAAGTGATGGTACTAATCCTAAAATTGTTTGCTGAATAATATTGAATTTTGAGATCCCTATGATACTGTGAAACTAAGGCCACAGGTAACACGCACACTGTCAAAGAATCCCCCTCTCCAAATTCACTTGCACTGTGGAAACTGCTGTAATGAAGATGTTTGCTTAATAAAAAATATTATCTTT
>NW_009646866.1:772468-782247 GCF_000708025.1 Charadrius vociferus
TGAGAAGTCTCCAGCTAGCAAAAGGCAGATTGTTCATCTTAGGAAAGTGCAAACATCTTTGTTACCTATTAACAGAAATAACACCACATGTAAATGTTTCTAGACTTTTTTATTTTTGCCCACTTTGCATAGCGGGGCTGTGCCTTTAAGAGCTGCAGCAGAGAATTCACAGTCCGAAGGTGACACAGAAGTTATCAAACCGTTTTTTAGCTCTGTACTATTCAGATACTTTTATCCAGTGTAAAACTTTGTAGTAGAATTGAAATTCTCACCTATTGTACCTCTGGAACTGGCATACTTACAGCAACCTGTTTCATTCTTTTACATGGGGATGTCTAAAAATGCAACTTGAAAATAAAAATAAGATAAAATCTCACTTTACTTAATAATTCCAGTTTTTCCAACACTTTGTAGATGCACTATTATAGACTTTTTCTTCTATTACAAACATTTCCTGACAGGAAAATTATAATTCCATTTGATGATTTTTGGAAAAAATCAATGTGGGTCACACATCAAAGACTCTATAACTAATAATTCAATCGTTTCATTGAAAGGAATTTGCTGGAAAACAAATAGTTTGGGTCCAATGAATATTAGAAAAGATATTTTTTAAATGGTGAGAAATTCCATTAGTGTTACATCACGAATGGGAAAAAAATATCCAAATTGCAGAACACTTTCTCAACAAACCACCACTTAGGGAATTATAATGGTTTGTACTTTGCAGGTTGTTGTTCCTGTCAAATATTTAAAGTATAACACCTCGTATGTCCAAGAAATGTAATGTAGAAATGTGTTTTGCATCATTTGATGCAACTTTACAGGGTCACTATAGTTACTTCTGCTGTACAAACAGAAATACACCCTTCATGCATAACCTGTTTCAAATATCAGAACAGAGTGGTGAATTGGTTAGGGAAGAAATGGTAATAAAATTGTATGGCACATACCTATATTCTTGCTACTAGCTACTGAAAGCTATGCAACTGAATTATTATCATCACAGTAACACAACTGGTGAATTTTTTTCCTAAAATAATCTCATTGCCCTACTGTCCACAATTGTCACATTACTCTTCAAAGAGGAAAGAAAAAGTTAAAAAAACCTGATTTCTGCACAGTATTTTAAAGCAGCTCCCCCTCCATCTTTCTCTCTCTTACACATACCTACAGACACACAACTGACAAACTTAATTTGTTTCATCCTCCAGAATCCCATCTCTCTGTCTTCTTTGCTTGTGTCCTCCACATCACTCAATGTCACTTTTCTCTTACCAGGTTTCCTCACACAGCCGCAGAAGGCAACTAGTCCTACCCATCACTCTCTGACTGTGTATGATGTACGATGGAGGCATTTCCAATGTCAGACCTCTGCCAATGACAACTGCTGGAGCACAACAAATTACAGATATCTGTATTTTTTCAGTCTTCAATTTGAAAAAGTAAAAGGAAGCCATCTTAACCTTTGAACTGAAGGAACCTTGTATCAAATAAATATATATAAAATTCTACAGGCTACCAAGGGAGGAAGAAAATGGGAATTCTTGATTTGCCCGGATGGTATTCCAAGCAAAAAATGGGAGCAAATTGAAAGTTTTTAAAAGACTTTTTTTTCTGGCAGCATTAAGTGAATCATAGAATGGTTTAGGTTGGAATGAACCTTAAAGATCATCGAGTTCCAACCCCCCTGCCATAGACAGGGACACCTCCCACTAGACCAGGTTGCTAGAGGTGAAGGACACATCTAGCACAGATGCCATCTTCCCTTTAAAACGTGAAAGGAAAATATCAAAATACTAATAAGGAAAGAGCTCTGGGTAACCAGTGACCACTGCACATGGTTGGTGGAAAAGTGCAATGACAGCAACATTGACAAGAAAACAGAAAGTCTAATGTTGGAAATGTCACCAAGTGCCTAAAGTGATGAACTTATCCCAGCGTATGAAATTTTTTAATGTATAATGAAGAGCAAAGAAAAAAAGGGAAAAAAATCATGCTCTATGCTTAGGGAAATGGCTTTTCTCATACAACACTCTAGGCCTGACAAACACTATCGTAGCACAGAAGGCAGAGACAGTGAGGAGGTTGAAAGATAAAAAACGCAGCAAAGATGAACACACAAAACATCACTGTTAGGATCAAGAAGATAAGTTAGTAACAGAAGCCTGAGTAGGGTAAGGTGCATGAAGAGGAAAAAAAATATCAAATTAAGAGCATATAGGGCTTAAATTCTCTGGTCCTTAATTTTGTATAGCTACTCAGCAGGGGGTAAAGTCCAGCCTGAGTAAGAAATATATGGATCAGTTACAGAAAGGTCAGAACAGTACAATAACAATCATCAAGAGTTTTGGGAAACTTGACCCGGAGGAAAAAATTGGAAGAGCTGGGGTGATTCAAAATACAGAAGAAAATGTTAAGTAGATAACACAGTAACATTTTAAAAATAAGTTAACAAATAGTTGTTGATAGGAAGGAATGAACCACTCTCCATGTAATTCTGAATCAGGCAAGAAATAACAGGATTAAATTGTAGCAAAGGAGATTTAGGTCAGATATGTCAAAAAAAAAAATCAAGGCAAACAATACTGAAATATTAGAGTGATCTGGCAAGGGAGGCTTCTGGCTTTTAGGAAAAGGTTGGATAAGCAATTGGCAGTATGTAGTTGGCCTGCCCTTGGAGCTTTGGAAAGGAGTCCTAGCTTCTTGAGACCCCCACACCCCCTCAGTCTCCTCTGTTATGATTTGTAAGAGATTCAAGTAGCTGTAAAACATTATGAAATCAAACCTCCCTTATTTGGCAGAGTTCACCTTTTCGCCTCAGAAGATGTGATATTACAAGATCTAGGAAATAAAATATTTCATCTGGAGAGACAACACACAGGGAAAAATAAGCATAACACAAACCAAGTACTAGGAAAAGAAAAAAATAGCAATTCGGAGAGCAAATAATGGTATTACTTCCTTTTCAAAAGCCACAGATCTGGAAGAGTGGTCCCCTGCTCAGCACAACTACACCTTGCATCTGGCTGCTACAAGAAGCCATGAAGCCCAACAGTGTTGTTAGGGCTGAATTTATAATTAAGGATTACATTGGCAAGGGAAATTCAAAGACACTTCCAAAGAGGGATCAGAACAATAAAGAGCGGGGCTGGGGACTAATACATCATTGGTATATTTGGCATAAATCCCTGGCAGTCCTGCTAGGGGACAGGATCTAGAAGAGAGGTGTGGAGATGTTTGAGAGAGGGTGGGGGATTCAACCTCAGGGAAAAGGCAGGGTTAAGAAGCAATCTCAAAAGGCCCCACAGACCAAACCAGCCCTGGGAGACTTGGAGTGGGAGAAGCAAAACAGACAAGACTTCCTTAGTTTCCCCAGCGTGGCTGAGGCAGTGGTTCAAGCATGGAGAGCTTTAAGTGTTAAGTATGGGCTATAAGTGTTGTTTGCCATATTTTCTTCTTTAATTCTGGTACCTAATCTAAAATAAGACTTGTTTGCACATTAAACTTATTTGGTGTTTCTTCTAACCTCAGGTGAATATGAAAAGACCAAGGCATAGCACCATCTCAAAGGCAACAGAGGCAACTAACATGGGTCCACAGATCCCATCTAACACCAGCCTAGGATTTCCAGGAGTTGGGATGTGAGGATGTAAGGATCATCTCGGGGGGCTGAGAGTGTCTCGTTTGGGATAAAGGGAGAAGCCCTATATCACACTCCGATGTGGAAGTTACTGTAATAATCTATGGCAAGAAGGCAGCAATGAAGAGATAGTTCCTGACTTTGGAAAAACTAAACCCATCATCCACATCTGCTCCCCGCCTTGTTTTGCTTTCACCATACTACCATCAATAAAGAGCTATTTACTATTATCAGTTAAAAGCTATACTAAAATCAAAGAGCTATTTGATAAAAAATTAAAAATGATTTAGGCAAAAATGTTATTTAAAGTGTAAGTTTCTCCAAAGCTATCCAATTTCCTTCAGAGATAACTTTAGGGTATTCTGAACAGTATTTGTATGCAGCACTTACTGTGGAATAAATTATTATTTTACTTAAAATGAATCTCTGAGATCTTCCAAGATGGTTTCTGAGGTTCTATAGGCTTCAAGATAAAAATTAAGCAGTTAAGGGCATTAGAAACACACCTTCCCTTTGTTAAAGACATACACTTAACTTAGAGCAATTCAATTTAGAAGAGGTTAGGTACTCAAGAGTAAGGCGATGAAACAGATCAGTGCTTTTGGATATTGGTAATAGTTTGTTCGCAGTGCTCCGGGGCTTTACTGATAGAGTTAGGGAGAATGCCTGTCAGACATTCAGAGAGGCACATATACACTTCTTAGAAAATACAAATTCTGGGTATTCAGGAAAACCTGAAACAAATTCATGTTCCCACTGCAAGTTTTTAGGATCAGACTGTGATAATCTCTGAACGTGGGACAAGAAACGTTAAGTGCAAGTAATCCATTCACTTCTATGTATATCCCTGATGAGATCTGAACCAAATCTGTCCCCCAGGCTGTTGATCTAATTTTACTCTCCTGTAGTCACAGGAAGTAAAATGCCTATGCGATGAACCTGACTGCAAAGGCTGCTGTCAGCTCATTTCTGCACCTGGAATCTAGTAATAAGTTTAGGAAATTAGGTTTTCTTTTATGTTACACAGCATCTGATGGGAAATATCCTTGATGCCTTAGAGGTAGTCTATGAAATAAATTAAGAATAGAATCAGCAAATAAAAACATTTGTTAGCTAGGTATAGTTAGTCCTATATGAACATTTCAGTGATCAGATGTGATGCCATTTAAGAAAAAAATGTGTTTTATTTCAACACCAAAATGAACAAATTATATTAAAACGAAGCAAATTGAACAAGATTTCTAAAAATTTGTAGCCAAGCACCTGAAAAATTTCAAATTGATTTAAACTTAAATATTGCCCACAAAAATAGCATGTTTTGGTGTATTACTGGATTATATAATCACTTCTAAATTTTCTCTTCTTTTTTTTTTTCCTCTTTCTGTTTTCTCTTTTCTTATAAGCTTCTTATAAGGCTTATAAGCCTTTCTTATCAACTAGCATGGCATTTTAATATCAGGCATTTAATTTTGAATCTGTTTAAATGAAACGTTTTCACATATTCAAAATGTTTCCCTCTTTCCTCAGCTAAAAGTGTTTGCTAAGTCTAATCTATATTAATGACTATTAATTCCTTGCCTTTCTCCTTCCCTGCCTTCTGTTAAGTCATGCTCCATAAATACAAAAGATTTGTTTCAAGATGCCAAGGGCTTGTGTTGTATTTCTAAAGAGATATTACACTCAGATTTTTATAGGGGGAGTTATACGGTGAGAAGGGGTCTTTTCTTACATGTCCACCATGATTTAATGTGGATATGCCTCCACATCTTGATACTAGCTTCCTCTTGATGCTTTCCAACCATCATCTTTCTCCCCCAACTCCAGTGTGCTCACCTTCCCCATACTGTTTCTACATTGTGCCTTTTGGCTGGAATAATGCATTAATAAGATACATGAATTCTGTTTCCTTTCACAACATAGACAAAAACCAGGCCAAGATGGAAATGTAAATTGGCATGGCAAGCACTTATCAATTCACAGTCAAAACAGCAAAGAACAGACGTCAAATAACGAAAAATCTGCAGAAGCATTAATGTATTCCATAGCTTGGGGGGGTTAGAATTGAAGTTTACAATTGTCACACAATTCTGTTAGCTGTTTGCTTTACAGTCCACCAGTATTGGGGCTGATCCTGCAACCCACAGATCTACTCATCTAAGTCCATAGGTATCACTTGGGCACAGGACAAACAAGACCACTTCTCTTTAGTAGTTTATAGATATGGCATGTGCCAAATATCTGACCCACTTTCCCCTGCTGGACACTGTCAGGCTGCTATATTTGTATCAAAACACTGACACTATCATGGCTTTAAGCCCACTGATCCTGAGAAGATGCCTGAAGGCTTACACCCAAGGAGCAGACATCACAGGTGTGATTCAGGGCAACTACGTTGAGGTGACAGCAATGGAGAGGAACAGGCACCTTCAGGGTACAATTCATTTGTTCTCTTTTCCTCAGATTCAGATGAACTGCTGCCCAGAAGGGCTTGTTCCTCCCCAGCCAGATATCTACATTGCGAATAGCTACAGTCAACAAGATGGTTGTCTTCCCTCTTGGGGCTCTGCAGTACAGCCACCTTTTTTCCCTGGACTCCTGTTACCTTCCTCACCACCAACCTCAACTTTTGCAGTAGCGTAGACACATTATTCCTACAACTGGACAGACCTTCACAGGTTGCTCTAGTTCACTGCTTAACCGTCTGGGACACATCACAGCAACAGCAAGTGATTCAGAACATTTTACAAGGCTTTGGCTGCCATCCATTTCCTTCATCCCACCTCATTCATTCTTCCTACAGAGAACACGTAGGGAAATAGAGATCTGTAAATAACAAAGCCTCCCACTTGTGTCCTCTGCACTTTAAAAGGCCTCTTTATTTTGGTCAGTACTTTCCGTATTTTATTATTTGAATTCTTTTCTCCTGTGAATTTCTGAAGCTAACAATAAAATCCATAAACTTGCTCAAGACAGCTGACCTGGGATGTTCTGCATACCACAGCTTCCATCCACTCAACTGCTGTTTCAGGGCATTTGTTTAATCCAATCCATTCTCAGAAAGCCACAGTTTCCAATAGCAATAGCACCCACAGTACAAACTCAAGAACTCTGGAGATGAAGGGTCAGGCTGTCATCTGCACTGAACTACAGATACAGAAGACAAAAGTCATGGCCATCCTGACCTAGCATGGGTGACAGTTCTGCTTCAGGAAGACGACCTTCAGACATGCCTTCCCACCAGCTCTCCTATGATGGTAGGAAGCCCGAGCTTCTCCGGATTCCCCCCAAAATAAGGTCACAGATCAGATTATTAATTTATAAGGCACAGAGAGGCACAGCAGTCTTGGTATGGAAAGACAAGTTTCTCAGTGGAGAAGAGCATATAAAGAGCAGTGCAGTAAAACTGAATTACTGGAATTTCTGGAGGTTAGGCTAACACATATGAAAACTGAGTGTAATGTCTGCCTTTCATTTGAGATAAATATAAAATGTAGCTCTTTTGTGGAATGAAAAGATAAAAGAAAATAAAAGCAAACATAAAAAATTAATAGGTATATCCACCTGGAAAAAGGCACATGAATGTCCTGAGCAACATAGTCTTGATCTCATAGCTGACCCTGTTTTGAGCAGGAGGTTGAACCTCCTAAGGTCTTTTCCAACACAAATTGTCATTATCCGATAATTCTATAAAAGGGCAGGACAAGAGCCAAGCCTCTGGAGTAGGCAAGAGCACTTTCTGATTTGCTAACAAACTCCAGAGATGGTGATTTAACTACCTAGTCAATGTGCGTACACTAGAAGGAAAAAAAATTCTAAGGAAATGGACCTGCTAAAGAAAAGGATCCTTTACAGATCTCCTTTATAGAGACACCCTTTTGGCTTTGAGCCAGTTGACAAGTGCTCAGTATTACGAGTAAATAAAGTGTATTTCATGTGATTCTTTCAGTCTCCATGGAAACTTTATACATTCCTTTTTAACAAACTGGATTGCAACAAAGAAAAAAAAAAAGCTTTTGCTTTTCATTCCCTAGACAAAATAACATGAAGGATCCTGAACTGGGGCATGCTTGGTCTTACTTGGTGAAGGGCCTTTCAGACCTAATCTGTACACTCAAGAAGAATAACTCCAGAGGTACTAACTCCTTTTCAGACCATTAAATTGAAGTCTATATACAAAATTATCTTCTATGCCTGCATTACAGACAAGTTAAAGTGATGCATGCAAACATGTCTGAATAGCTTTTTCCTAAAAGTAGTTAACTTCTTTATTGCTTCTATTCTAAAGAAATGAAAAATTACATTACAGAACTTTATTTTTATTGATGTTTGGTAATTGAGTAGATTAGATTTGCACAATTAGAGGAATCATGAGAATGTTATAAGTGTCTCATTTAAATGGCCAATTTAAAGGGAATGACCTGAATAAAAGAGGTTTTAGTAGATTGTTTTAAAATACTTTATGTAATTTTCCTCACAAAAAAAAAAGACATACCAAAAAAAAAAAAGAGAAGAATGCTAAAAGTGGAGAAAAATATCTTTATTAAAATTTAGCAACTATCAGTCAAGCAAATAAAATTGCTGATACACTTCTTTCAAAAAACCAATTTCTGCTTCTGAAACTAAGTGAATTAAACTAAAAATGTGAAAAGAAAAAAAGAAAAAAAGCCTAAAATTTGAAGTATGGGTTGTAACAGCTTATTGTGGGAGATAATTTTCCAACCAAGTTTATTTTAAAACCTAATACCTAAATTCAAACCCTTAAGTTTGTACATAAGGAGATAGTGTAACCTCAATGTTAGATATGTTGTTACAGACACAGAAAGATATAGGAAAAATATTTACTTCTACTTCTTATGTATAGAAGTATGTGAATGTGAAAATCCCTGAATATTCTACCATTATTACTAGCCTACCATGGCAGTTTTTCAAAACATGATATTTATAAACTAAGCTGAAAGGAGAAGGTCAAATAAACACATTAGAAATGAAGAGGAAATGTCTCCAAATCTAGCAGTCATTAAAAATAACATGAATTTTGCATATTGCAAGAGAAAGTATAGTTTTCCAGATTTACATGTCTCTGGTTTGTTCTTCTCCTATCTACATTTTCACTGTGGAGGTTTTCTTCTTTATGGAAAGATTTGAATTTTAAAAAGGTATAAGAGATGGTTGTTAAAAAAAGTAAGCACAAAGTTCTTATAATAGCGCTTGACAGTGGAGACTTCAGAAAGGGGAGTCACTATTTTTTATAAATGGAAAGATCTATTTGAGTCTATTAAAAGAAAGATCAACAAGCTGTATCTAAGACAAGTAGTAACTACTGTACCATGAAGACCTCCAAGGGGAAAGAAAAGGGTCTTTACACTATTTTGCCTAAAAGGCACTTTTAGAGATTCTTTTAAAAGCTTTCATATAAAAACACAAAATATATTTGTGCACAGAAGAGAGTTTTGTAAACCAGGTAAGACTTTAAACAGGTGGACATGACTGATTGGCTGACAGAGGTTTCAGTCGATGTGGCTATCTCAGGAACATCTTTCCCTCAGGTCAGGCTTTATTAAACTTCATTTACAACATCACTTCATTACCACTCAAACAGCAAGAAATAAATAGGTAAATATGCAGTGGATAATGCTGCATTTAATTTGGGCCCAGGGAGCCATAAACTGAAATGTCTTTTTCAATAAAGTCTGAGCATTGAGGTAATTTGACTAGCTCTATTTGTGAGGCTCTTACCACAGTTAAAACACAGTTAATCCAACGCACACAGCGCCAATGCTCTGCTTCGCTCCGTGGCCGAATTAACCTGATACAAGAAAGTAATGGGACAACTAGAGGGCCTGGAGACCTTGTGCCAAGAGGAGGTGAGAAAGGGAATTGTCCTTTCCAGATTCATGCTTCCCTCCTGGGACTACTTCCAGGGAGAGCAGCCCCACATCACTTCATGCTGCAAGGAAAGATGCAAATGTCTCCCAGACCAAGAAGGCACTGCAGCCGTTTGAAATCATTACTATTTGTTCAGAAGCATAATGCTGTAAATACAATGCTGTCTTTTCAAAAAAAATTAAACACCCAAATCATCAACGTGAAATGAGAACTTATAATGTACTGCTGGCATTTCTTTTTACTCTGTCTT
>NW_009646866.1:782521-810521 GCF_000708025.1 Charadrius vociferus
CCTACAGACAGCTCTAGATTTCTGCTCGTTAAGCCAGCACTATCAGGGAGTGTTGCAGCAAACCAGTCATGTCACCTTTGGGCAATGAAAACTCACACTGTGCATTAAGTGATTGTAGCCTTGTGCATTACGCTTGTTCCCAATGCCACTGGCGGGCAAACAACATCTCAGAAATAATTGCAGTTTAAGACCAATTATTGTAAAAGGAAAGGTGAATTTTGACATATAGGGGACATCTCATATGTAACCTTCACTGGGGTTTTTTTTGCCTTTTTTTTTTTTTTAATCTTTCGCCTGTCTTTTTTTTGGTTTTTTGTTTTTTTTTTTTTTTTTTTTTTTTTCCTGTGAGCCTGGTGTCCTTCAAAAGGTTTTTGACATTCTGATTTGTGAAGATTGATGATAGGAAAATTGTTGACCAAAAAAATCCTACTCAACATTCCTGAAGGAAAAGGAGTATTTCACGAGCCTTTTTATCTCTTTTTCAGTTATCTACATATTTTCTATATTATCTCCATATTCCATGAAAAAGCCATACATTTTTCAAATGTAGATAAATTTTTCAGCAAGTTTCTTAGTCTACCAGCTTTACAAAGTCCTGTTAAAGGCTTGAATTTGTCAACTTGGAAACATATTCATTTCTGGACTTCCTCAGACAATCAAAAAGATTACTTTTAAAAACTGCAATCTGAAATTTATATTCAGACTCCATCCATCCAGAGTTCCATGTATCTATCTCCTCGAATTTCTCTTCCAAATTGCCACTGTGCTCTACAGTGGCCATAGCATATGAAATCTAAAACATTTTCCCTCAGAAGCCTGGGCAGCTGGAAATTCCTTCACTGTTTAGTGACAGTGCTTTTTGGTACAGAGCACTCTCTTGCAAAGGACATTGTTCTGTTCGTACCTATACATTGGTACGAACATTGGTAAAACACTGGTGAAAAGAGACTCCACTTGCTATTTGCATTAGATAATGAACTAACAATAAATCTTAGGAAGACCAGTCTGGTTTTAACTTGCTCTGGCTGAATTTAGATTAAATGAACAGCCCAATGTTTTAAATTAAATAGTTGGAAGTGCTTTCACTTATAATGCATGTGGTGGGCTTGCGTTTCAGTCTGGTTCCCTTTTTGCAGGCACAGTTTATGTCACTTTGATGTCTCCATCCATGATTTGTGGATGCAATCAGACACAGTGCTTAAACATTAAATAACAAACTGCACCTGCTAATAATGGGATATTATGCTGTTTGTGAAACCACAGCTCCTGCAGGCTGCATAATTTGTATTGTAAGTTCATTAGCTGTAGATATTTGCATATTGAATAATAGGATCAGAAAAGTGAGAGACTGAAACAACTTACTAGAGTGCATGAAAGCTACTGAATGCTTGACATTAGTTACAGCAGTAGATTAACATTGAACTACATCTGTGGTGGGCTGACCCTGGCTGGACGCCAGGTACCCACCAAAGCCACTCTATCACTGTCTCTCCTCAGCTGGGCAGGGGAGAGAAAATACAATGAAAGACTCGTGGGTCGAGATAAGGACAACTCACCAATTACCGTCATGGGCAAAACAGATTCAACTTGGGGAAATTAATTTAATTTATTACCAATCAAATCAGAGTAGGGTAATGAGAAATAAAACCAAACCTTAAAAAGACCTTCTCCCCAACTTCCCCCTTCTTCCCAGGCTCAATTTCACTCTACCTCTCTACCTCCTCCCTGAGTGGTGCAGGGGGATGGGGAATGGGGCTGTGGTCAGTTCATCACACAGTGTCTCTGCTGCTCCTTACTCCTTACTCTCGTCTGCTCCAGCTTGGGGTCCCTCCCATGGGAGACAGTCCTCCATGAACTACTCCAACTTCAGTCCTTCCCATGGGCTGCAGTTCTTCACAAACTGCTCCAGTGTGGGCCCTTTCCATGGGGTGCAGTCCTTCAGGAACAGACTGCTCCAGTGCGGGTCCCCCACAGGGTTCACAAATCTTGACAGCAAACCTGGTCCACCATGGGCTCCTCTCTTCACAAATCCACAGGTCCTGCCAGGAGACTGCTCCAGCATGAGCTTCCCACAGGGTCACAGCCTCCTTTAGGCGCATCTACCTGCTCCGGTGTGGGGTCCACTATGGGCTGCAGGTGAATATCTGCTCCACTGTTAACCTCCATGGGCTGCAGGGGGACAGCCTGCCTCACCACGGTCTTCACCATGGGCTGCGGGGAATCTTTGCTCCAGTACCTGGAGCACCTCCTCCTCCTTCTTCTTCACTGTCTGCAGAATTGTTGTGCTCACATATTCTTACTCCTCTCTTCTGGCCGCTTTTCCACAGCAGATTTTTGCCCTTCTTGAATATGTTATCCCCAGAGGCACTACCACTGTTGCTGATGAGCTTAGCCTTGGCCAGTGGCAGGTCTGTCCTGGAGCTGGCAGGGATTGGCTCTATTGGACATAGAGAAAGCTTCTAGCAGCTTCACACAGAAATCACCCCTGTAGCACCCTGGCTACCAAAACCTTGCCATACAAACCCAATACAACATCTGATCTTCTTCAATGGCCAAGAAGGCCTAGTTTTGTCCAAATGCCAGTTTGTCCTAAAGGGAAGCCTGTTAGTCATTTGTGACATCCACCACGTGGTCTGACCTACCATGTCAGCACAATATGGATGATCATCACACACAGAGTTCTCCTGGTGCTTCATAACACATATCACACACAGTGCATGCTCACAGATATCTTTCTATCGCTAAAAAAAAGCTCAGAGGACAGCAGATGAAATTTTGGTGGTGGAAGCTTTCCCTAGCCACCCTTTTCTCTAATGGATAGGGGTTTCTGGTACGTGCAGAGTAAGGTCAAAACAACAGGGAAAGGATATGTGCACCAAAGAAAAACTAGCAGCCAGGAAAAGGTTCGTTCCCCAGCTGACCTGCAGCTTGCTCCTGGCCACCACACAAACTCTCCTGGCAAGCTGCAAATAGTGGGCCATAGACTAAGCACTCTGTTATAAACTGTACGCCTGGTTGATTAAATTAACATCTATAGCAGCAATAAATTACAAACAAGTTATTGTTCTTTCAACAACTGAATAAACTGAAGTAATAACTGAAAAAGAAACTTAGAGTCAACTCCAAAGGCACTGAGATTTTATTGTGCTCTGCTTCTCAGAGAGCCAAATTACATAAACTAAGTTTATAAAACACCTTTCCTCACTCAGATCTGCAAACGCCACTTGGGGTCTGGAAGTCAGCTGAATTCTTTTCTGCCCATGAATCACAATCAGCAATAGCATTTATGTAACAGTCTCATAGAAGTCTCATGAACAATTGCAGTGATGAAGCACAAACCAGAAAAAAGCAGATCAGTCTCACATAAGTGTTTTGGCTCTGCAGTACTAACAACAACAACAAAAAGTAGTAAATGTCATTTTTGCCAGAAAGAAAGATGATAATTTTTGACTACGCTCAGGAGCAATAGCTGTTGATTATAAAACCTCTTTCACATCATCGCTTTCTGAGCACAACTATATTTAAAGTTTCAGTCGTTGAAGTTCTTGGTTTTTTCATACTCATTCTTTATTTCTAACTTTTACCTCAGTTTGACATAGTCATAAGTCTATTTTGGTTTTACACTCAGGGACGAGCCAAGAGTCACGGAGATACTATATCGTGTGCTCTTTCTGTCATCTGGAATTTCTCTCAACATTCATCATTTTAAACCAGGCTTCAAGTTGCTGCTAAATATAAGTCTCTTACTGAATACATGTTTCTAGCCTCTGAAGTCCTGTCCCATTAACGCAAAGTTACAGCCACATTAAGAGAAACTGCTTTGTAGAACTCCTACTACCTCACCATGAACCTATCTACATTTGCTTGCAAACTTGAAAAGCCATGAAATAATAGTATCCTGTAATTACATTGTGCCAACTACTGAAAAAGATCTCTAAACATAACTTTCAGACTCAGATTATACCTGCTAGTAGATATTCGTTCATATAACAAAAGTGAAGTTTATACTGTGCTTTTCTTCCCTGTCTTTTGGGGTTTACTCTAGAGAACACCTATTGTATATTTCTACTGCCTTTTGTATACTTCTACTGCCTATTTTATACACCAGCTGCATATCAGCTGCCAGATGTTGCCCCAGAAATATCAGCTGCTGCTTGAGGCAGGGAGTGAATGCAATTAGAGATGCCCCGGTGACAGCTTGACACTTATGGTGGCAATGTTTAAATTTTTAATCGGGCACGCAACACAAAAAAACCCACACCATTTGGATTGTTCCTGAAAACTGGACCAGTACACTACACTAACATCTTTTATCTGGGAGATGCAAAGACCAATATGTGGACAGAAGACCAAATGGATTGACTGCTGTTTGTAAAATATCTGAAACTAGTTCCTGAAACATAGTCTGCATCCAGTAGCTGTGAGGAGACCTGCTTTTTAAGGCAGTAAGAATTGCTACTGCTTTAAAGCAATTCATTGCCTTTATACTGAAACATTAATATACATAAATATGCAAAATATAAAAAATAAAGGGCCTGAATACTACTTAAACTACTTACGTGATTAGTTCCCCTTTACTGTATTCCTATCCATCAGTTTCTACTGGCATGTCAAATGCCTTTTGAAATAAACTGTATCAAATCAACTTACAAATTATAAATTAAAAAATTTGGACACAATCATTAAGCAAAATGTATCAAGTACATTTAGTAGTAGAACTACTCTGTATGAATTAGTTTAGTGCAGTCATAAGAAGAAAAAATAAAACACAAAAAACCATGCCAAGTTCAAACTAAATGCAGTCTACTCCTAGAGCTACGAGACCAGGTTCTACCCAATATCAGATTCATTTTGGCTTCACAGTATTCACTTAAATCTAAGATGACCTCCTTCTTCTCTTTTACAAATTACAAATCCAAAGGTGGTCTATGTTTGTTCATCCAGCATAACTTTCTTTGAACTACCTTACCTCCATCCTGCATTTGCATTGCATTACAGTCCAGATTAAATAGGTTACAGAATCACAGAATGGTCAGGGTTGGAAGGGACCTCTGGAGACCATCTAGTCCAACCCCCCTGCCCGAGCAGGGTCACCTACAGCAGGATGCACAGGACGGCGTCCAGGCGGGTTTTGAATGTCTCCAGAGTGGGAGACTCCACCACCTCTCTGGGCAGCCTGTTCCAGTGCTCTGCCACCCTCAAAGTAAAGAAGTTCCTCCTCATGTTAAGATGGAACTTCCTATATTTAAGCTTGTGCCCGTTACTTCTTGTCCTATCACTGGGCACCACTGAAAAAAAAGACTGTTCCCATCCCCCTGGTACCCTCCCTTTAAGTATTTATAAGTATTGATAAGATCTCCCCTCCGTCTTCTTTTCTCTAGACTAAAAAGACACAACTCCCTCAGTCTTCCCTCATAAAAGAGAGAGAACTGGACACAATACTCCAGATGTGGCCTCACCAGTGCAGAGTAGAGGGGAAGGATGACCTCCCTCGACCTGCTGGCCACACTCTTCTTGATGCACCCCAGGATGCCACCAGGGCACATTGCTGCCTCATGGTCATCCTGTTGTCCACCAGGACTTCCAGGTCCCTCTCCACAGAGCTGCTCTCCAGGAGGTCAGCTCCCAACCTGTACTGATGCATGGGGTTATTCCTCCCCAGATGCAGTACCCTACACTTGTCCTTGTTGAAGGTTGTACGTGAACAAGTTATGTATGTTAGCTGCTCCATGCTGGCTACCTCTGTGCATGCTCTATTAATCTAGTATAATTTAAAGTGCCTTACTGAAAGATGTCTGTAATACTGTATCCATGTACTGGCACAGCGTAGTGACTTTTGACAGCAACTTAGTTCTATCTGGCCATTTAGGACAGGGATTAAAATACACTAATTGAAGCTGCAGAAATAATTTTTGATAAGGGAATTTAGCTGGATTTTGGCCAAGAGGTTGAATTTATAAATCTCTGTTCTTGTGAAAAATACCGTTGGCCCAATGTAATTCTGACTCTTCATTCTCTCTTGAAAAGATCAGTTTTCCTGAAAAATGTTGGAGTTTTACTGTCCCAGATCGATGAACACTATATTTGGAATGACAGACACTATCTGTATTTTCTCTTTACATAAAAGTTATCATAAAGTATTTTTTTCTGAGCATCAGTGGGCTGATCTTAATCTCAGGTTTATTTTGTATTTGGATAAATACGAAACATACCCTCAGAATGTGGACAGTAATATGATGTCTCCTGTTACCCATTTGCCAGTCAATTCTGGAAGGTATGAGTCTCGTGTAATATTTACAGAAGATATCAGTATCTACAAACCATCAAGGCTGTTGGTACCTCATCTCTGATAAGAACTTGCTGCATTTGGAGACTCCCCTCTCCATTTTACCCAATACATAAGTTTGTTTCAAAGAATATTATAAATGAAAACAGTAGGATCTTCAAGAATCCCAAGTCTAGGATATCATGGTTATTTATCTCACTCGTGAGACATTGTAAAAAAGAATAAGTCGAGATAGGAAATTTTACATATGGCTGAAAAGAAAATACAATCTCTTTTCCTGGAGTGACCTGTATTTTCAATTAACTGACCTAGAGCTTCTATGCATATGATCACGTGTTGGATGTGATCCATGTTGGACTGGGACAACACAGTCATCCTATCCAGACCCATTATACAGCAAAAAGTAGGGAGAAGGGTCAGAAAATGATTTATGCTGTTCCACTCAATTAGCATTCACTCTTAGAGCTCTGTTTTCCATACCTTCACTACTTCAATGATCTGTTCCTTGGTCTGGAATCCCCTCGTTGTTTACTACTGGATATAGAGAGCACTAAACCTGGCAGAACTTCCATGGGAGAGTGGTGTGGTACAGCTGAAGAATGTGAGTGTGAATTTGTTGGGAAGTATCTGCAAAATGTTATCACCTTTTTCTAGAGTCAGAAACACATACCTATTCAGACCTTTCTCGGCTCCATGAGCTTGACATTGTGCCTGAAGTTATCTCAATGTTTATGAATTCATTTCAGATTCATTTTCTCATCTCATGCTGTTAAGTAAACACTTTGCTCCCTGCACTCACCACTTCCTGGGTATTTTGCTGTGCTACACTTGTCAGCGAGCCACTGCAGTGCATTTTTTTTCCTCTCTCTGCAGCGTTACTGAGGAATATGGTTTTGAAACTGCAGTGTGAGCAGCTCTGTAAGTTTTTATCTCTGCCACCGAATTCACATTAAAAAGACAGGACTCACACAATTGAATGTCAATATATGAACAGTTAGTAGTCAAAGGAGAAAAAACCAACAACCACACAAAATTCACGGAAGGTAAAAAGTTTCTTTCAGTTCAGCAGTTACAGTCTATTGCCTCTGTATAAGTTCTGTGGTCAAAGCCACAGACAATTATTTTATCTGGGAGCAAACTTTTCCCAGTGGAAGCAATATATTATATATGAACTACTAGAAAACAGACTTGCTGTTAAAATCTTACAGAATTGAAACCTAGAGTGATGCACAGTCTCACCAAAAGGAGAAGTAAAAATAATAAGAAATAATCTAGACATTAAACGACCACACTTAGTTTAAACCTAAGTGTTAATGCAGCACAGTAGTTACTCTGCAGGGAGGGGGAGGGAGTGTACCAAGAATGTGTTATTTCCTTCAGGATTATAATTCAATTTGGAAACTAAAGTGATCATAAAATATACATGCTAGGGTTTAATTTTAGGTCAGAGTCCTATGTTATAAAAGATTGCTACCCTAGATTTTAAAAACATTAGCCTGAGTCATGTAACACAACCTCATTTTGATCATTCTGAGTTTAGAAAATGTACAATTACTGATGCTAGCAAGAAGTCACACCAAGGTCAAATGAGATTAATAAGAAATAAAACTGCATGTCAGTAGCATAATGGAAACTGAAATGAATAATCAAATGGGCAGAACATTCATACAGCCTAGGCAGCAAAGTCCAAATAAATGGGCTTGAAAGCTTAAAGAAAACTCTATAGTAAGCACTTAAATCATCAGTTTGAAAGTTTTCTGTGCAGAATGTAGCAATAAGTTTCATAATACTTAAAATATAAAGTGATTTCATAGCTTTCACGGCTGACCTTTACACAGTAATAAATCTGCAAAAATCACGAAGTAGGAAAAGATTGGTTCAAAACCATTGGGCAGATGTATCAAGAGGGAGGATTCATTCCACGTTCATTTTCTACATTGCCCAAACTTCAGAGACTTCTTCAGTGTCTGGTGGAAGCAGGGAAGAATTCTAGGATGTGAAGCTGAACAGCTGCAGCAACACTCTCATGTTCTTGGATGTTGGATTACGACTCCTACAGACAGTGGTATGTTTACAGGAAGCATGTAATAAATGAACAATGGCTGTCATTGAAAACATCTACCGTCTACTGCTGCACTAAAGATGCTAACTTCCAGGTTATTTGGAGTAGTAGTTTATGGTAACCAGTTGATGTAACCAGTGATATGCTCTCATACGCTTATATCCACCAGTGCCCATGTTCATTCAAAAACATTAAAAGAAAGGAAATACTTTCATTATTCTGGAGAGAAACAGCTCCCATTTTTTCTTCCCTAGCGTTCTCCAAAGAAGTGTGCCTTTCAAGTACATAGGCAGAATATCTACACGTGTAGCAGGAATTCAGTGAAAGAAAGGGAGATAATATACAGCACCTACATAATTCACCAAAGCCTGTAACTTGAAAATTCCTCTACTGTTTCTGTCACTGGCAGCATAACAATGCATATTAGCATGAGCGTGAGTTGATCAAACACAAGTAAAGTTAAATATTCAGCAATATCTATTCTGCATGAAAGTGAGACTTAGGCCCTGTTTAAGCACACTTATGAAAGTTGAAGAAAGAACATAGCCTAGGCAAAAGAGAGGTGGTCTCTTTAAGCCTCACTCCTGCTACCTATCACATCAATACATTCTTAGACACTTCACTTTTTTTTTTACACTCTTGTGTAAGTGAAGAAAAGATTTAGGACATTATGTTGGAAATAACATTGATATAAATAATTCGTATGTCCTGTCCAATTATTTCAATATTTAGGATTAAGACAGAAGGAGATACTTTAGGCTGTTTCCAAACTACCAAAATACCTATGCCTAAGCTGACAGGAAAAGGAAGGCAGGAGTCTGGTTAGGTGTCTGGAAAGATGTCATGGCTTTGGCTAGGATAGATTTAACTGTCTTACTGCAGCTGATATAGTGCTATGTTCTGAATTTAGGATGAGAATAATGTTAATAAAACACTAATGTTTTCAGTTGTTGCTAAGTAGTCAAGACTTTCTGCTCCTCATACCACCCTGCCAGCAAGTAGGCTGGAAGAGCACAAAAAGCTGGGAGGGGACACGGCTGGGACAGCTGACCCCAAATGACCAAAGGGATATTCCATGCCATATGATGTCATGTTTAGTATATGAAGCTGGGAGAAGAAGAAGGGAAGGGGACATATTTGGTGGTATGGTGTTTTGTCTTCCCAAGTAACCATTATGGGTGATGGAGCCCTGCTTTACTGGAGGATGGCTGAACACCTGCATTCCGATGGGAAGGAGTGAATGAATTTCTTGTTTTGTTTTGCCTATGTGCGCAGCTTTTGCTCTACTTATTAAATTGCCTTTATCTCAAACTGACAAGTTTTCCTTTTTTTTTCTGATTCTTCTCCCCATCCCACTGCAGTGTGTGTGGGAGAAGCGAGCGAGTGACTGTGTCATCCTAGTTGCCAGCTGGGGTTAAGCCCCAACAAAAGAGTACCAAAAGCCTCAGCAAAGAGTGGAGCAGGTAGTTAAAAGGAAATGTAGGTGAAGAAATGTGTAGAATTTGCACTCAGTAGAATTGCACTCAGTAGAATTTAGGCCATCCAAACCCAGCACTTTTTTTTCTCTATTGCACAACACAGTGGATGAAATTCTGTGGCCTACTTGTGCATAAGGTTGAAAAAGATGACTGTAATGGCCTGTTTTGGCCTTCAATCCATGTGTCTGATTTTCCTTTAGGCTATGCTTTCCCACTGCTCTGGCAATAAATAGCCTATATTTAGGCATGCTTAAAAGCATTTTTTTCACTGCTACTACAGAGTAAAGGGGTTTCAGAGTAAACAAAACTCATATCCTTAAATTCTACACAGCTTTAAATGTTGGAAGATTTTTTCAAGAAAGCTCTCTTACCTCTTTTTCCATTTGAAGACCTTCTGCTCTGATATTTCTCTCAAACACTTCCCTCTTTTCTGTCTGTGGATTAGATTTTCTGTATACTAGGATGTAGTCAATCCGACATTTCCCATCTCTAAAATATAGTCCATTAACTTTGTTCTTATCAGGTACTTCCTGTAAAGAGAAAGTCAAACATTTCAGTAATGTTAATTTGCCTTGGTAATTGCTGCATTGCTGTTTGCATCAGCAGTTTTCAGTAATACTCAACAGGAAAGATAAGGAATCAGAACACGCTGTTCAAGCTTTCAGGTGCTTTACATACAGTGCCTCTGAGGTCATCTGAAAGTAGTACAGACTTCCCCATTTCAAAACCAGGAGGTCTTCTTAGGCAAATGTTTGGTCATATAGGCATGGGATAGGAGAGAATGGAGAACACAAGCCAACTTTCCTCCTGCACAACCCTCCAGAAAATTAGGAATAACTTCTAACACACAAAAAAGCAGAGTATAGTGTTACTGAAGCGTAACTTTAAAATTAAAAACTTAGTATGGTAGAATGTCTTTGTACATGTGAGAAGAATAACCAATAGCATGAACATTTACTGTGGTGAGAAACACTAAGACCTGGCAGAGAGATTCTCATTGCTTTGCGATGACTATAGTAGCTCTGTCTCACAGACACAGAAAGGATATGCAGGTCCTGTACCTACGTCATCATACCTAACTACATCAGACTAACTACAGAGTATTCTTGGCTTAAGGAACAGCTGAGGAAGCTCCCTGGATTTATTTGAGTGTAATTCATGGTGTTGGGTCTAGCAATATGTAAACATAATAAATACTGTTTCTTGGCTGTTCAAAAGTTTGCTCTGACAGAAACAACTTGATTTCACTGTTAATAAGAGGTCAAGCAGGTCCCTCTCCTGAGATCTAAAAGCCCAAAATGCTGGTCTCTTTTCGGAAATTCATTAGATGAAACTCCCTACAGATCCTCCTCACAATTTAACACGACTTCTATATAATACAAGTCCTGCCCAGGGGTTGTGGTTAAGGTTTCGCTTTCAAACAAGTTGAAATTGTGTGGCAGTTTGTGGACTGGAGTTTTTCCTACAAGAAATGTACACTGTGAATGACACATGGGAACGAACAGCACTTCCTCAGGGCAGTATAATGGGCCTTCAGGGACCTCAAGAGCAGTCCAGCTCCAAGCTGAAGGGAGGGTTAGGCTAATTCCTCTCTTTTTCCAGAATTTGTTAAACCATTCCTGACAGAAATAGCCACACCCCATAATATATGATCTAATCTCTGAAAAAAAAAAAAAAAAAGAAAGAGTATTTTGCCTTTCACATCTGGGAAAAATAGAAAATTTTCAAAATGTATTCTCCATAGGAGAGCTGCGTCTTAATTTAAATCACAAGTGAACATAGTAATAGAACATATGATTCTTACAGGAGAAAAAATAAATATTCCCATTCAAAGAGTTTAGTGTAAGCTATCTTCCTGATTCTCAGCAGGCATTTTGATTAAATAGAAAAAAACAATGAAAGCATTCCAAATGTCCCATCCCCTTGCTACATCCAGTTTACTGAAGGCAGAAAGGGGAATTTTTCTAAGATTCTTTTATTACAGTGCCTGACTCCTGACACAGCTTAATGCAGACTTGATATAGTGGAACAGTTCTTTGAGCTGAAAAAGAAGGCAAGAAAAAAGATTTAAGCCCTAAGGAAATAACACTAACAAAACATTTATATCTATACTGCATATCATGCTGACAAATGATATTATCAGGATATCAGAAGTATTTTTCACAGAGCATTAAATATGAAAACAGCTCAGGAAGCACAGTTTATTTTTTTCCATAGAATATCTGTGTTGAGAAGATGTAAAAAAAACACCCAAAGGAGTATTTAAGGTTATTTAAGTAAAGGAGGGGTGCAGTAAGAGATTTAGAGGCAGTGGGTCAGCTTGGTGGTCCTGCTCTTATTTCTAAGCCTCCTGCTGAGCCATCCTTCCTGTTCTGCAGGTTCCAGAGTCAATATGTGTGTTTTAGCAACTAAAGTGCTGTAATAGGAAAGGATCTGTAGGGCAAAACAATCTGTGCTGATGACCTGCTGTCCTCATTACGTAGGCTTGAGGGCTTACTTTGGGCCTACTCTAGTCTGGATCCAGGAGACTCACTGAAGTACATCTCACAATTTATTCTCATCCAGAAGGAATCCAGGTTTGAAATCCAACACTGTTCTGGAATGCAAACAAAGCATGGGTAGGGGCAATTGAGAGATTCACCTCAGATGTACACTCCTGATCTGAACTAAAATGTTAGCACAGACCCATCCAGAGTGCACCACAAGGAATATGTCTTTGCACGCAGTAGTGACTCTGCTGGAAAAATAGGTTTGCCCTTTATACTTATGTTCCATCTTTCTCCGAAGAAAGTTGGTTAGCCCTACATTGACTCATCAGTGCATGTAGAACCTTACATTAAAGAGCATCTATGTGATTTAGCTGAGTTATTTGACTTGTAGGACTTCTTCCCCTATAAAAATGATTTCCTGAGACAACTACTTTCTCTTGGATTTGTGAAACACTCCCAACTACAGTATTGTCATTTTTCTCTCAGAAAGGCAGCTTGGACTCTTATCTGTATTTGGGGGTCCTTTTCAATTTAGGAGCACAGTATGTCAAATCCAGACTGATAAAACCTACTAGACTGGTATGGCCTCTGAGAAGGAACCCTTTTTGCTGCCCTCTGCTATAGCCTGTAAGGCAGCTTTATAGATTGAATTTCGGCTTCGAAGAACTCTAAGGATCTAACAAGATATGGAGAGAATAAGGCTGGCCAACAGTGTCAGTATTCCAGGCTTACACTACACTAGACAGTCTTTTCTCCTACTTTCTCCTACTACTTTTCTCCTCTTTCTCCTTTTCTCCAGCTTCGTTGACCCTTCTCCAGACATTGCATGTCCTTTCCCTGTGTTATGACTTCAAAATTCAGTTTTCCTAAACTGATTAAGAAAAGTATCTAGAACTAGGTCTGACTGCAGTTTTTGGTGGGAAAGTGATCTAGTCATGTGTGTCAAACCTCCATTCCTTCATCTGAAAAAGGATGCTGGAAGAAAGTGGAAGAACAGGGAAGACTTAACTCTAGCAAGAAGTTTAGCATTTCTAGCTATATAGAGACTTTAAATGGAACATTTAAACAAAAGCGCAGTTGGGGAAATCAAGGAATTTGAAACTTTAAATGCAGATCAAAAAAAAAAAAAATCAGAAGGTACTCCAATGTTCACTAATTTAATGACAGATCAGATTCTTTATTGATTCCTAGTTGTTTTGGTACCCAGTTATTATCAGTATGGATGCTCAATGAAGATACAGTCTTTGAATTCTAAAGAGATTGTCTTTTCCTGTTGTTTGTGGCTACTTGAAATTAGAGTCCCCTGCATGCGACTTCACAGCTGGCCGAGGGGATTAATACCTGCACCACTAACAGTGACAACTTATGCAGAAAAAGAGGAACCCAGAACCACCTAGTTTTTAAGGCACAGTTCTAATCAAAGAACAAGTATATTTTCTCTGTGTGTTCTTTTTTTTTTTCTTTAAAATATTCTTTTGTCCATTTAGACTATAATTTTGTGGAAGCTGCAACTTTATTTTTCCATGCATCTTCACTGGTTGCTATATTCTTCTTGACATCATAATATATTTAATTACATGTAGCTTTTCTAATGATGAAATTATCTAGGCTGCAAAATTAAGCGCTCAAAAGTTAGGAAGTAACAGATTTGTAGTTTTCTCTGAAAGCTTAGATAATCTATTTCCACATGTATCTTGATTACTGAAGAATACCAGTACATTTTACAAGGACATGTAGCAACAGGACAAGGGGAACTAGCTTTAAAATGAAAGAGGGTAGATTTATATTAGATATAAGGAAGACATTCTTCATTATGAGGGTGGTGAGGCATTGGAACAGGCTGGACAGAGAAGTTGTGGATGCCCCATCCCTGGAAGTGTTCAAGGCCAGGTTGGATGGGCTTTGAGCAACCTGGTCTAGTGGGAGGGGTCCCTGCCCATGGCAATGGGTTTGGAAGTAGGTGATCTTCAAGGTCCCTTCCAACC
Source organism: Charadrius vociferus (assembly GCF_000708025.1). NCBI lineage: Eukaryota > Metazoa > Chordata > Aves > Charadriiformes > Charadriidae > Charadrius > Charadrius vociferus. Next base: position 796,822 of record NW_009646866.1, read on the forward strand.
CAAACCATTCTATGATTCATGATTCTACAATTTGGTGGAAAAATATTATGTAGTTAGCTTGTATTCTGGTAAGCACCCACAACAAAACTGAGCTGAAATTGCACAAGTTATTATAAGTGCCGTAAAGAACATCAGATTTCTTATTTTGCATTGGGAATACATTTTTTTCTGCCATAATCTTCAGTGCAAGTTCCTATTTATAAAAGAGTTTGTTAAAACAAGCTCTGTCCTATGCAATGTTAATAACATTGCCCCCGAATATCAACAGTTTGATGTTTAAAGTGCAGACTATAGAAGCGACTCTTACAATTTTAATTTCAAAACTACCTACATTAGATAGAATTTCAAGAATGTGCTATATAAGATCATTTAAGTAGAAGTCAAATTTTGCCCCACCTCCATCATTCTCCCTTATTTGGATAAAGAAGACGAATTTCTTACTCCACAGAAAGGCGGGCAGAATGGATGCATACAGAGTACAGATCCCAAACCGTTTTTCCTTTAATTTTTACCTTCTTTCAGCTGCTTCTCCAGTTCTCAGAAAATGAAACTTCAGCAAACATAATACAATACTTTCGTGATAATGTGTCCTGGATTTAAATAGTAAAGTGTATACCCAACTGTTATGCTGGCATATAGAAAAAGTGTTTTGATCAATGCACACAAAGGGAAATGTGATTTTTAATTTGCTCAGACCATAGCTGTGTTTGAACGAAACATAAACCAAAAAAAACCCCACCAAACATCTCTAGCCAAAGGACAAGCAGAGTCCCAATCTGGCTCTGCATCTGTTAAGGAACTGTTGATAAAGCTCCATGTTTAAAGTCTTCATTGGATCTCCTGGTCAAGCACAAACAACTAACAGTTGAAGCAAATAATATTTCAACTTGTCAGCTACACAAAAGTGATAAGAAATCTTTGCCATGCCCTTGTAAATTTTTTTGATTGTAAGTTTATTTTAATGAAATCAGACAGAAACCATATTAAATTATTTGGCTGTAATGTTAGCTTTGAAACCAAAGCTAACTAAAGCTTTTGAAACTAAACAAGCAAACATCCCCTGTCCTGATGGCACAGGCTCTCTTAACTACTAAACTAAACTGAAATACTGAAAGGAAGCTTGAAGCTTCAGAGTTCACCCCACCACTGTATAGTTGAGCTCCCATACTTATCCATACAAACTATACAACATCTAAACAGCGTACATTTTCTTTCTCAAATTAAGCAGGGGCCCAAGTACCTTGAAACTTTTTTTGTAGGCTAGAGCATCCCTCAGCTCCCATTAAGACTTCCAATTTTCTATTTTTTTTCTCTTATACATATACATGACCTACATTGCTATTTTCCTCACTTATGATTATGCAAAAAAAAAAAAAAAAAAAAAAATCTGTTCAACTAGGAAAATATTCCTCAGACATTTTCCCTTTCCTTTTAAAAAACAACAAAGAATAAATCAAACAGGTAAAAGCTTTTTGCTGTAACACCAGCATATGTTGCTCTATCTCATCCTCTGTCCTTCTGACCATTTTCTGCTCAGTTTTCCTCTTTAACATGCAAAGATCATGTGCCTTTCACTCATGTCCTTTTGTTAGAGACCACACAGTACATGATCTCAAAATGCAACCCAGGAATATCATGTCAGGTTAACCTATTATAGTGTAAGAAGTCAAGAGGGCCTTTTGTAAGTTGTATGGGAAGCTGGGGAAGAGTGACAAGTAAAGGGGAAGATGAAAATGTGAGCAAGGTCAAACATATCTTTGGGTGCCCTGAATTTTGTTGCTTTAATTATCTGTCTAAACACTCCAGGAGCACAGCTCTCTATGGGCCGAATTTCTAGCACAAGAAAAATCTCTAACTCTCTCCTCAGCAGTGTTTCACAAAAGAACTTGCACCACAAAACCCTCTAGCTCCTGAACAAGACATAATCTGTAATTATATCTAAATTTTATCTAAACTAGCAAACAGAAGAGGGTCAGGGCAGGAGCTTCAGCAATATCCTACCGTTTTCCATGTTTTTTAATTGTTAGTATGGTCCCTGCCAGTTCTGCTCTGTGCCAATCAACCCTCTGCCAAAAAATCCTCAGGCACAGCTTGCAGGTAAGAGCAAACCACTCCAGTAAGTAGTCTGGATGCAGCCGCACTCCTGAGCTGGAGAAAAGGAGACAAGTCCCTGGTCTCCTCACGCCCTGAGGAGATAGCCCTAACATCTATGGGTTGTAGGGCAGTTAGAGGCAAAGTTAAAGGGTACCATGTTCCTTTTTGCACAAAAGACACAAAAATTAATGTAGGCCCAAATTTTCACACTTGGGTCCATGATGCTTTGCCTGCCTTAAGACATAATTTAAAAGAGACTGTGTGCTTAATGGTTCTTCCCTGGCATGTTCTCTGAATCACCATTACGCACCATAAGGTCACTTGTTCTTCACTGGGAGGGAATGTGTCAAATATCCGATACCCAATGCTTCTCAGGAGAGATTTATGATAAATTCTTCCTACCCCCCAACCCCTCCAAGGATTAATATAGGGAAATTTTTTCCATTATTTTCAGAAGCAGTGAAGCATTCAACTTGGCTGGTTCAGAAAACAAGCAGACAACAAATATATACACTTTTCAATGGGAGCGCATGAAATCAATAAAACCTCCTTTTAACTTAAGATACTTTATATTTTTTACATTATAATTTTCGAATGAAAAAACAGTCCCCATGACAAAGGTCACATACAAGTTGTCTTGCCCAGAATAAGACTTTAAATAACATTACATTTATTCCCTCTTTATAATGGGCATGAATAATTATTATAGTAATAATTCTGGGTGTTCTTACCTCTCCCACAACTTCCAACCTGCTGGCATCATCAGAAGTACTGGTTAAATTACCATGGTGAAGCAGGGAGTCATCATCTTTGGAAGGGCTGTTCACGCCTTCTAACTCGTCAAAAAAAATGTTGACATCCTTAGCTACTAAAACCAAAAATATAAATATACATTCAAATCACCATTAAGCCAAATGAATATACTGAGTATAACACATTATCAGCAATCCCCCCCAATTTTTAGTTCCAGTTTAACTGCTATGTTAAGTTTAAATCTGATGCACATTGGAGGGTTGTTTTCTTCACCAGTAAGCTACATAAAAATTTAGGATACCACAATACCTCTCTGATGACAAATAAGTAATTTTTTGTCACAATAAAACATAAATGAGCTATCTCCTCAGATTCTCTTAGTGTAAGTGGCTTAAACAACTGTCTTCTGGATTACTATGGTCTCTGAAAATTTCTTATTATAAAGAAAAAGATTTTTATCCTACTACATAAAGTGTCGAGTTAGAAGTTGTACAGACCTGTGAGGCAGCCAGAGGCAGAAGACGTCAAATAAGTACTGTTATTTGAAAGGCACTAAATAAATGAGCCTGAGAAGATTGTCTTTGCATAATTTTTCCATGCATATAAAGCTGGCATGTTCAGATCTACCTACTGCACAGCCCTCAGTCGTGCATGAAGCAATAGCTTAAATGTACAGCATGCTGTAGTAAACCCAACTTTTATAAAAAGTGAAGAGATATAACTGCCTGGAGCAAATCCTCCAGTCCCAGGGATCTGGCAGTGGGGCTCGGGGCCATGACAGAGCCCATGCAGCCAAGGGTGGCCCTTTCCTTCTGGTGCCTGTGGTGGGAGTCCCCCAGGCAGAGCCATGGGGAGGGCTTGCCTGGCCATCCAGAGGCTGTGTCTGACCTTGGTTCTCCTCACTGGCCCCGATCCTGATATCAACCCATGGGCTCACATCCTGGCCTGGCCTTGGTCCATCCCCGCCAGGGCAGGGGCTGGCAGTCTGGGCCTGTTCCCCCACCCTCCCTCCTGGCCCGGGTGGTGGGACATGGTTCCCATGGAGAAGCACTGGCCCCAGTGGTACCCTGATGGGAGACAGAGGCTTGAGTAAATGGGTTGAATTTCCTCCACCTTTCATGCAATGCCCTGTCATGTGATAATTTTACACTAATTAAAAGAAAAAAAACAACAACAACAAAGCACTAGAAGGAATGAGTTAAAGGCTGGCACTGTACTCAAGATTAGAGCAGCATTATCTTTAGGGTGATGTTCCCTGCTTGCAGAGCAAAGAGGTGATGAGAAGCTGCAGGCAGAACTGCTGGGCGCGTCTACAGTCCCACGTAAGGGCTGCTGACCTGATGACTGAGTGGCTGTTGGATGGGAGACGCAGGGCGGGCAGGCTGCAGCCAGCAAGGTCCACCACTGCACCCCAAAGGTGCAGGTCTGGTGTGACAGTGTGATGAAGAGATGTGTGATGGGGAGAAGAAAAACGTCTTTTCTGAGGATCATGCTTCAACTGTGGATAGACTTCATCTCTCCAACCTCATGTTTCATAGGCAAAAATCCAGAATTATGACAGTAGAGTCCTAACTGTTAGAAGGGACCCCCAAAGGTCAGCTCTGACTCTCTTCCCTTGACTAGAGAAAGATCAAACATGTATTAGTCTTGGCAGAAATTTGTGTAACCCACTATTCCTCACACTCTTTTGCAAACTTGATAACTTTTGGAATCATTCTTCTTTTGTGCAATAACCTCCTGTTCCTTTCGTTCTTCTGTAGCTCCCCTAACTTAGTGACAGGCAGTTGTAATTCCTGTTGATGGAATTTATATTAATGGGGAAGAGCCAAAAATCTCTAATTGCTGGTGGCAACTTAGTTCCATTTCTAACTACTGGCTGCAGGTGTGAAGATCCATTCCCCCACTGTGGAGAGACTGAATAGCTGCCAGAAATGAAAGGCCATTAACTGTTCCGAGCCATCATGAGCATTTTGTGACCTCCTTTTCACCTTTCTCTTCTTCAGGGGCTACAGCCTTGTTTAAGAAACATTTTTAAAAAATCTCCAGTGCAACTGACTCTGCAGTCTCTGCAGGTGGTCTATTTTTCACTATCACAAGCAGGAGAAAATTTTCTTCACAACATTCATCCTGAATATGCACCTATGTTGTAATTTAAACATATTATTCTTATCCTATCAATTATGAACATGGGGAAGAGATTGCTCCCTTTTTGTACATGTCTTTCACAGTATCTCAAGTCTGTTATTACAGCTCTAGGTAGATAAAAAAGAAAATCCTATCAAAATATTCAAGAACCCTTCTTCTTCATTTTCATGTGTAAAGTAAGGACAAGGTTAATAACATACATTATATTATCGATTGCAATACTTCTGCTCAGAAAGCCACGAAAAATTTCAGAAACAACTGAAAAGTCTTCGCATCCACATTAATCCACTCTAGATATTAGGCTAATGAACTAACCTAAGCAGCATAATTTTTAATAGAAATTCTGAGGTTTTAACACTTTTAACAATTTTTTTTCCATGCAGACAACATAACAATAAGAAATTCTCTGCCAAATAAGCAGGTTTTAGGATAACATACTGCTCCTTGAGTTTAGCAGTTCTAGGGTTTCATACTGACTAATCTAGCTATCATTCTTTGTATCCCAGTATTAGTATTGCACAATATTTAATCCTCACTTAACACCTCATATCATAATTCATCAGTTTTAGATAGCACCCTCTGTTCTGCAGGATCCCAGTCAGCTTTTATAGGGATATTGAGAGTAATAGCTTCACCTGCTTCACTCTCTTTTATTCTGCGAGTATTATAGTCTGTGAACACATCAGAGATATAAAACCTCTTTTTTTCAGATATTAACTTTCTCTTGCCATTTTAAGATTGCTTTTACTATCAGTCCATTTATTTTACCTATCCTATTTTTGTGAAAAGGGCCAGGATATCATTAGAGACAAACATTCAGGACAGAGTTTTTCACTTTAAAACCAGCCTTGGCCTCACACCATCCTGTTCCCAGCTAGGGGTGAGCTTACTGACAGGGGTGGAGAAGATCATCCTGGTGTTGTTTCGGTTTACGTGATGGGGAGAGACTGCAGCTCTTCAGCATCACTGTGGCTGCATCCAACCTATCCTAGGACAAACTACAAAAGTTTAAGGAGGTTTAGAAGGCAAAAAAAACAGACTCCATTTTGTACTATATGCAGCAGCAATATTAAAGAACTATTTGCCACCTTGATCCATTTTAATCCACAAAAATCACACTAGAGATGCCCATATAGGATAGGGGAACCGCTGCAAGACAGCACAGTCTAACCACCTGCCCCTCACTGTTCCTACTGTTTCAAAGGGCAAGACTGGAAATGTTCCACCCCACCAGATAATAATCTGGATGTAGCTCATGACCAGCTTTTGCATACATGTTCATATGAGAAGAATTTATCTGAACACTCAACATAAAGAACTACTGGATCAGAAACCATATCAAATGATGTGAAACTTCACTGAACTGAAACCCTAAAGAGTGCCTCCAGAAAAGAGACACATGAACCTGCATATGATCAACACCTCAACATACAATGAAAACAACTGCTGAAAATTAAAAAATAATTAAATAGTGAAGCTTTCTGAAGATTATGCAAGATATACATCTGTGGCAGACAGAGGCAATGAAAGATGTAAAAATGAAAGAGATTTTGCCTGTACACTATGCTCCAGGGAATTGGAGATAGCTTTTTCCTGCCATTAAGACTGTCTTAGTATAAAAGATGAGGCCTTTGAGATACTACAATTGCTGCTTCCTGAAGTGCCAGTAATGCTTTGGGTTGCAAAATAGATGGGTTTTAAGTGGGTGTTTAGAGATGAACAACTTGGTGCGTAAGAGAGTGAATGTGTTTGGGGGTTTCAGAGAGATACCGGATTATTCTGAGGACTTGTGAGGAACAAAAAAAAAATCTTGTTTCAAGGTCACTTTAAAATCCAGCCCATCTCAGCCGTGACTGAAAGTTGCAGAAGCAGTGAAACTCAGCTGGCTGGTGAAATTTGTTACCAGGACCTGCCTGTAGTAGAAAATCGCTTATGTCAGAAGTACAGGGATAATTGGCATGTTGGCTGGTAGCTTCAGCAAACAGGGTAAGCAGTGAAGATATGTGCTGAACTACCTCATCAGGGCTAAAGTTGTCTGTGACTTTCTTCCAGTTGCAGTAAAGGTGCTGCTGGTGAGAAAGTGGAGATCTTTACACTGCAGTTGCCTTGCTGTGTCTGGTTTTGAAAATGCACTGTTAGTGTTTCAGTCACTGGCAATAAACATGGGGCCCTAACATTTGCCGAGAACATTTTTCTACCCAAGGTTCATAAAACACCGTTTCACAAAACTAAATAAATAATTAAAAAAAGGAAATCCTGTTTGCTTCACTTTCATAATGGTGACAGTACTTCCAAGCCAACTCTCCTGCTGACTGTACCTACCTCAGCCACTCCACTCCCATGAACACGAACACCTACGCTGCCAAACGGCAGCTCCACGGCTTCACCTTTTCTGTCCCCTTCAGACCATGACAGGCATATATCCACAAATGATCCAAACAGAATGATATATAATAATTTTATCATATATGTGCTTTTGACTTATCATTTGGGAGACAGACTGGTGCTAGTGTATAGTCATGTATTTTTAGGCAGTGAAATTTAACAGCAATACACAGCAGCATGTACATTGCTACAGAAGATATTATGAATTCCCCCTCTGGTTTTAGAACAGCTTAAATATGCAAGCCCTTTTCTCCCCCTCATGTTCCACTTCATGTAAAAAAAAATCAAAATGGTTTGATAATTCATAATCCCTTGAGGAGCTGAAAAAATGTGGATATACAAATACTTTTATCCCAAATATAATAGAATCACATATTGTGAAAACTGAATGCTGTGAAATTCTAAGCGAGAGTCTGCACACAATTTCAGTGGGTCCACAAGCCACTTTGGGCCAAGAGGCTGGTTTAGGTAGGGCTCAAAGGTGAGATAAGATAACTCCTTTAACCTTCTGAAGATAGACATTCAAGAACTGAGGTGCCCAAAAATAAGAATTTTCATTCAAAAATGGGACCTGACTATGTTTTAGTGTGGCAAGATGGAAGCATGCTCAGAGACCGTTTCTGTTCATTAATAGCCATTTTATTACCAATTGTCACATCAAGCCATCGAGTATGCTCTAGCTTTGGATAATACAAGCTGTAGATCAATATTCCAGAAACTGGTCTTTGGAAGCTTTTAGGCCTATCAGTAATATTGAAGAGTGAATTTCCTTAAAAAGTCTTACTGACAACGTTTAAAATAAGTATAAGGCATTTCCACATGTTAACGGTGGTGGAAAAAATTATTGGGATCAGAGAATACACCTTAATAAAAATCCCAAGTAGAAAATATTTGTTTTGCAGAGACTTGCAAAGCAGAAAAATTTGAGTATGAAAAACCAAGAACCTTTCTGCATCTAATACTAGGTGTTGTGTTTTTACAGCTATCTGTTCTGTACTCAGTAAGGCTGGCAGACACAATTCACAAATCTTTGCTTTGAGGAGGCCATCCCACAGAGACCACACAGCCCAGAACTTTTTATCATGTTAAATGCTAAATTCAGTAACTACACAGTGGATGAGCAACCCTGTCTCAGGAAACTCACTGATTTCTGGCTTCCACATTATGAGAATTAAAATGAGAGAATCACGTAATTTTTTTGAGAGTTATTGTAAAAAGGATTTTTAAAAATATTCTAAAAAGCCAGAGTTTTAGAATTTTGACTTCACTGCAATGGCCATGAAAATAAGTTTCATACATTGAAGCAAATTATGGGAATTCATGAAAAAAAGCTTTTTTTTTTTTTTTTTTTAATAAAGTTATTTACTATTTTTCTACAAGAAGTCCATCGTCTCAGTGTAGTTAGTAGAAAACAGCCATAAAAGCCTTTGCCAGCTTTGGTCATGATCCTGAGGGCACCCCCAGCCCTGACTGTCCCTGCCTGGACCCAGGGGCTCCATTTACCCTGCTCAGATCCCAGGACCCCATTTCAGCCCCCCGGGGGCTATCAGCTCCTGCCCCAGTGATGCCACAGCAGGGCCGGTCTCCAGCTGCCCACAGCCCTACCCGGCCACAGCCCCACTACACCAGGGGAGGACCCAATGACCAGGGCTGGGGCTGTCCCTGGTGCCCCCCAGCTGCCCCACTTCTGGCTGGGGCTGTGACATGGGTACAGGCTGTGAGTAGGCAGCAACATGGAATTCTGGTTTACATCTGACAGATAGTTCATGCAGATCCTTGACACCTCGGCTCTCTAGTTTACCAGTTTGGTTTAGGTCAGATGCATCACCCTGTTTTGCTATCCCCTACTCTACAGTGTGTGTCTACAGCCATTTTCAGGTTAGTATTTATTGTTTCTGAACTGTCTTTGATAGACTATAAATAATTTCTGAATATCCTGTGGTCAAGAAGAAACTGTTTTATAAAAGACTTACCAGAAATCTTTAGAAAAATGTGTTTAAGCCTCAACCATGAACTATGGTACTTAAATGCAGAATTTAGCTTTGATGCAGTAGGAATGACTTTTAAGTCTTTTATAATTGTAGTATATTCTCATAAAGTAAATAATGAGATGGTAAATCTTTATCTTCAGATGAACTCTAAGAGATTCAGTAGGATAGAAGGGAAAAAAAAGTTTGTTTTAAGCAACTAAATTTAAAAAAATAAAATAGAATCTCTGCTATTGAATGGTCACTCTTGGCAGTCTATCAAAAAGAAAGATATACCAGCTAGTGAAAGGTGCATGACACAGCTCCTGGGAAATGCTCAGGAAACTCATGTCAGCAAGGAAAAAAATGTGGTCTTTAAAGCATCATTAGCTTCTTTTAATTTTCATTCAATGCTAACAACAACTGGGAATAAAAGCAACAATGACTATTCAGAGCAACCACCCTAGAAAGAATATTTAGGCATTTAAGCTAATTATTTGATATTCACAACAAACTGCAGGTGACAAGACACTCTCCTGGACACATAACAAGCCTTTGCAAACTGGGTTGTACAGTCATAGCAATCCTTTTGTCTTTCCAGAAGAGAATGTAACCGAAAGACAGAGATTAACTTCCCAACAGCAACTGTGTCTGGTCTGTATAAAGAAAATCACTGTCTCCAAGGGTGCAAAATCTGTGTCCATATCAAACGGCTCTAAAATAATCCATAAATCAAAATGTTAATTCGTAAAAGACTTTGTTTAAAGCTATCTAGTTTTGAAATTACATTAAAATTGCTAAAAGTATTTGGGATATCCAGTTTATATCTATTAATCACTTGCAAATATTTACTTAGGGTAGGACTCTCCTACATTTACACATCCACAGTGCAGATGCTTGTGTCTAAGCTTCGCTAGTGATTCAAGTTAGCTCATTTCCCTAAATTCAGCCTGCAGACAACAAAGGCAAATAGCCACCTCCAAGTCACAGGTCATCTAATCTATATTAGACACCTACTCTAAAATAAGAAAAACTGGGCTCTAGACATCTTTATTACATTCTGTTGACTGCAAAGGGAGCTTAGACAATGAATTCAGATATTGACACCTTTATTGCAAACCCCTATGTTTGAGTCAGATGAATGCCCTCTTTATGGCTACAGAAAAATGCCATACTTTTAAAAGAAACTATATTTTTTCTCTGGAAGTTTAACATTTGAGGATATAAGTAAACCTGTGCCATATTGAATGAAAATTTGGGGTTATTCAGCATAAGGATATCATCAGAGTATGATACTGAAGTGTGACATAGTACCAAGGGAAGTTGAGATATGGCCATTTTAAAAAGAAGCTGCTTTGGACAAACACTGTTAGTAAATCTAATCTTGATATCTAACTATTTTAAACAAATTGTAGGTTTCTATTCTCCTCAGCCATTGCTTGAAATGGAGAAGATAACTCTTTCTCATGTGCTAATATGATCTCTTCCCAACTTGAATTTGCTTATCCTTGTTTGTCATCTCATCTATTCAGCCTCTGAAAGACTATAGTGTTTTTTTCAGCCTCTCCAGTCCACATCCCAGCTGCCCCTAGGCCTATATCTGGGCTGTGTGGGTGAGGAGAATAGGGGAGAAAGTAAGATCATATTAAGGTTTCCCGATGGGAAAAGCTTTTTAAGTTACAAACCAGAGTTCATCCTAAACCTACAGCTTAAATAATCACGTGATTCAATTTCAAATTATTACCACCATCATTATACTAACCTGTGAGTTTTCCTTCCACCCCCAAACTAATGATTCCCTTCCCTTCCACCCCCAACCCCACCATGATATGACTGGATACTACCTCTGTATGGTTCCTTCTTCAAATAGCAAAAATCCGGAGTAGTGCAGGGTTTTACACATTCATATACGTCTTTCAGCATTCAAGAATGTAAGTAGCTGCTTCTCACTTCAGAAAATTGCTATACAAAATATCCAGTTTAAAATAAAACTGGAAAAGAGGGAAACCAGGAAGCCAGCTAGCAATGTCATCATTCCACGCTTTTTGATTCCTGGCCTGCATAAGAATTTTTAACCTATTATGGAAAACTCCCACTGAAATTCCAGATTCTTTTAAATTCCAGAGTTCCATCAGTTTTGAGGGTGGTGGTATGTCTTCGTCTGTTGTTAATGAGACTAGTATTTCTCCTAGTGCATGTCTTGAGATCATTCTGCTGTTGCATTTAAGAAGGGTGGACCAACCAATTCTTAGTCCACAGCACATTACATGAGAAAAGAGATAGTTTCATACAGTATCTAAGATGCACAGGCCTTCAGCTATTGTGAGAAGCACATCACTTCCAATCCTAAAAGTTACCAGCTGCAAAAATGTGAATACGCCCCAACACTTTGGAACAGCTAGAACTTCAAACCTAGTCTTAGATCCCAGACTGCATCATTTGCCTTACATTATTAGTTCACACAGCCATTCAAGAGGGTTAAGAACGGATTAAAGTAACAAGAATCTTAATATTTCTGATTACTTCTGCATAGGAAATACATACCACTGGAATCCTTAGGTACATAACAATTCAAATCTTACTATGACTTCTCTGATAGTAAAAGATTTCTTACTGGCCCTCAATAACCCGTTGAACTTTCTCACAGATTTTAGTAATGCTTATTTATCATTCAGTTCATCACTTCGTATGTTTCTTCAGTTATAATTTCAATGCATCTCAATTGATTCTTCTACCATAAACTCGATTTTGCATCCAAGGAATAACTTACTTTCTTGTATTGCATTAAGAATTTCTGAAAAGTCCACATCTGTCTTCTCTATGTCTGGTTTTATCCATATTTGGGTTTCCAGCCGGTTAACCTGCAAATCCTCTCTTCGTTCTGAAGAAATTGAAGAGATTGATGGGGTTTGTGACAGTGCAGTAGAAAATCCAGTGAAGGGGCTTTCAGGTTAGGGAACATACACATTGAATAAAGCTACTTATTTTTTTTTTCCCCCCTAGCAGAACCAATTTTTCTTTAAAATAGGCAGCTTTAGATATAACATGGACTGACTTAAAGCTAAATACAATGAAACAACAACATTCTCTGCTATCAGCAATGATGCAGAGTCACCACTGGTGAGTCCCTTGTTCAGGTGAACACATGCCGCCATGCCATGAGCATTCGCTCTCCATACCATCTACAAAACTAACTCTGAATTGTGAAAACAGACAAGAGGTGTTGCTACAAATGACAGAGCACTACAGGAACAACCAGGGTAAAATAAAACACAGTAACACACCAAAGACGAATTAAATCTCAAGACAGAAAACAACCATTAGGACAAAAAGAGCATGGACAGCATGTTTCAGCCATGGGACACCATATGTTCTCACATGCCAAGCTGATGGCATGCCACGGTTTAGGAAGCACTCCAGTACTGCAGTCCATTTTGAAGGGGGTCACACTGGTACGTAATGGTTGCCGTGTAAAAGCACTGCAGAATAAAAACATAAGCTAGTGGGTCATAGTTTCAAACCAATTTGCATATGTAAATGGGCACAAGATTTGCCTAGATCAGTGTTCTTTCAACATGAGAGAAGAAAGGAGGAAGTTTTGAAAATACACTGCTTCCATGTAAAGAAAGGTAGCTGCATGTCAAGAGTAGACAGGAAAAGGCGCTGGGCGCATGGGCTTAAACTCCTGGCTACAGGGTACTCTGATACAGCCAGAGGCAAGGAGGGAGCAACTGGCCACGTGGCTGGTTTTTAAAAAGCAGCAGCAAAACCTGACCTTTCACAAAGGCATCTGTGAGAAGTGATGCTCTCGAGTAACTAATACACAAAGTTAGCAGAGAGCTGCAGTGGTCAGGGAGATATCTGGGAAAGGACTTCAGAACAAAAGGTCACGGTGGAAGAAGAAACCTTCAGGTCATTTAGTCCATTACTATACCTTCACTAGAGGTTATCACTCATACTTTTGACGGAAGCCTTTTCCTTTCTTCTGTAGTCTGCCTATAACAAGCTGGCCTTGTTTTGAATTCCCTCCTAGCCCACTGTGTCTTCCCCCTCCCCTCACCAAATGACTATCTCACCGTTGCCTTGATGAGAGCGGTGACTTGTATTCCAGGGCACAAAACTACTCAACCCTATTTTAAAGACCCTTCTTCACTTTTCAGAAATACAGGTCTCAAAATGGCTATACATACACCAGCCTCAGCCTTTACTATTTCCCAATGTTAAATATTATAAATTCAAACCAGCTCATGCTTGCCCCAGCGCATTCTTTTGTTCCACAGCAAAGACCCACTGTTAACATCAGAGACAGCTCCCCTTGTAGATTCCTGTAAAGTGATCTGTCATAGCAGCAGCAGG
>NW_009646866.1:810564-842591 GCF_000708025.1 Charadrius vociferus
AATCAGCATTTAATGATGTAGAACAAAGAGAATTTCTTAAGTGAGACAGCTGATTATTCATATAATAGCAGCCTAGGGAAATCTGCAGATGGCCTCAGAGGTGGGCAGCTAGGATTTGCCCCAGAAGAGAATTCTGGGGACAAAGGAAAAATCCTGAAGCTGCTGGAAAAGACGTATAAACAATAGGATGGAGGTAGAGAAGTAAGTAACGGACAGCAATTCAGTTAAGCAGCTTTGCAAGTGATATCATTCATTTTCTTATTAAATACTCAGCTACCACTTTTAACATACACAATTACATATTTGCATCCTCAAATCCACCAGCCTTTCTTCTCCATTTCAACCCTAGTTCGAGAAAAATAATGACAATACTGACAAACATAAAATACCCACTCCTCCCCAAAGCCCTCCATCCTTGTCTCACTCAATCACTGCTCCTCAGAACACAAGAAGGTAGCAGGATCCCCGCAGCATCTCCAACAGATCATAACTAATTGGGCTGGGGAGAGAGGAAGTGACAGCCAGCCAGCAATGTCTGTCCTGAAGTGCAGACATTAGATGGACTATCTAATTAAAGGCCTCTTAATAAAATGCAGCTGTTGGAGAATGTACATATTCAATTTCAAAGCCAATTTTTAATTAATGAAAAATACTGTCTAGAAAGCGGACAGAAAACGTCCAGCCTAAACCTGACTGTTCAACCTAAACACAGCCTACCAAGACAAGTTTTGCTGCATTTAAATCTCCTCTCCTGTATTTGACTCATTTGCAGTATGGGGAGCTTCCAACACTCCACACAAATGAAGGTTTCATATGCTTCTCTGATTCACAGTAGCCTTAATATCTGGCCTCACAGCACAAGTATCAGATCAACAACATCATCCTCTGATTTCACCTAAAATTGTAGGCATAATCTTGTGCCAGTCATTTGTGATTTAAAGCATGGTTAATCACAAACTTGCCTTCAACAACGCAAGGAGAAAAAGAAAATCATAGTTTCTAAATAAGTGGTTACAGGAACACTTTCTTTTTTTCTCCTATAATCTTCATGGTGTCAATAAACAGATTTGAATCAGGGCACATTTGCTTCTACTCTCCTCCTTCTCTCTCAGCACCCACTTTGCAGGAGGGAGTGCTGCATTTTTTAGCTGAGAGAAACAACCCCTACGAGATGGGTTGTGGACTGGGCAACTTAATGATTGCTGATATGCTGGTAGTCAGAGGCATTAGCCCAGCAGCTCTTTGGAAAAGGCCACAGTGTTCTCTCCCGTGTCCAAAGAGATTTTCTTTATCTTACCATACATCTCCAATACAACAAACCAAGACAGCATCTGGCGTCACTGTTGCTATTGAGGGATCACTAGCCTGGCTTTAGCATTTCTTTCTTGCTTTAGCAGCTGCTGATTTATGCTTTATCAGTGGCAGGTCCTGCTGAGTAAACTCTAAGCAATATTGCCTGGGACGCTGGGAGGGAAAGACCCTCTTTCCACAGAAACGTAAGAAATAAACACACAAAAATAAAAGTGAATACCATATTTATCAAATTTTATGTGATTTTATTAAAAGATCAGTCTGAGATTTTTCTCAACTTATTGAGATGTTTTAGTTCAAATAAAGTCAGATCTTAAATTAGCTTGTGGCATTCACTCTAATTTACTCATTGATGCATTAAGTAGTGCACAAAACAGCTGAATTCTTCCTTTATTTGTTTCAAAGGGTCTCTACTAGTTAGGTTAGGAAAACAAATGAGATTTTAAAAAGGCACTTCATTTTTAGAGGCTGAATAAGATAAGTTGTTATAAAGTAGAATTTTAACATACTTCTAAATATTAAAATGATCACATGTATCAGATAAGTGAATTACTTAGAAAGGTAATTAATATGGTACTAATGTTAAACAACGTCATTCCCACTGCAGTCAGAGAGATTTTGTGTCTGCTTAAAACTAAGCACATACTCAGGTTCTTTGCTGGTTAAGGCCTTATTCCATGTATGCAATATCTAGCCAATTATCACAATCAGCTTTTTGGACATGAACTTTACAAGCACGTGTCTATTTTCTTGCACAGTAAACATCTGGAGCCAGATTTGGAAAGCCTGCACATTTTTATACACGCGCTATAATGTGCAAATCATATTTGCAGATGGATACCCTTCACGCTGTTGTCTGAAATTAAGCATGAGCACTTGGGTGCACAGAAAAATGCACATAGTTTCAGTATTTGGCACTAAAGTAAAGAATATAAAATTAAGCTGATGGAACAAGTGCTGCTGTTTCTCAATGTGCAGTAAAGAGCTCACATTTACTCCATATTTCTGAATGGACATGAGAGAACAGAGCTCATCTTTGTAATTCACTGAGGCAGCCACGGCTTGAAGAGTTTTACCACTGCGGTTCTGCTCATTGGTCGGAATAGAAATACTCAACTCACTTGCTTTCTGGAATCAGTCTCTCTTCTTTGCCCTCCCTCATTTCCAATTAACTCAGCAAGTGCAAACAAATGTTTTGCCTACAGCTCTAGAAGTTTCTGTAGAGAAAAATTTACAGCTTCAAAAGATCTTTCTGAAAAGGTAGCTAGCCAGCAACTTCTACCAGCACAGTGAGCTGATTTTTGATTTTTTTAAAAATCATTTTGGCAGTAAACATGTACTTTCACAATGGTTGTACTTCAGCATGGACATTAAATAGGAGTAGCAAATAACTAGTATGCCACGCAGGTAGATGCTCCTATCACAGGGCCATCTACCTCTCACAGGGCAATATTTAGCAAAAGCAAATATAATTCTAATAAGAGCAGTTTTGTTTTGCTACATTAAGTACAGCCTGTAGTTTCTACAGAGAAGTTGCTCCTTCTCACCAGAGCTGCTTCTTTAAAGCAAGTAGAAAGCTGCTGCGCATGGTGTCCTTTTCACTAAAGGCAACCCCAGGGCAACATGGGGTGAAGGATCACCCTTACACAGGTATATTTTCTACTGGCTTCTCACTGTGAGTGCTAGGCAGGTCATCTACAGTAAAAGCAGTTTCAAATGGAAGTTGTTTAAAGCGTTACCTATACATGTTAGTCAGAGCTATACACAAGTGAAATCAACAGCTTTCCTGATCTCTACTCTGGCATTACATCTTCTGTGACAGGAATGAAACAAAACATATGCCACAGTGGGTCTTCCCAGCATCCATCGTATGACTGTACTGGACAATGCACCTTAATGCATGAAAAACATATTTGTTCAATTACTGCATCAGAAAAAAAGAAGCTGTTCTCTGAGTCATAGGATATATGCAAATGTATATTAATATACACATGTCTTCCTAGCAAGACAAAGTTGGCCTGAAAGCAGTGCCTCAGAGAAAGCTGATTATGTATCATTAGGTGGAAGGCTGGCATGTCTCATAGCAAATCTTTAAAAGAAACATGCTTTTGCTACATTGGTCAGAGAGAAACTCAGATTGTTTTCTGTAAGAAATCCTATATTGTTTTGATCCTCACCATCCAGCAAAGTATTGCAATATTCTTTCTGCCTAATCATTTTTCTCTCCTGCAGCATAAACTGGATACCAGTGTTACTCTGTGCATCAATCTTATGGCAGTGATTAAATTAGATATATTTTCATATATTAAAATTATTCAGTTTCTTCCTGCTGCTCTTAAAACTGTCAAGTACAATAGTGAAGAGTTCCACATTGGAAAAGTATTGTTGGTAAGAAAAAATATCACATAACAATTACAGAGAAGAGACAGAGGAATAAAGAAACAGAGTTGTAGGAGAAGGAAAAATCAGGTGTGTTTAAAATACATGTGGTCAGTAGCCACATTTTTGAAAACATAACCAATTATAATTTATGGGACTGTAACTACAAAGGTCCAAAATTTAATATCAGTGGCATCATTTGATTTCATCCTGGTCAGTTTCATGTTAAATATAAAACAGTTTCCTATTGACTAACTGTAGCATTGATATTGCCTTCCTCAATGGAAATAAAAAAGAGGAAACAAAGAAGAGGACATTTCAGGGTTTCCTTACATATCCTTCTTGCAGGTGGAAGGGTTTGTCCTCTGCACGTACAGCTAAGGCAGTTCCTGAAAGTACAGGCTGAGTCCATGTAGAAATGAGTTTTGCATCATGAAGGATAACTGTCTTTCATCGTTTGTCTTCCTCTTATACAGCTATGAAAAATGCAATATCAGCATTTTTCAAGACCTATTTTTCCCCTCCCCACGGGGATTTAAGAACAAAATTGCTTGGAAATGTCAGAATGACTTTTGGGAGGTCAGTTTAACACTGATGATCTGCAAGCTGCCAGTGCACAGGGCAGTAACACTGGTGAGTCATGCTCACCTTTTCTCCTCCAGCCCTTGCATCCCATACGAACTCTAACTCTTTGGGGCCTCAGTCCCAGCTGAGCCACTGCACACTGTCAAGGTGGCTGCTGATACACCCATACAAGAGGGCAGTTCCCTAAGACCTGCACAGTTTCCCCTCACAAGCCTCACTTAAGTCAGGGCAAAGGCTGCATGTTTTCTTTCACAAGTATCTTCTCAGGACATGGTGCAGACACGTGTATGATGCCCTGCCTCCAGCTGCTCCTTCTCCACATGGAAGAAAAAGGCTCTGTTTTCAACCTGCAACTCTTTGGCCCACCAGCCCAGCACTTGACTCCTCTCTGGAAAAAAGCCCAGAAGCTTTCCTTCTGTCCTTGCTCCTTACAAGTAACACTAAGCTTCCTCTACCTTACAGCTTCAACACAATTTCAGATTTCTACAAGTAGGGGGGGATGACGAGTTCCCTTTTCCTTTCATTTTGGTGCTTGTTTCCAGTTTTGACTTCCTTTTGAAGTTGGCAGTTGGGAGAAGGATAGAAAAAGTCAAGTATTTAATTCTCTGTTTTGAAGAACTTGTTGACATATCTATATACTTAAGATAGCGCATCATACCAGGGTAAAACCAGCTGTCTGCTACATCTGCAGTAGCTTCTGTGTGGTGTGGCAGTGCCTGCACATGTGTACCTGTAGTGACAAACTGGGAGTTATCTTCAAGGTCCCAGTTTTCCCTAATTTGAGGCACTTTTACCTGTGTAGGTCACAGGATTTGCCACCATCTCTCTACAAAGCACATCCATGGTTTTGGAATAATTACAAATAATAGGTGATGATACACATTGAAAGAGAGGCCTTTAAGGATTTCTGATTTAAGTTAATACACTCCCATCATAACAGCATTAATATAAAATGAGCTTCCAAGACTGAAAAAATCGGGTACCCTGTGGAAATTTTTGTAGACTTTTGAAAAACTTCTGACCTGGTAGATTGCCACATAAGTCTAGAAATATGTAGGGACTTGGATACAAGTCTTGATAGCCTTAATTGGTTCGCCAATTACCTTTAAAAGAGTATACTCTGTCACTCTTCAGCATAGCTAATCAAATCTTCTACTCTGCAGAAAACACCATTTCTCTTATTGGTTTTCTCATGGATTATGGATAAAATAATGTGTCTGTATGTTAGTGTCTGGGAATCCAAAGCTGAGTGTAAAAGCACAAAACCGCCTTGTTAGTTCTAACAATGCTTTGAAAATTATTGGAATAAATACATAGGGCTACTTCATTTCCCATAGGGAAGTCCAATGGATGTTAGGAAGAAAAAAAATAATTCCAAACCCAAATCATCCTGTTTAGCACAAAGAACCTATACCATAGCTGTCTCTGTGCATGGTCATGTCAAGGGCATGGTTATAACAATACTGGAATTATTTTTGAAAGGCGATTTAAAAATAGTTCCCCTTTGCATTGCAATACACTGTAAGGCATTACATGTGTTTAATTATGTTAATACAAACTCTTTCCTTATCTTCAAGAAACAGCAGTAGTGAAGGGAGGATTTCTAAACACCTAACACTAACTTATCACAGACTAAGGTATTTTGAAGACATATGGTGTTCATTCTCCCCTCCATTAAACCCCGGCTGGCATCAGATGCAGAGAATTCCACTCAGCCAAATAACTACAGAGAAGTGGGAAGTCCTACATTCTGCTCTCACTGTCCGTCTCTCTGTCATGCTGTGTATGTCCTTTCCACAGACAAAATGGATGGATATCCACTAAGGATATATATCCGTTATATATACACAAGGATGTATATTATATATACATATATCCATTATATATACATAGGGATGTATATCCATTAAGGCACTGGAACAGGTTGCCCAGAGAAGTTGTTGAGGCCCCATCCGTGGAGGTGTTCAAGGCCAGGCTGGATGTGGCCTGGGGCAACCTGGTCTAGTGGGAGGTGCCCCTGCCTATGGCAGGGGGGTTGGAACTCTATGATCTTCAAAGTCCCTTCCAACCTAAACCATTCTATGATTCTATGATATCCCTTGGTGCAAAGCCACATCTTGAAAATCTCCTCTCCTGACATAATAGCGCAAACATCAGGCTATGGGGACAGGGTTCTGCTAGCCCTCAATTCTTCCATTTCTGATTCTGTCACTACCCAGAATGAACCATGGGCAGTAAAAGCCAACACCTTGCTTTTATCATCAAGAGGGAGGCATCTCTTAAGCAGCAAGTTCAAATGGGACAACTGAGGAGAGCTGATAATCCAGGTGTCCCACAAGGATAAGCACTCAAACCATGAAAAAGGACACAAACTCCTTTTTCTTCATTTCTGAACCTGAAGGTGCACAAATCCATGGGACCTGATGAGGTGCATCCACGGGCACTATCCATCATATTTGAGAAGTCATGGCAGTCTGGTGAAGTTCCCACTGACTGGAAAAGGGGAAACATAACCACCATTTTTTAAAAGGGAAAAAAGGAAGACCTGGGGAACTACAGGTCAGTCAGGCTCACCTCTGTCCCCAGCAAGATCATGGAGCAGATCCTCCTGGAAACTCTGCTAAGGCACATGGAAAATAAGGAGGCGATTGGTGACAGCCAACATGGCTTTACTAAAGGCAAATCATGTCTGACAGATTTGGTGGCCTTCTACAACAGGGTTACAGTGTTGGTGGATAAGGAAAGAGCAAATGACATCATCTACCTGGACCTGTGCAAAACATTTGACACTGATCTGCACGAAATCCTTGTCTCTAAATCCGAGAGACACAGATTTGATGGATGGACCACTCAGTGGACAAGGAATTGGCTGGATGGTCGCACTCAAAGAGTGGCAGTCAAGGGCTCAATGTCCAAGTGGAGACCAGTGACGAGTGGTATTCCTCCGGGGTTGGCACTGGGACTGGCACTGTTTAACATCTTTGTCAGCAACATGGACGGTGAAACTGAAGGCACCCTCAGCAAGTCTGCCACCGACATCAAGCTGTGTGTAAGGGCGGTCTACACTCTGGAGGGAAGGGATGCCATCCAGAGGGACCTGGACAGGCTTGAGAGGTGGGCCCGTGCAAACCTCATGAAGTTCAACAAGGCCAAGTGCAAGGTTCTGCACCTGGCTCAGGGCAATCCCAAGCACATATACAGGCTGGGCAGAGAATGGATTGAGAACAGCCCTGAGAAGGACTTGTAAGTGTTGGTTGATGTAAAGCTCAACATCAGCTGACAATGTGCACTTGTGGCCCAGAAAGCCAAGCACAACCTGAGCTGCATCAAAGCCAGCAGGTTGAGGGAGGTGATTCTGCCCCTCTACACTACTGTCGTGAGACCCTACCTGTAGTACTGCATCCAGCTCTGGGGCCCCCAACTTAAGAAGGACACAGACCTGTTGGAGCAGGTCCAGAGGAGGGCCATGAAGATGATTAGAGGGCTGGAGCACCTCTCCTATGAAGGCAGCCTGAGAGAGTTGGGGTTGTTCAGCCTGGAGAAGAGAAGGCTCTGGGGAGACCTTATAGCAGCCTTCCAATACTGAAAGGGTGTCTACAGAAAAGATGGGGAGGGACTCTTTATCAGGGAGTGAAGAGCTAGGATAAGGGAGGAGTAATGGTATTAAATGGAAAAGAGGGCAAATTTAGATTAGGTATTAGGAAGAAATTCTTTACTGTGAGGGTAACACTGGAACAGGCTGCCCACAGAAGCTGCGGATGCGCTATCCCCAAAGCCCCCATCCAACCCCAAGGCCAGGTTGGATGGGGCTTTGAGCAACCTGATCTAGCGGAAGGTGTCCCTGCCCATGGCAGGGGGTTTGGAACTAGATGTTTTTTTAAGTCTCTTCCAACACAAACCATTCTATGAGTCTATGATTTCCCATCTATGCTCAAAGGATACCTCATTGTTCTGAGAGTTGAAAGGACCCAAATGTCCACACAGAAATCCCAAGCGTAGCATGTCACATACTTCTATGCCTAATATTTCCAAGTGCCTGGCTCTACATGGCCCTTGTGCAGACCCTTACATGATCAGTAGAGGGGCTGTGTTGCACAATGAGCCTTTGGAACTACCCCCTAGAAGCACTTAACTGATAATACAAAGAGACAGGACACTGAAGTGTGTGCTCTCCTACTTGGAACACAGCTATCCTTTTCAGGTGCCACAATGCCTGGGATGGGAATCCACGGGAGACAGTCTGAAAATGGCACAAAGCCACAATAACTAAGCAGAGATATTTCTGCACAGTTGTATGTTGTAAATGAGCATCTAGAAAGAAGTCCAAGATCTAAATGGACTGAAAAATTCTGCCCATTTCCTACTACACTTATTTATATAAAAATGCCAGTAGGAATGACCGTCTTAGTTCTACCTCTTTCCTCTTGCACTGTGAGCGCACATACAAAAATATAGCTATCAAAGATCACTATTTGTCCATGTTTGAAAAATCTAACTACTTGTGAATGATAGATCCCTTAATTACCATCTACCTTTAACAGTATCAGTTGTTAGCAGGCAATTCATAAAGAGGAGAGGGAGAAAACATTTGCTGAATAACCTGTTTGTTGCAAAAAGCTTTCCTAGTCCTCAAGTTAGCAGTTTACTGTTGAGACAAGCAGAAAAGCTGGCTGCATGGGGATAAGAAGCATGACCTAACAGATAACTTGAGGGTACCAAAGATTTACTTAATTATAACATGGGACATCAAGACAGCTTTTATAAGATACCAGATGTCTCTTCCAGGTGGATTTTAATATAACAAGCAATTATACAGACTCACGTTATACCATAGCCTATCGCTGCTTTCACAGTCTAAACATATCCTGGTAACTCATTACTGCAGAAAGCACCAGCAGCTAAGCCATTTTGGGAACTTCAGCTGTCCTGAGACTGCTGAGGAATGAACATAGTATAGGAATGTGAAAATGGTTATTCTAAAGACAGGATAGCACAACAGAGGTCTATCCAATGCGGGGTCCTATTTCTGACACCAGATGCGTAGGCAAAAAGAATGTGAACAGGGCAACCACACCCAGTCTATCCCAACCCGACCCTTCCAGCTTGCAGACATTTAGAGATTTCTGGAGTGGAAGGTTTCATCTAGATGATAATGATTCATGGCTACCAACACCCCTTTCCTCTACAAAGCTCTTCCTTCTATACTCACTGTCCCTTGTGAGCTAACCGGTAGCCATCACATTCCTCCCTCCCCCTTTTATTTGTTTTGTTTCCAGCCTTTGTGAGCCAGTGGGCCTGCTCCTCAGTTACAGAGCCATCGCAACCCCTAACATCCAGGCTAGGGGCCATGATGCTCAGAAATTCACTGTCACCGCAAAGCCTTTCTTACTTTAGTCTCAGACAAGAGCTACCATGCTGACCCCATGAAATAGGCCTTCCTGTACAGAAACTAAGGATGGGGCAGTGAATCCCAACCTTGTCTGTCATAGGGAAAGGATATGCTTCCAGCCTACCATCTGGGGTTGTGGAGACCTAATTAGGTAGAGGTTAAGATAAACATCATCATTCAGTTACAAATTGGAGCTCAAGAATGGAGGCAATATTTATATATTGATTGTGTAAAAATATCCTTTCTCAGATTTTTAGTTTGTCTTTGAGAGTGCCTAATACTGGTGCAGCTGGCCTTTCTCATAAAGCCCTGCAACCTACTATAATTACAAAGACCCGATAAGCAGAAATAGAGCACTTTGCCATTAAAATGCACGGACTAGTTTTGCACTGTTCACACAGGATGCCTACCCGAAAGAGATTATTTTCAGTAATTGGCAATAAGCCGAGTCTCCTCTGCAAGCAGTAGGAGAACACCTGAATGGCAAGGGTAATAATTTTCAGGCATTCTGGCAGCACAAAGGGCCTTGAAAGTACATGCTGTTTTGATGACCCTTAAAAACCTTCCAGTCCCACTGAAGTGCAGGCTACTTCTTTATGCCATCAGTCTAACTGTTACTGAATTCCTATCCTGTGCTAGGTGCGTTCCTAAATCAAGGTCTAAATAAAGTAATAAACCGCAGTGCTATCTCCTTTTTTTTCTATTTTAAATACAACTGAATGTTATCAGTAATTAAGACCTCAAAAATGCATATACTTTGTGCTCCATTGGGCCTCTGAAGCACAGCATGGTACGGAACTGCATACCCCAGGGATGTGACTAGTAAATATTGTGCCTCTGTGGAGTTCTCATGCAGAGAACAACTCTGCTTTGCAAGACATCCAGCCATTCATGGCACAGGGAAGGGCAGCGGCCTGCACAACCCAAAGGGAGTTCTCTTCAGGAACAAGGAATGGATCAAAAACCATTCCACCTTTGCTTCGCTGCTGCTCTTGTGCCTGCTGTAAGCTGTGACGTTGAGTTTTATGCAATGCTTTTGGGCTTTTTTGGCAACACAGTACATTGCACTGGTTGGAATTTCTAGTAGGTTTGGATGCCTAAATGCACTTACCTCTATCATATCTACTTACCCAAGGAAGAAGTCGTCCCGTCCCCCCCCCCTTTTTTTTTTTCTTTTTTAATGATAAAGAAAGGTCTGGCTTAATTTTGAGATTTCAGAATTAATTAGCAGGCTTGGTATTAGGAAAGAGGTCTTGCTATCTTTTGGACTGGAATAAATATTTTGTGGAAATCAGTAACACTGTGCAGCCCTGTTACAGTCAAAACCCCTTCCTGATCTTAAAAGCATCTCTGCCAAAGTAGAAGCTAGTTTGTTCCATCTTTTGACAGTCCACCTTCAAGAATCTTTCCTTGGAATAGATGAAACATATTTTACATTAGAAATAGAGGCTTACATAATACTAAGTGCCCTTTAAGCAAGAACTATAGAGCTAAGAAAAAGCCACATTTTTCAGTCAAGCATTACAGGTACATAATAACTGATTATTCAAAGTCTCTCTCACTGCTTCTTGAATGATAAGCTATTTTTTATATAAAATGGGTGATTACTCTTTCAGAAACATTGCAAAATTTTACATATATCATCTCTTTTCTTCAGCAAAAGCTAGAGTGCTCAAGAATTTTCTTAATTGTTTTAAGACAATCATGGTACACTGGTCTCAGGACATTATAACCTTGCCTTAGGATCAGCAATATTCCCTGTTTGGTGCTAAGCCACATCTGGCTGCCTGTTCCTATGTTGCACAACTTTCCCCTTGAAAGGAAATTCTCTGAGGGTGGAACAATCAAGAACATCCACAGCAAGTGGCATTTTGCAGCTTTTGTGAGGGAACTATACATTGTAAACTAACAGCAGCTAGGAGAGCCGAAATCTTAGGGTGAGCTGTACTGATTTTAAAGTAACCATACATAATTGATTGCAAGAGTGAATGGAAGATCATTTTACAACAGCAAACAGGCAACTGATCAAAGCAGGAAGGGGAAAAAATAAGCCTTTGAAAAGAGATGAATTTAAAAAAACATATTCCCCAGAGAAGTAGAACATCCTCAAAGTCACTACTTAAAATTATTAATATTATTTTTGAAGACCCTTACTGAGTGTGCGCACAGGTCCCAGGTAGGTTTAGTACTCGTGTGTCACGTGCAGCACAAATTGATACAGAGGGATGCAATTTCTGCCTAAATCAAATCTTTTTAAATTAAACAAGATAGTGTTGAAAAACAGTGCTTCACCCTCTAGCTTTTTTTTTTTTTTTTTTTTTTTTAAACATGCTGTTTGCAAAACTGTTCTCCAAACTGCTAGGATGAACATTTTAGAAGACTTTAGTTTAGGAACAGGAAATTTCAAAGAAGTGGCTTTTGCCCTAGAAAAGTAAAGTGATGAATGAAATGGGCTGACTGACTAAGCAAAGTGACAGAAGGTTTCAGGCTCTGCATCATCTGCTAGCTAGTTCAAAGTACTGCATAATCACCATGTGACGACCTGTCACTCAGTCCAGTGACAAAAGGTCCTCATTGTAATTGAGGCAAACTACTCTTCTCCTTAGCAGCTTTGCAGAGGCTCCGGAGCAAAATAGTGAGGACAATGAACTGTCTCTGTGTTCAGCAAGAATGTATTTCCAGCTGACGCTTGAGGTACTTGGGAGAAATTATGTTTGGTGCACCGAAGTTGCATTGTGTTGAACACAGGCTGCAGATGAAGAGGAAAGTTAAACATGCAGGCTGGTTTCTTTGACATTAATATCCCTTCTGCTTAGGGATGTTTCTTGTAAACGTATTTTTTTTGTAATATGAAAATTAGCTTAATGAAGGGAATATTGAACTTTATTGAACTCTGCTTGCTTTTTCCATGCTTCATTCCACATGGGAGAAAGTTCTATCTAATCCCAGTAGAAGCCATATTGAAAAAGACTGCACTCCTAACAATGTTAGACAAGTAAGATAACAGTACTACTGTAAGTGTGAATTGAAATTTTCAGGTGAGTTTCCATCAGCCATTCCCACACCATGCATGTGTTCGCTGCCACAGAATATTTGCATGACAGAGCTTTCTGGCAGAATTAGTTGCAGTTTATTCTTTTAATCTGAGAGATGTATGCCACACGTCCTGCCAGTCAGCAAAGAAAAAAGAATGTGATTTAACCAACAAATCACATCTAACTAACACAGATCCTCTAAAGACCATTCACAACCAAATGTGAACGCTGACAAGCATGTGCACGTTTTGTGATGAAAAAAGGATATCTTTTGCACAGTAAATTATCATTTTGAAGGACTCTGTTCTAGCTTCCTTGATGACTCAAAGTTCATTAAGTTGTGACTAAGCTCATTAAATATACATTTCCTTTTCTCCCGTAATTTTGATTGCCACAGTTTCAAGAACCATGCCTTTTCTTTGCCTCCCAAGTCAGTTGTTCTGTTGACCAACACCACTAGCTCTTCTTTCTTATTTTCATGCCCAATAACTACAGGCATCAATAGAAATGACACAGTTTGATGAGCAATAAAAAAAAGAGGATCCCAAAGTAAAGAAAAGCATGCCTAAAGGCAAACACATCTTCCTTTAACATTTGTAACATATCTATCAGGTACTATTTGTCATAAAAGGCAAGAGACTGCTGAAAAGAGATTATCACTGAATTCTAATGACCCCACTAGACTTCCACCATAATGCCAGAAAACAGTACTTTCAGTAGGTGTTTTTGTGTGTTTTCTGGAGTGAAGACTCTTTACATATTTAGTGAATTCTGGAAAGAAACAATTTAAAAGACAACCCTGCCTGTTGGATGTGTAGATTGCCTGCAGATCTAATCTGTATAAGTGATATAAATGAAGACCTACATTATTATATATTCACTTCTATATAAAACTCTAAATGCATTAAGGCTTAACCAGAGGCCTTTACAGGAAGCATAGAGAAAGATAATCTTGCTGGGGAACCTTTGAATCGCTGTTATTATAAAATGGGTAATAATTGTTAGCGAGAATTGTAAGTAGAAGAGACCTAAGAAGATTCCAGAGTTTCACACAATGAAAGAATTCACTTTACTGCTGCTTAGACTTATTAAATAAGCATTTTTTCCACAGCCAGCATGTTTAATGACTCCTAGAGAAACTAGGTTTGACAAGTTCTGCAGAGTCTGAGAATAAAGGAATTCATCACCAACAGGAGGAAGTAAGGTAACATTGTCCTGATTTGGAATAAAGAGTATTGATGGAAAGAGCAGGCAGAAACCCAGAAACTACAGTCCTGCGTACTCCACAGCAAAGGTGCAACGCTGTCAGAAGTGAGGCAAGCATTTTTTTTTTGTCCCCAGATTTGCCTAACCCTGGCATTGAGGGAACAGACTGGCACAACAGTTAAACCTCCTCTAAGCTTGTTCAGTATTTGGTTCTGCTGCTCTTACAGACAATCTAAATGCTGATTACCGTCGCTTTCAAAATAAGCCTCCTGTGTGCAATGCAGACACATCAATCATAAACCCTCTTCAGGAGAGGTAATCACACTTTACAGCAGCCAAACGTTTGCCCCAGGTGCTTTGAACCCCATACTTCAGTAGCCTTGTACCCCATTAACCACAATATACCACAACTTCTCGCGTAACTGGGAGACGATACTGGAGGTTTCTCAAATCTAAAAATACTGTCCTCCCTGATTCTGTAAGGAACACATATTTGCTTTAATATCATTGCATCTAAATTCACCATCTGATTGCTTTACTTATCTTTGCTTTTCCCCTTTTCAAGAGGAACTTCCGTCATGCTGGTGCACCTGCAAAGGTATCAGGAGTCTTCACTTCACCATTAATAGCCATTTTCTTCCACTTATTTCTCCACTTCCCTCTGTGTTTTGTTTCAGTTACTCGATACCTTCTGATCTGCTTAAAATCAGAGCTCAGAAGTTGCAGTTCTACTTGTGGCTGAGCAGTACTACTTTGCAAGCTTGCATAAGACAATTTTTTAAAGAATTTTTTTTTTTTTTTTTTTTAAAAAAAGGCTTATTACAGACAACTTACTGCTCGCTAGCCACTCTGGCACCCAGAGCAACAGCAGAAGTCAGCAGCTTCAGGCTCCTTCCCAGTTACAAATAAAACTGGCAGGGGAGCAAGCTGAAAAGGAGTGCCGTAACACTGAACAATATCTCTAGTTCCCCCTCCTTAGCATGTAGCTACCTATGAACTTCAGTCAAAGGAAACAGCTGTCACTTAAAAAGAATTCATGATAAATAGTAAAAGGTGTCATTCTGGAAAGGAGAAAAGCGGCCAAGGGAAACAAAGCAGCATGCAGAAAACAGAAGCAGTGTTCTGCCAGAGGGAAAAAATGCACTCGTTTGTAACTCTGTCATTTTATCAAGGGTCTTTTCTTTCCATGGTTCCAGACTCTCTGCTTGATAAGAACTAGAAATGCCATTTTAAATCCTCAGAACAACCTTCTGTACAATCTATTACGCCTGACTGTCTTCATGTTCGGAGTAGTTTTTAACTGGACAAAGGAAATTTCAGACTGAGTATAATGTATACTACTCCAACAGTGAGACCTACTTGGTTGTGGTAACAGCACTGCAATAGAAGGAAGAACCCAAATTGTATGAGCCATTTAAAATTAGACTGAACAAAAACCTGAGGAATTTAGTGTATGCAATAGCAGGAGGATAGCTTGGAAAATGGTGGTGTAAGATTTGTAACCTGAGTAATTAACATACATCAGAACATTTTCTCTCTAAAACACTGAACTATTTATAATGTACAACCTTACATAAGGTACTGCCATTGGTCAACCAGTGTATTGGGCAACTTATTTATGAAGCCACAGCTGTTAATTTGTGGCTGACTAAGAATGAATAACCTATGATTTTAGGTTTAAATTAAAATTTTCTCTTAGGGGTGCTGTTTATTATGATTGCTGCCTGACCATAATCTTTCTTAGACTCTACTTGCATGCAGCTTCAATGGTTGTAATTTAACCTCGACACAGAGACAAATTTAGTGTTCTTATAGAGAATTAAAAAGTCAGCCCCAAATCATAAAAAAGATTATGAAACAGATGAAACAATGACACTATAATATGACTAAGAGAAGACTCCTGTCATACAACATATTTCTGAAAATCTGCAGCCTTTAAGGCTCTGGATACTATTAACTCCTCTGAACTTCAGTGAAGCTCGTAATACCAAATGCCTCCTTGAAACCAGCTGCCAAGCATGTTCTCTGTAGGTCATAGATGCTGTTATTGTCTAAAGAGCAGAATATGATAGACAAAACTAATCTCATATGAATATGACTGTACTGAAAGCTAAATAGGTCAGAGAATCATCATCCAAATGATGTTCACTAATGAGCTCAATTTTAGGAAACCTCTGTGGTCTACCTAAAAAGGGATCTTTTTCTCAATCAGAAGCCAGCATATATTGCTTGTACATTACTTAGTATTAATGCACAGGCTATATCTATCAACACATAGATGTAGAATGTGTAACAGCTCAAAATGAATATAGTTATTGTGCATGTTCAAGGTACTTTTTTTCCACAAACTGTGATGCAGGGTTTATTTGTCAGTCTTTTAACATGCTGCAGTCATGATTATATATCTTTAGCATCAACAACATTTCTGTAGTAGTAATTTCTGTACTTCAAAGAAAAAACATAGAAACTGAAAAAATAGAAGGACAAACAAGTGAACAGAGGAACTGAGATAAACAAAGCATATGGTTATGAGTCACTGTAAATTCTTAATTAATCTATGTTGACAAAGATTATGGTGACTAAACAGTATGGGTGCATGAAACTCATGGCAGTAGACCTGCATAGCAACCCACAATAAATAATCTAAATTTTCAACTTCTACAAAAATTAAGCCATTTACTAGGTCTGCAAGGTAATGGAAGCACGCTAAGGGTCTGCAGGTAGAACTGTCTGTCTCACACAAATCGACTCTGCCCTGCAGCACCCAAGTAGCTGCATACGGGGTACATCATGCCCTTTCCTCAGCAGTAACACTGGAAGATTATTGAGACTCTTCAATATAGAAGCCACAAAACTGACTTCATGGGCAGCCTTAATTTGCCCTACTCAGGAAAGAAATTTGGAGTTTAATTTTCACTGTGAAGAATGACTGAACGTGGCCAGTACAAATGTACTCCCCTGTTATATGAAAAGATACTTCTAAAATAGCTCTGGCAATTAACATAACAAGGGATGAACTCATGATGTCAATTAGAATTTGATGGTTCCCAGGAGATTCTGGCTTTCTATTAAGAAGTTTCATTTTGTTAACCAGTTAATGTATGTTATAAAATCTCCTTTGGATCTAGAGTTTTTGTTTGCATTCTAGCAGCAAGACTTTGATCTACACCCTGGATTGTGCCTTTGTTCAAAACCAACATTAGTGTCAATTATTGAGTTCCACAGGGGATGCCTGGAGCCTGTAGAGCATTACCATTAGCTCAGGACTTATCACAATTAAACATACATAAGGGGAGCAGTATTAAAAAACAACAGCCCAAAGCTCTGTCTGCATTAACATTTTGGACACTGCTACATGTTGTATGTTTTTTTTTATGATTAAACTTACATTTTTATTTCCCAGTCTCAGCTGTCCTATATGTTGTTACTCCCTATAATCTACAACTAACATACCAAATGTAAACAAAACATCAATCGATAGCTCTGATGATCACCAGATTGACCTCCATGCAAGCATGATATGATACTATTGATACCAGCTTCACAACATCACGGCACATTACACAAGAAATGGAACTGTAAAAGGTGTCAAGCCAAATCTGTTACCTTGCTGATGGGTTTTTGCTTTTCCACCAGTGACTGCTGAAATACTAGATCCAGAAGACGAGGCTTCCATTTTTATTGACCTTCTGACTTGTGGGAGTGAAGGATGCCCGACCACGGGCGGACGCTGTGACACTGGGTAGCTTGCTGCAGTTCTCCTCTGACAGATTTGCGCACGCTTTTCAGCCCCATGAATAGATAAACTTATACCTGACAGGAATAAGAATTAGTACTGTTAGATACAAGAGACCAGCACGGAATAACTAAAATATAAAAATATCCAGGGTTTAAAATGGAGCTGTATCATTTAAAATGGAGCTGAAGAAGAAGAAAAAAATAAAACTATAAAAACATGAATCTTCTATAACAATGAAAAATCTGAACATCTTTGCTACTGTACTGCAGACATCAGAGTCAACCACACTAACAGATATTTAAATTAACAGACAGTCATGCTTTACTGCATTACTGGCCTGAAGGAGGAATTACCTTCCATTCCTTCAAAAAAACCACACAGCTCACACAGGATTATATTAATGAGGTAACTACTAAAGAGTTTATTAAATGGCAGTTTTCTGATTGAGGGACTAAAATTTGGCAATAATGGTTTCTTTTCTTCTGAGGACTCAGAAGTATTAGGAAGTCTCATCATATGGGAAAGATGGTACACTTCAGGTAGTAACTAGCTTTTAAAAAAAAAAAAAAAAAGGTCTGTTTTGAGGAAAAGAGTAAGGCTACAAGCAACAATAACATGACCTTAAGCTTGA
This sequence comes from Charadrius vociferus, assembly GCF_000708025.1. Lineage (NCBI taxonomy): Eukaryota > Metazoa > Chordata > Aves > Charadriiformes > Charadriidae > Charadrius > Charadrius vociferus. The sequence continues at coordinate 828,840 of NW_009646866.1, forward strand.
AAAACAATTCCACTTTCACCAGTCCTGTGAAACATTACCTACAACACTGGAAATTGTCTTTCACACCAAACATGCTCAAATTTGTCACATAGACGATTTTAAAATAGAAATTGTGATGAAAAACAGGCTTTACTTTTCCAAAGAGAAAAGCAAAGTTGAAATTTCCTATGTGTCTATTGTACAGTCTTAGAAAGAAATACTATCTTACAGTAAGAAAATGCTGATTCTGACTTCCTTATGTTCACATTGATGCAATTGCTCCAACGTCGTTTGAATTACTCTCAGCGTACTCTGGTGAAAACCTTCAGACAATCTCTTTTGGGCAACAAAGCTGAATGATAATTCTACACTACTGTTTTACACTTAATTTAATTGTGACTCTTACTGCTTTTATCAGCAACCACTCTTTGTTTTAAAAAACAACTGAAAAATCCTAACGAGATACACACAAGCAAACTGAGAAGCAGATGGAAAAGCAGACCCTAAAAACTGGAAATGTGGATACTGTAAGCACATTGTAAGTCTCAGTCACTCAAAATCATTAGACATCATTGATCAGACTGCTCATTTCTGTGAAAGGAATCCTTCACTAAAATGTCCAAGAATGCCTTAATGACTCTGCTCTCCTACTTCCACTGAAAGTCAATGTATGTGAACCTCCAGGTCATGGAGGAGGTTTTGAGACTCTGAAATGTTAATACACTTCGATCCATAATATACTACCAAGGGGAAGAGAGGGGCCACTCTTGTAGAAAAATGGTGAGAACAGTGGGGTTGCACACGTGAGGAAAGGCTGTGCAAATTGCTTTCGTTTAAGATGGCTTTGTGTATTCGCACTTGAAGCTGTGTGCTTGCTACCTGATTTTCCTGCACTTGCCCAGAACTGATCTCCTGCAGGAAATGTGAAGGGACAAGACTCTACTGCAGCAACTGCACATACCTCCCAGTTACAGGGCTAATGTACCTGCCAGCTGTTTCTAAAGACTGGTGAAATCACATCTTCTTTAGCACAGACAGCAAATCCCAGTCACCTTAGTCAGTTGATTCATCTTGGGAAAGGCAGTGTAGCAGTCCACATGAGCAGAATGACAATAAGCATGCCTGGACAACACATAAAGGGCTCCAAACAGTGAGAAGCTAAGCCCCAGCTGTAAAATGAGCTCTTTCCTTCTTGTGCAGTCACTAGAACCTCGTGATGCTCAAAATACTGTGCAATTATCCCTACGGTATTAAATAATTAACTACAACTGTTTCCTTTTAGCATCGCCACAGGTTGTCATACCGTTTAAAACAACCATCCCTCTGATGCTTACAATGGAGTCAGTAAGTTATTCTACCAACGCTAAATGTGAACCTGGCATGGGCACATACTTACTAGCTGGATCTCGGTACAACTGTGCTTTCATTTGGTCATGAAATCAGTGATCTATTTTAGGAACTGATTCCAATCATAAACTGACTGCTACATTTCTCTGATGTTCAAGTAAATTACTTCTTTGTGTTCCGAAAACAGTCTATAAACTCTTGTGCAGCTGTGACTCAGCTTCCTAAAGTATTTGTGCCGCACTTTTTTTTCAGACATCGAAATAAAGATTACTGCAGCCAGATCATTATTCCTAACGAGTGTAAAATTTGCAGATTGATCACATCAAAAATTATGTTCAATCAACAACTTTAACATCAAACTACATGAGGAAGAATGTGCCAGCATTATTGTAAATTTTACAGATTACTCTTTGGACATATTTAAAACATAAAAGTCCTCAAAACCTGCCATGGTTTACACTAAAGATGCGTCACCAATATATTCAAGAGTTCTTCACCCCACTCTCCTTGCCACTGCAGTTATTTTCTTCACGTAAGACGTTCTCTTGACTAGGAGAGTGAATTTCCATTATTTTAAGGAAAACCAGGCACAGGGCAAAGATGTAAGTGTCCTTATTTAATCACCATTTCAGATTTTTCCAGAGAGAGAGACTTTGCTTTTCTATGTACATTTCTTTTGTTAAACTAGAAGACTTCAAAAATGTAAGACAGTAATATTGCAGTAAGCTGTGGTATTATCTTGTTTTCATGTGGGCGAAAAGAACTTTTAAAAGACATCGGCAGTTGAAAATACATCCCCAGATAACACACAGAAAAACAGAGATAAAGGGAAGGGGAATCAGAAGTAGAAAAGCTATTGGGAACAGCATATGTAGCTTATGGAAGATGAAAACCTGGTGAACTATAGGCACTAAGCAGATTTTAGAGTAAACTTCCCCTATTCTTCCTGCAAATAACCCACACTGCTGATAAATCCTGGGGTTTGTGGGTCAGAGATGTGATAAAACAGTGCAGAGATCTCTGAAGAGCAGATGTTAAAGTTTACATCAATTACTTTCTGAAGCATGACAATAACCACATAAGACATCTAGAAAGAAAGACAAGTTTTCCAGCAGTACACTGCAGACGGGGCCTTCAATTAACAGTGTTTGGTGGAGTTCTCCTGCCTTCAGGCTTTGCCATGTAGTTGCTGACATCAAAATCCCAGTGCTGTCGCATGCCTGGCTACATGGCTTCTGACTGTACCTGCCCCTGCAGAATGGTCATTTTTAAGTGAGCTCGGCAGCCTCAGTAGCTGGGAACAAGCATGCTGGCATGCTCTGACAGGCAGCATAGATGCTACAAAACCCAGGAGTCTCTCCCATCTCTCACTCTGGCTTAATATTACAGGTCATGAGCACCATTTTGACCCAGGGCTGCAGTGGAAATGCAAGTGAAAGACTGAAATACTGGCCCGTAGCCACAGCTACAGTTCACTTTGGAGGACTGGCTTCTGAACAGGGCTCAGTCACCTGCACCTGGCTGCCCGCAAACCAAGTATTTAAGAGTGGGAAGTAGAAATTTAGTGTTTTGAAGCTGGACGAGATTTGAGCCTTCAAGTATTATATGTATCACTCAGCTCTTTTCCTTTCCTGCGTGCAGCAAAAATCCTCTGTAATTTCAAATCTTCACATGCCTTTCTCTTCCTTACCTATATTTCTATCTTTTTTTCCTCATACAAGCTTCTTGTCTCCATGAAGAGCTGCTCTTCCTGCTGCCCTTTTGTTCTCCTCTGATGCCTCTGTTTGAGCTTGTACTTTCATGAAAGAGAAACACCTTCACTCCCTTCCTACCAACACATCTCAGCCGTGCAGTTTGCCAGCAGGGAAAAGCAGCCTCTATCCTGCTTCTGGCTAACTTTTATTGCTCCCAGCTATGTCTTTTTATAATAATTTTTTCCAAAGCAGAATTTCTTTTACATTGAGCATATTTTGCCTCTTATAAAGTGGCAGTATGATTATGACAATAAATTTATAATGCTCCAGATAAAACCTGCATATGAAAACATTAGGAGTAATAAAGTACTTCCAAGTCAGGAAGTAATAAAATCAAACATAAAGAAGAAAAAGGAAAGAGAAGTTACTAAAAGTAGAAAACACTACAGTGCGCCTGCATGCAAGGTCTTATGTGACAGTGGTATTTGTTTTGTTGGCTTGTCAGATGTTACAGCGATGAACGAGCACATCCTGCGCTACTCAGAAGTCTCTCTCCCAAGGCATCTGATGGGGCATCTGCTTTGGTCATGTCTTAGCCCTGGCAAGTGTTGTGCACCACGTACATCTGCACGGAGCAACACCTGCACCCTGTGGACCTCATCCAGCATGGCTGCAGTAGCGCAGTGGCTCTGGTACTGGAAGAGATGGCTCTAGCGCCAGAACTGGGGTCAGCAAGGCACTGTGTCCAAATTATACTGTGCTGGGACTGAGACACCTCTCCACCTGGGGAGGCACCCCCCTGTAGCGACCATCAGGTTTGGGTCAGCCCCAGTTCTCTTCCACCCTGTACCGCTATGGGGTATAGGCGTATATTTATAGGTTCATTCCTGATACGTCTGTCTCTTGCCAGAGATAGCATGAACATGAATAAGCAATAATAATGCGATGCAGAGTTACAAAGCTGTATAAACAATCCATTAGCTAACAGTGCTTAATTAGCCTCAAGTGCCCTGACCCACTTCATAGACCTTCTCTGGGATAACAAACTGCTGCTGGCAGGTGCAGTAAGTCCTTTTGGTTTGGTATCATCAGGGTGTCACTGCTCATGTCGGAGACAAATTACTCCAGCCATTTCTCTCTCCTACGTGGGTTTTTTTATTCTGCTTCAGTCCTATGCAGAGACCTTAGGAGCAGATTGAGGTAGACCCTTTCTTCAAGGCACTTTTCAGAGCAGAGCAAGTGCAGGGGTGCACAGAGCAAGAAGCGAGGAAGAAAATCTCAGCTGCAGTGTCATCTAGGGCCACAAGAAGTAAAGCAGCTCTGGAAAGCCTGCAGTCATCAAGGCACAGTTAAGCAAGGTCATAAGGAAGCACTTTGGAAGCATGGGCAGAGAGCAGAAAATGAGGCTTTAAGGTGCAGTGTATAAATGGGCAAATTACATATTTAGTCCCTTTCAACTTTTACACCCAGGAAAAGAGAAAGTGAGCTAATTTGACCACCTTAAAAAGCTAAGCACCCTTTCCTCACCTTGTGCCAAATTGCCACATTTCCCATTAAAGTCAATGATGCTCTGCAGACAGCTTCAGCTTTTTCACATTTTGAAGCTAGCCTTGATAAGGGGGAGCTCAGAAAAGGCAAGAAATATAAAAGGTTTCTCATGCAAACCCAGTTCCATCTGAGACTCAGCAGAGACACAGCTATGCTTGATGCCGTGGTGGACTTTTCTTCTTGCTCTGAATCCTAGGTGAAAATGAATGAGCATGAGAGAAAAGTACACCTGGTGCCCTCTGTACACATGCCGGAAAGCACAGTCTAAAGGCAGTTTCCTTCCCCCCTTCCCCATGCCCTACTTAGATAACAAATACATCCAGAGAAGCATGGCTATCTTTCTCTACACCTCGGGGAAAAATGTTACAACAGCACTAGGATTCCCACATTAGATTAAATCATTTTTCAGAAGTTTAAATATCCCCTCTCTTTAACACAGCATCAAGTCCCTTGCCATTGGTAACAAATGATTCATTAAATCATATCTAAGCCCAGATTATGCTTCAAGTATAGCTTTGAAAAATGTTGAAACACTTCTGATTACATCAAATGTAAAAAAAAAAGAAACCCCACAACTGCAAATCTTCAAATAAGCAAACAGAAAAGCTACTAGTTACAGAACTTCCCTAGAACTCGACTAGCTGGAGAGAAAGACTAATACTGGGCATCTTGACAAGTTACATGTGTTCAGTTTTCTGAGGCTTTGCACGGTCTTGCCCCCCATTCCCTCCCAAATATTGGAAAGATGACGGGATTTTCAATACTCATAGTAGTTTCAGAAACTGTCCTAAACGTTACTTTTATTCCTATTTTCTAGCAAAAATTTTATGCAGCTGGCTTTGAATTTACACAAATTTTTAGCATATAAAATTTTTCATGGAAAGAAACAACAGAGCTTAAGTATACAGCCTGTGAAGGAATAGCTCTTTTTCTTTGTATGAGACATGTCATCCTTGAAGTTTTGTATTGAAAGAGATTATCAACAACCACTTCCTTTTTCTTCACTATTCCACTTATGATAGTCCAGAGAGCGCGCTATCATATCCCTCTCTGTTGTTTCTGTTCTCAAGCTTAGAGTCCAGGTTTACACTGTTGCTTCTCCCCAATAAGCTGTTGTATACCTCCTGGTCCCTCCTTCTCCATTTCTTTCTCTTTTCCAGAAATGAAGACCTCAAATGCACATTAAGAAATTTTCAAGAAATAGCACCAGAAATGCCCATGATGTTCAGGCTGTGACTTCAACAATGATTTACACAGTGGTATAATAATGTTTCTGTTTTTGTTCTTTCCCTTGTAATTTCATTTCCCCAAGATACGTGTAGATGGGCTCTGTTTCCCTGTTGCATTTTCCAGCTCTTCAGGCAATTTTCTAGTGAATCAGGGATCTCCCTCCTAACCCACCTGCTCAAAGTCCCTATGTCAAGCAAAGGCTGCAGGAAACAATTCTGCGTTATTTCTCTCATTTGTATGTTGCATCTTTTTCCACTTCAGTTGCTTTCTAGGTCTCATGTTTATCACTTCTGTAAGAGCATCACTGTACAGCCCTTTTGTATCAGCAAAATAAATCTTCACAAATGTTTATTACTTGTCACTGCATTTTTTTTTTTCAATTACCCTCCTTCAATGGGAGGAGGGTAGCATCATCCCACGCCTGCCAGTCACTGGTGGCGTTAGGATCTGCATTTTGAACTGCAATCAAAGGCATGTCTGAACTAGAACCAGGACTCCATGAAGAAGGGCTGGTGAACACACCGGGTTTCTGCAGCTTTGTCTGCACCAATTTAGAAATGAACATTTAAAGAGTCGCAGACTCCAGGGGGGACACAGGTTTACACTTGCAAATGTACTTTAGGCCAGGATAGCTTATTCTCTCCTATAAAAGTAGCTACATTACCTGTGGTATAACTGCATCCAGAGGCAGTGTTAATTTAAGTCTGCCAAAGTCCTAATGAATAGAAAGATCATGCTTACCTTAGGCCCACCACCACAGCGTTGTTTTGTAGCCCCAAAGGTGGTTTATTAAATTACAATAAGCTGACATTCAACAGTGATTATCTAGCATGACTGAAAAACTCCCATCTTGCTCACAGAGGTGCAGGATAACAACCTAAAGTCATGAAAATGTCTTGGAGAGAGTCGTAATAGTCCTACTACAATGGCCTCCATGACAGTCTGAAAAACCACTTGTCTTCCCTAGGCACGAGGGAAGAGAAAAGCTTAGTTAAGTGAATATAAAGCTCTCTTTGGTTGCTGTTGACTTATTGGTGATTGTCATGGGCACGGTGCAGGACCATGGTGCTGAACGCAAGGTGCTGCCTATGCTAGTCGTATGAGCCCAGGTGAATAAATGGAACTTTTTCCACACCAAAATGCCTAATTTGATTAATTTATAAGTCTTGGGTTTTGTTTTTTTTTTTCCTGTCTAACAATTCATTATTCAGTTCCTCTCTACAAAAGGAACACACATGGTATAGTGCATGTACGTTGGTATATTTTCCAGGCTCCTGGAACTGCCTAACAATTGTGTATAAAATATGCCCCCCTTCAGTTCACCCAGCAAGCTGCAGTGGTGTTTGTCCATCCCAGCTGGCTGAATTCATACTGGGGTTGCCTGCATTTTTGGTTTTGTGTTTATTACTTTTCTCTTTTTGTTTGTCTTAGTATCTACTTTGATTTAATTTATTGTTACAAATACACGTTTAGTAGTATTAGAACCACATGTGTTCTGAAAAGTAATCTGAAAAAAATTCCTTTGCTTGCACCAGTATGAAAAGAGCTGTGAGAAAGAATACCTTATCCTGAAATCTGATAGACACAATAGAAATCAAAAACTGAGGCTGATAAAGCATTTTCACTAGAATGTTTCTCTACCAAAAAATGTCAATTTGTTAGGAAAAAAAATTCTCCTAAAGTCAAGAGTTGCTGTCAAAAATTTTGTTTAGAAACTAAATCTGACCTTATCCTGGCTTTTTATTTTGTAATGACTTCACACTTTGAAAAATGTAATCTAACATATCAAATAGAATACAAATTATCAATTAGAATACTGGTTGCCTCTGAGCAAGCCAAAACCCAATTATCATTTCAATTACTGAAACACCATCTGTAATACCCATCAATGAATGTTACTGTAATATACAAATAGTAAAAATAATTCAAAGCATAAAAATTAAAACCAGAAAGCAAAACACATCAAAATAATAAAGCAAAATACAGTGAAAACAAGAAGTCCAACCAAGATTAAATATTTCAACTGTCCAGAAGCAAATTTTGACAGAAATATTTTCAGCATTATGTTGAAAAGTGACTTCAGAAAGTGCTCAAAACAGATTCAAAGGGGAAAAAATTGCAAGAATATTAGAATTTTTGTGGATTGGATATTCTGGCTTTTGACTCACTGTCTCTGTAAGCAAGTGGAATAGACTTGCACTAGAATGAATGTAGGTTCATACAAAACCCAACAGATTCATATCTCAGTTTCTGTCACAATAAATAACATCATGTCACACTTCTTTCTTTGAAGCAATATCTATTTCTTAAAAAAAAATAATTGGAAGATTGGATCTGTCTTCTTAAGTGGCGATTACTGATTTGGAAATTAAGCAGTAATTCCAGTCTTACTCATTTTACTATATATGCACAGCATTTACTAACCAAAAATAGACTCAGAACACTGAGATGATTTAAAACTTACTTTCACTTGTGTTAAGCACTGTGTTCAAAATTGTTTTCTTTCTTAACAACTAGCTACTATTCTGATTTTCAAAATCAAGAGCCTTCTCATTAAACCTGCCTCCACTGTTTTTGAGTCTTTTGCTCACATGTGTACAGTAAATGGTAACTGCACACACAGCAGTGATATGTAGTACAAACATCAGGGCTAACCGCAATGCCCTGTGAAACAAAGCACCAAGTCAAGTCCCAGGTGCTTTTTACTGGCTGGAGAATGAAGTAAAGCAGTAGCCATGCAGATACATTTTGAGTATATGTAGATTTAAAAGCAGAGATTTTTTTTTTTTACATCTTAATGTGCTGCCTGAATGTCAACTGCTACATTTCAAATACCACAAGTATCATTTTATCTCATTTAATCGGATATTCTCTGTAATGCAGAACAGTGCAATCAGTCTGAGACATCATCTGTGAAACAGGGAAAAACCCAGGAGACTTCACAGATGGGAAAAAAAGATAGCTCAGGATAAGTCTGAATGTGTCTGCCTTCACGGCGCCGACAGTAATGATTTTCAGCACAGCAACTAAGCTTAATTTAACTTTGCTGTTTTGTGTCCTCTTTCAGGTGAGTGGTTTGCCATCAGTACTCTCTCGCTGGTCCAGCGGCAGGCTGGCCCTGGCCACGGTCTCTGGGGCACCCACAAGCAGCAGGTCGAAAGTATGCTCCTGCCATCGCCCAGCCTGTGCCCTAGCTATGGTGCCTTTTACAGGCTTGGCATCAAAATGCTGTCTGCCCGCCGATAGTTTTATTAACCATCAGTTGACTTACTTTCACGATATTTTTAATTAGACCCTATACAGCCAACATCTTCAGGGGCAGGGCCTAAGACAACAAAAGTTACTTCTTCTCCCTCCTCTACCAAATGGGAAAAATAATCTTATATCCCATATTGCAGGAAAGTATATTACTTGAATAAAATACTTTTAAAGTAAACATGCACCTGTATGGATGTATATCTGACTAAGTAGGTCACGCATGCTGGGTCAAGTCCAATGCCTATGAGGGTTTTTGCCCTCCGAAATGACTGTCCATTGTGGATACACAGGTTGTTCCTACAGCCCAGGACCTGCAGGCATGTCAGGTCCCCAGCACCTCGCATGTCCAGGGTCTGATGCTGGAGCCCAGCTGGAGGGGAGCCCAGAAGCCTCCCACTCTCTCCTGGGGAAGGGGGTCTCATGTGGGCTAGAAGGACGTGCTGTGGTATGCTCTAGCAGAGCCTGAACGAGCATCACTCTGCAAGGAAGAAGCACCAGCCTCCACAGCCATGCTTGCTGAAACACCTAAGTCTGCCATCAGCATCTTCTATGGAAACGACACATTAACAAGGGCCAGTTGTATCAAAAATGTTGAGGTGTGTGTACCACTTGTCTTTCTTTCGTGCACCATTAATTTCTAGCACATTCTCTCTTGGCAAGTAATGCTTTTGGTTGTAATAAAGCCTATGGTGCCAAGCTTCCCAAACGGTCATAAAGTGAGGGCGATCCCCAGAGGAGGTGGCAGCTGTAGTGTGCAGCAGATGCCAGTAAAAATCTGTGTTCATCTGCCACCTCAACTTTCTGGCAAGAGTCCAGGCAATTAACAATAACAAGATGCTACTGAAAAGAATATGTAAACCTGCCATGTTCGTACATACGTTCCTCATAGGGATCCAATTGATTGTTCTCAACTTATGCTGATCTGGATTGAACAAAGCACAGGTCTTGTTTATTTCGCTTCTGAGATAGATTGTACTTCTGATGGAAGACCAATAAACGCTGAAAGACAACAGTAATCGTATAATGATTGTCTGAATTTGGAGGTTTAGTACATAGAGATGGAAAGAAATGCTCTACTGATTAATACCATTTTAATTCCTTGAGCCCTCCATACCAGAACCAGAAGAAATGGTAGGAGGCTATAAAAATGCAGTAACTACATTGTAGGACATGAGGTCTGTAACACACAGATTAGTTTTTGTAAAAGGCAGCCCATAGTCTAACTCATTTACTGGATAAAAGCCTGCTGCAAGAGCAAGGCCCACTGTTCTTTGATGTGTAAATAGTTCTCTGATACATTAGCAATTCAGAAAAACACGTAAAGTATCCAAGACAGACTTTAAGCTGTGTTTTATGCACTACATAAACCACTGGATGTTACTTGGATGTTCCTAAAGGTTAAGAGGAGGCACAGAAGAAACACAAATTTTCTGAATCCACCTAAACCAGCTTAGTTATAGAAAGAAATTATAAAAAGAAGCATATGCCTAGATTTAGTTCCTGTGACTGATGTCCTCTCAGTGAAAGGACTTTCACAAATACTCTTTCATAAAACTTTTCCTTTCCTCACTCATACCTCTGACACTCAATGTTCCATTACTGTTCATTCATTTTCAGACCCACAAGCAGAAATTAGAACAAAAAAGATAAATTAAAAAAAAAAATAATCACAATACCTATGTAACAAATATCACAAATATTTGTAAGTTATATTTGTAAGTACTGCAAATATATTGAAAGCTGTGTTTGTAAGAACATTACAGTCTGAGAACGATACTGAATTTGTTCTGAATATCAGAGCAGTTTTGAGGATTCAAAACCACCATATAGTTACAGAAGGAGGACTGTTTCAGTTCACAGATACCATTTTGCCCAGAGTTGAGAACATGCAGTTCAGCAGATGTGTAGAACACAATCTTCATGACAAATCCCTAAACTGAAATTTCACCACCAAAACTGCCTATACAATCCTGAAAGTTGTGATTCTGAGAAAATCTTAACATGTCATTAACTGTGACTGTCTTTGAGCAATACTCAGCATCTGAACATTTAAAGGTGGTTATGTACTCTGCTCCTATGACAGTATACCATCCACAAAGAAAACCCTTAAATACAGGAGCAGCAGTGCATTGAGAAACCAAGAGAATAGTAAAGTCCATTAGTAGGGCACTTCAACCTAAAGATACTGATGGGCAGCCTAGTCAATGAAAAAGCCCCAACCAAAAATAACATCAAAATCTTCCAAATGCAAAATCCTTTTTTTTTTTTTTAATTAAAAAAAAGCAGCAGTGCATTGAGAAACCAAGAGAATAGTAAAGTCCATTAGTAGGGCACTTCAACCTAAAGATACTGATGGGCAGCCTAGTCAATGAAAAAGCCCCAACCAAAAATAACATCAAAATCTTCCAAATGCAAAATCCTTTTCTTGAAGGAAAGAGCAATTTGTACCTCTTCATATTAGATCTAAGCCCCAGAATCAAAATGGTACCAAAAATCATGGGTCCCACTGGACTCATCTCTTCTTTCTAATCCTTTATGAACACAAGCCTAAATCCTGAAAAGGCTGGGTTTAGAGATACTGGTCTTGTTACATTTCTATGAGAAGTTAACCACCAACCAGAAACATTTTTCTTCATTTACAAAGCAATATGAGCCTGCTTACAAAAGGCTATTAATGGATCACAGCAGTCATAATTACAATTGCACGAACAGCAATCTGGAAATAGATCTCGAAAGATGATTTTAATGCCTCAATCAATAGAGTATATTATGTGCCTTGGAGTGAAAGAAGTAGATGAGTTAGGATTGGAGTGGATGAAGGTTTGTGAGAAAGTGAACATTAGATAAGAATAAAATCTGTTAGAGAGTATCTCTTCTCAATTCCTCATAATGTTCATGACATTTGCAGTGTCTCTATGTGACATCTCTGCTTGTTGAAAATTGGGCATGGTCTTCGTTTTATGGCTACTGACAGTATCTCCTTCAGTGATCAAGTCACAGCAAGGAAATGATTGTTACACTCTCTCCCTTTTTCATGAACTGCTGGGATTTGGTTTTGCTCCTGTCTTTGCAACTGTCAAAGCTATTCCTCTCATAATGCATTTTTCAATTATGGATCTTCACCTGGACTTTTTAAAAGTAAATCTAAGCCGATCAAGAAAATTTCATCATCAACAACATTGAGCCTTTCTTTATTCTTCTTCTCAGCTTTTCCAATTAACAATCCATTTTTTAGGTAAGTACACCAGACATAAATATTAGACCAAATACAGCAATTGTTCATAAGAATTGATGAAATTCTAAAAATTGATGTTAAAATGTGCTTAAGCTCACGTGGTGCTCTTATCAGTTCCATAACTGATTTTTTCTTCTTAAAATTTAATGGTGTATATTAAAATGTTTTATATATTATCTTCAATTAAAAAAAATAAATCTCAAAGCAGTTAATCCAATCTCTGTATATTCACAATTTGGAATTCAGTAATTATTCTCCCTGACACTAAATTCACATTCAGTGGATACAAAGAACATAAATATTCTTAATTCATGCAAAGTGGTAATTCCCTGACTGCTTTCTTTTTGATTTATACAAGTGCAAGAGACTATAAATGTATGGGACAAAGTTCTTTTCTTCCTCTCTTATTGCACTATGCTACAGCTCATCTCTTCTCCTTAATTTTAAAACTACGATTGTGATTTATGATGCGTAAAGTCTACTTTTCACCCTTTCTAAAGAAATGAACATGTAATTGTCTGTAAAAATGTGACAATAAAAATGCACCTTTGACAGCTGCGAATCCCGAATCTAACTTTCTCAGTGAAAAGCCTATGCACTTGGTTTTGCTACATGTATGAGAAATATTTTGACCTAGCTATAATCCCATCTGTCAGAAGCATTGGGGGGGGAAAACATCTGACAACCTGCATAAGGTCAATCCTTCAGCCAATTTTTCAGAAACTTGGTCATGGTAATTCACAACAGTCGCTTCTTTTTTGAAAGATTCTTGTTCAACTTGCAATCACTTGGCCTGACTTGCTATCAGCTTTCTTGCAGACACAACCCCATGCCTCAGTGGTATTTTGTAAATGTACTGCTTGCTGAGCTGCTTGCTGACCAAACACCTTGTCAAGCTTTCAGCTGACTTTGGAATTTAAAATAAAGTTCTTGACAGGACCCTCTACACACGAGAAAAAACAGCCCTTCAGATCACACTGATTCTATCCTCTGCTACAGAAGTACAAAAGGCAATCTTTTGCTTACCCACATTTCACATGAAATAAAAATATCACTGCATGATGGCAGAGACATCTCAAAAGAACATATACTTCAGATAACTGTTACTAACTTTACTGCTAACTCTGCTCTAAAAGTTAAACTTTTCTAAAGATATTATGTAATGAATAATTCAGTAATTGAGCTTATTTTTAACTGCATTTACTTTTAATTGAACTACTGAGGTATTGAACTTCAGGCTGTCACCTTTAAACGACTCGTTACATTAATAAAATAAATTTTAAAAAGTCTTTCCAAAACTTTTCCCTGCTTAGATGTGCCTTATAATCTCTTTCTTCCAGATATGCACTGCACAGAGAAATACCTCTGGAGTGCAGACAGCATCACCCAGAGCTAATTCCAGCAGAACTGGCTTGATTTCTCCAAGCTGGGGACAAGACCAGTGAAATACAAGTGAACTGT
>NW_009646866.1:857597-876009 GCF_000708025.1 Charadrius vociferus
TTTTTTTTTTTTACATCTTAATGTGCTGCCTGAATGTCAACTGCTACATTTCAAATACCACAAGTATCATTTTATCTCATTTAATCGGATATTCTCTGTAATGCAGAACAGTGCAATCAGTCTGAGACATCATCTGTGAAACAGGGAAAAACCCAGGAGACTTCACAGATGGGAAAAAAAGATAGCTCAGGATAAGTCTGAATGTGTCTGCCTTCACGGCGCCGACAGTAATGATTTTCAGCACAGCAACTAAGCTTAATTTAACTTTGCTGTTTTGTGTCCTCTTTCAGGTGAGTGGTTTGCCATCAGTACTCTCTCGCTGGTCCAGCGGCAGGCTGGCCCTGGCCACGGTCTCTGGGGCACCCACAAGCAGCAGGTCGAAAGTATGCTCCTGCCATCGCCCAGCCTGTGCCCTAGCTATGGTGCCTTTTACAGGCTTGGCATCAAAATGCTGTCTGCCCGCCGATAGTTTTATTAACCATCAGTTGACTTACTTTCACGATATTTTTAATTAGACCCTATACAGCCAACATCTTCAGGGGCAGGGCCTAAGACAACAAAAGTTACTTCTTCTCCCTCCTCTACCAAATGGGAAAAATAATCTTATATCCCATATTGCAGGAAAGTATATTACTTGAATAAAATACTTTTAAAGTAAACATGCACCTGTATGGATGTATATCTGACTAAGTAGGTCACGCATGCTGGGTCAAGTCCAATGCCTATGAGGGTTTTTGCCCTCCGAAATGACTGTCCATTGTGGATACACAGGTTGTTCCTACAGCCCAGGACCTGCAGGCATGTCAGGTCCCCAGCACCTCGCATGTCCAGGGTCTGATGCTGGAGCCCAGCTGGAGGGGAGCCCAGAAGCCTCCCACTCTCTCCTGGGGAAGGGGGTCTCATGTGGGCTAGAAGGACGTGCTGTGGTATGCTCTAGCAGAGCCTGAACGAGCATCACTCTGCAAGGAAGAAGCACCAGCCTCCACAGCCATGCTTGCTGAAACACCTAAGTCTGCCATCAGCATCTTCTATGGAAACGACACATTAACAAGGGCCAGTTGTATCAAAAATGTTGAGGTGTGTGTACCACTTGTCTTTCTTTCGTGCACCATTAATTTCTAGCACATTCTCTCTTGGCAAGTAATGCTTTTGGTTGTAATAAAGCCTATGGTGCCAAGCTTCCCAAACGGTCATAAAGTGAGGGCGATCCCCAGAGGAGGTGGCAGCTGTAGTGTGCAGCAGATGCCAGTAAAAATCTGTGTTCATCTGCCACCTCAACTTTCTGGCAAGAGTCCAGGCAATTAACAATAACAAGATGCTACTGAAAAGAATATGTAAACCTGCCATGTTCGTACATACGTTCCTCATAGGGATCCAATTGATTGTTCTCAACTTATGCTGATCTGGATTGAACAAAGCACAGGTCTTGTTTATTTCGCTTCTGAGATAGATTGTACTTCTGATGGAAGACCAATAAACGCTGAAAGACAACAGTAATCGTATAATGATTGTCTGAATTTGGAGGTTTAGTACATAGAGATGGAAAGAAATGCTCTACTGATTAATACCATTTTAATTCCTTGAGCCCTCCATACCAGAACCAGAAGAAATGGTAGGAGGCTATAAAAATGCAGTAACTACATTGTAGGACATGAGGTCTGTAACACACAGATTAGTTTTTGTAAAAGGCAGCCCATAGTCTAACTCATTTACTGGATAAAAGCCTGCTGCAAGAGCAAGGCCCACTGTTCTTTGATGTGTAAATAGTTCTCTGATACATTAGCATTTCAGAAAAACACGTAAAGTATCCAAGACAGACTTTAAGCTGTGTTTTATGCACTACATAAACCACTGGATGTTACTTGGATGTTCCTAAAGGTTAAGAGGAGGCACAGAAGAAACACAAATTTTCTGAATCCACCTAAACCAGCTTAGTTATAGAAAGAAATTATAAAAAGAAGCATATGCCTAGATTTAGTTCCTGTGACTGATGTCCTCTCAGTGAAAGGACTTTCACAAATACTCTTTCATAAAACTTTTCCTTTCCTCACTCATACCTCTGACACTCAATGTTCCATTACTGTTCATTCATTTTCAGACCCACAAGCAGAAATTAGAACAAAAAAGATAAATTAAAAAAAAAAATAATCACAATACCTATGTAACAAATATCACAAATATTTGTAAGTTATATTTGTAAGTACTGCAAATATATTGAAAGCTGTGTTTGTAAGAACATTACAGTCTGAGAACGATACTGAATTTGTTCTGAATATCAGAGCAGTTTTGAGGATTCAAAACCACCATATAGTTACAGAAGGAGGACTGTTTCAGTTCACAGATACCATTTTGCCCAGAGTTGAGAACATGCAGTTCAGCAGATGTGTAGAACACAATCTTCATGACAAATCCCTAAACTGAAATTTCACCACCAAAACTGCCTATACAATCCTGAAAGTTGTGATTCTGAGAAAATCTTAACATGTCATTAACTGTGACTGTCTTTGAGCAATACTCAGCATCTGAACATTTAAAGGTGGTTATGTACTCTGCTCCTATGACAGTATACCATCCACAAAGAAAACCCTTAAATACAGGAGCAGCAGTGCATTGAGAAACCAAGAGAATAGTAAAGTCCATTAGTAGGGCACTTCAACCTAAAGATACTGATGGGCAGCCTAGTCAATGAAAAAGCCCCAACCAAAAATAACATCAAAATCTTCCAAATGCAAAATCCTTTTTTTTTTTTTTAATTAAAAAAAAAAAACACAAATAGAGATCCCCCCAAACATACAAACAAACAAAAACCAAACAAAAAAACAACAGCATAAAACTAACCAAACCACCCACCTACCTCATTCATTCCCTGGGTGAATGCCTGGTTAGACATAACTACATAAAGCTGTCTTATATACTCCTTGAAGGAAAGAGCAATTTGTACCTCTTCATATTAGATCTAAGCCCCAGAATCAAAATGGTACCAAAAATCATGGGTCCCACTGGACTCATCTCTTCTTTCTAATCCTTTACGAACACAAGCCTAAATCCTGAAAAGGCTGGGTTTAGAGATACTGCTCTTGTTACATTTCTATGAGAAGTTAACCACCAACCAGAAACATTTTTCTTCATTTACAAAGCAATATGAGCCTGCTTACAAAAGGCTATTAATGGATCACAGCAGTCATAATTACAATTGCACGAACAGCAATCTGGAAATAGATCTCGAAAGATGATTTTAATGCCTCAATCAATAGAGTATATTATGTGCCTTGGAGTGAAAGAAGTAGATGAGTTAGGATTGGAGTGGATGAAGGTTTGTGAGAAAGTGAACATTAGATAAGAATAAAATCTGTTAGAGAGTATCTCTTCTCAATTCCTCATAATGTTCATGACATTTGCAGTGTCTCTATGTGACATCTCTGCTTGTTGAAAATTGGGCATGGTCTTCGTTTTATGGCTACTGACAGTATCTCCTTCAGTGATCAAGTCACAGCAAGGAAATGATTGTTACACTCTCTCCCTTTTTCATGAACTGCTGGGATTTGGTTTTGCTCCTGTCTTTGCAACTGTCAAAGCTATTCCTCTCATAATGCATTTTTCAATTATGGATCTTCACCTGGACTTTTTAAAAGTAAATCTAAGCCGATCAAGAAAATTTCATCATCAACAACATTGAGCCTTTCTTTATTCTTCTTCTCAGCTTTTCCAATTAACAATCCATTTTTTAGGTAAGTACACCAGACATAAATATTAGACCAAATACAGCAATTGTTCATAAGAATTGATGAAATTCTAAAAATTGATGTTAAAATGTGCTTAAGCTCACGTGGTGCTCTTATCAGTTCCATAACTGATTTTTTCTTCTTAAAATTTAATGGTGTATATTAAAATGTTTTATATATTATCTTCAATTAAAAAAAATAAATCTCAAAGCAGTTAATCCAATCTCTGTATATTCACAATTTGGAATTCAGTAATTATTCTCCCTGACACTAAATTCACATTCAGTGGATACAAAGAACATAAATATTCTTAATTCATGCAAAGTGGTAATTCCCTGACTGCTTTCTTTTTGATTTATACAAGTGCAAGAGACTATAAATGTATGGGACAAAGTTCTTTTCTTCCTCTCTTATTGCACTATGCTACAGCTCATCTCTTCTCCTTAATTTTAAAACTACGATTGTGATTTATGATGCGTAAAGTCTACTTTTCACCCTTTCTAAAGAAATGAACATGTAATCGTCTGTAAAAATGTGACAATAAAAATGCACCTTTGACAGCTGCGAATCCCGAATCTAACTTTCTCAGTGAAAAGCCTATGCACTTGGTTTTGCTACATGTATGAGAAATATTTTGACCTAGCTATAATCCCATCTGTCAGAAGCATTGCGGGGGGAAAACATCTGACAACCTGCATAAGGTCAATCCTTCAGCCAATTTTTCAGAAACTTGGTCATGGTAATTCACAACAGTCGCTTCTTTTTTGAAAGATTCTTGTTCAACTTGCAATCACTTGGCCTGACTTGCTATCAGCTTTCTTGCAGACACAACCCCATGCCTCAGTGGTATTTTGTAAATGTACTGCTTGCTGAGCTGCTTGCTGACCAAACACCTTGTCAAGCTTTCAGCTGACTTTGGAATTTAAAATAAAGTTCTTGACAGGACCCTCTACACACGAGAAAAAACAGCCCTTCAGATCACACTGATTCTATCCTCTGCTACAGAAGTACAAAAGGCAATCTTTTGCTTACCCACATTTCACATGAAATAAAAATATCACTGCATGATGGCAGAGACATCTCAAAAGAACATATACTTCAGATAACTGTTACTAACTTTACTGCTAACTCTGCTCTAAAAGTTAAACTTTTCTAAAGATATTATGTAATGAATAATTCAGTAATTGAGCTTATTTTTAACTGCATTTACTTTTAATTGAACTACTGAGGTATTGAACTTCAGGCTGTCACCTTTAAACGACTCGTTACATTAATAAAATAAATTTTAAAAAGTCTTTCCAAAACTTTTCCCTGCTTAGATGTGCCTTATAATCTCTTTCTTCCAGATATGCACTGCACAGAGAAATACCTCTGGAGTGCAGACAGCATCACCCAGAGCTAATTCCAGCAGAACTGGCTTGATTTCTCCAAGCTGGGGACAAGACCAGTGAAATACAAGTGAACTGTGACCATACTGCTAAATAAAACCAGGTGGCGAGCGTGCGGCCGAAGCCCACCGTGCCCACTCTGTAGTCAGCAATGCATCTCAGGCAGCCACCCGTGGGCAGCTCAAGACAGCACAATTACAATCACGGATGGCATGAAAGGACATAAGGAAAGTCTTCTACTGACCTGCCCTCCTGCACGCTACTTTCAGTGCGGGAACACTCCCCCACATGCCTACACACTTTTGAATTGAATATTCAAACTCAGTAGAGCCAACTAGATTTTTTTTTTAGCAGAATGTTTTCCCATGGTATTTTTGCAATTTGATTAAAAGCAGCTGTCTCTTGCCAGTCCATCAGCCTCCCTACCACCCTCTGAAATCTGCAGAGAGACTGAGGTTCTCTGTCTGTAAGCTCCTTCTCCCAGTCTCACATTTCCTTTGGCCATAGAAAATTTCATTTTAAAATGCTCTTATTTTGGTGATTTCAGAATGAAACACCAGAGTTCCCATTTCAGGGAAAATATCAAGATTTCATCTGATGTACAATGTTTTCACTAGGCAATTTCCAGCAGAAAAAAATTTCCATGTTCCTTGGATCTAATACACACAGGTACAGAATATAAAATAATCCAGCTGAGTACTGAGAACAATCAAAGGAACAACGAGATGAGTACTAAAGTTACATTTTACTGGATTGTAATGTGTGAGTGATTTTCTTCTTTAAATGCATGAGCGACTTGTTTTCTCCCCATTCTATTCTGTTACCTCACTTTCTTTTTTGATTTAAAAAAGCATTTCCCACTAAGCTTCTGAATATGCATGAAAAGGCAGCCCAGAATTAGGAAAAGAAAAAATAATGTTTTAAGTATGAGAGAAACATTGGCAAATTGTTAACTATAAATTCACCTAGATGATATCCAGTGATATCTTATCGCAAGTATTACTGCCAGGCTGTATCTAGTTCTCCAAGTCTATTTTAAGACAGCATTATGATGAGATTAGTTAGCATGCAGCATCCTTAAAAAAAAAAAAAATAATAAAAAAATCATCATCAGGTTCATATAACTTTTCCCTTCTGCATATAAAAGTCCTTTTAACCCATTCTTACAAAATCTTATATTCTCTGGGAACGTTGTTAGAAGCTGTAAGAACTCACCTTTCTCTTAGATGAGCATGCTTCTTAAAGGCAACTTTCTATGTTTGGAAATTCACTGTAAAGGTTGCCATGGTGATTAATTTTAAAAGTGAAATTCTCCCCTTTTAAAGTTTTTTCTTTAAAGAAGAAATGCTCCGTACTAGGGCTCAGTCCTCAGTACGGCAAATGAGAATGAAAACCCCATCTTAATCTTGAAGATTGAGGGACATAGCCTTTGTGTAACTGAAACTTCAGCAACAGAGACGTTTTCAGAAAAATATTGAAAATACCTATTTTTACCTAAAAATGAAAGAAAAATATATTCATGGAAGAAAGAATTGAGGGACAAAACCAACATCTTCTGGTGGTCAGACTGCAGGCAGCAGGCCAGGTTATACTAGTGAAAAGAAGGAGGAAACATAAGGAGGGAATTGTAGTGGTAGCTGGAGCACAGCAGAAAAAACAGGAAAGCAGAGTCAGCGGAGATAGTGTCATCACATGGCAAGAGACAGAAGAGAACAGCATCCCCAAAGAAAGAATTAGAAGCCAAAGGTCATTAATGAACAGCTCTTTACCTAAGGCACTTTCAGTTTTCTTTCCATAGCTCCAGATGCAATTTCACATGGATGTCTCCATCTATTGACTTCTCCTCTGTACAATGCTGCACAGAGCTACATTAAACCTTGGCTTTCTACACAACTGTGTTAGCTGCCAGGGAGCAGACAAATGCACAGCTCTATTCCTGCAGTGAGAGACGGAAAAGTACCATTTCTTCTCTAAAAACATACAATGTTCTACATTACATCATGCAACTTGTCACTGCATAAGCTGTCACTGAAGAAATAATGGCAAGTGTTGTGCCAGTTCAATACCCAGGCAATTTATGACTTCCTTATTCACATAAAGATCATAGTACTGAGAGACAGCTACATTATTCATTATGTGTTTAATATTTTATCTCTCTATACAGAAGTATCTGTACAAGCACAATTAAAATGTCTGACGTAGACAGAGTTGATTTTAACACAATCAATCAAATTTGTTTCAGAGACCTGCTTGACCTTAAAGCTCTACGATTTAAATGGAGAGAAGGAAAAACATGCTGAGACTCACGTGGTGCAGTGTCTGGGTGTCACTCATTTTACCTTGAATGACTACCCAAGAAAGACTCTTTACTTGATCTACTACCACAGTCATGGTAACTGTAAGATGTTCTAAGTTATATCAAATTACTTTAAGTTAAACAGACAAGGTTATGACGACAGTGAAAAAAATCACGTTTTTAAACATGGCAGAACACACAAATAATTACTACTGCTGCTCTGTCATTACCATAAAGTTTAATAAATCCACATGCTTTGTATTTACCCATTAGGACTTCTATGGGGAAACCTGTTACCTGCATGGCATCAAAGTTACAGGAATGAACGCAATGAAAAGTTGGGTAGGAAGTAGTCATCATCTCCTTCCCCAGCACCCAGAGCAGCAGTGCTGCTCCTAAATTATTGGTCCCCATGCCTTTTTGCCTCCTCTCACAGGGAAGGATCACACCTATCAGCAACTCCCTGCTCCCTAAAGAAAGCTCAATTTGGTGTCAATGCACAAGAAGTCCCAGGCAACTGTATTTTGCAGCACACAGAATTCAAGCAATGAAAAGCCCATTTGCTGAGCAAGGAGAAAACCCGAGTCCAACATGCAAACAGCTAAACTGGTACAAGCATTTCAAGGGGTTCATCAACAGGTAAATTCATTCTCTTACACCTTAATTTTATAGAGAAAGTAAATAGATGAAATTGCAACTATTCTCCATACTCAATCTTGATTTTATTTTTTTTTTTTTTAATTCAAGACATAGGTCTTTTTAAGAACTATGGAGACAAACCGCACTCCAGAAAATTCCTAAATCTCCTTAGAGATTGATAATTTCCAGTGTTCCTCTACTTTTTTGGAAATAAGCCCAGGAGTCTAAGATTATTTAAGACAGTTAAAAACCAGCATTTACCAGCATCAGTCCTGGGAGAGGTGGAAGGGGGGGGAGATTAGACCTAACAAGAACAACCCCATTCCCAGCGCTATCTGTGCTTATCAGTGCTCCTGTGATTTTCATCAAAGAGATTTTTTCTACTAGCCCCGAAATCATGTACACAGCTTTCTGCTCAGTGGAAAAAAAAAAAAAAAAAAAAAAAAAAAAAAAAATAAAAATACCCCCGACTCCACCCTCCCCCAAACGTCAAAAGTTCATTTCAGGAGTCCACATTCATATGACAGAAGCAAAACTACAGATTTAACAGCACAAGACTTCTAAATTCTATAAAGCCCCAGAAACAAAAAGGTTGGGATCTGTGAAAGCCAGGCAGAAATTTGAAATATTAACTCTTAAGAGGTTGCACATTCTCAGAAGTTGCTTGTCTGAAAAAGCACATTGCTCCCTTTTCTTCTTGATGAAGATGGTATTTGTCCCAGGAAGCCCCAGAAGAGCTTTTCAGAGAGATCACCAGCAACCCCATGCTGCTACCATCATATGTTTTTAAACTCCAGCCCCTTGCTGGGCTCAGAACTTGTGGAACTGAGAAAAAAATGCCAAAATGGAGCCAAGGACTCCAGCCACTACGCAGCTTCGCTACTCATAGCCAAAGACCAACTTCAGTGTTCTTCATTTAAAGATACTAGCATTTTGCTGAGGCTATGGCTTGTTTCTCATTTACTCAGCTTCAGCAAATTGAGACCAGTTTCTTCCTAAGTAGAGTGTTTGTGAATTCCTTTGGAAACACCACTGCTTAGAAGGGATATAAGCAAGGTGGGAACTAGCCCAAACACTGGCCAATAAAAGACCAGCAAAGCCTGTTAAAGACACTTCATTTGAAAACAACAGCATATCTGCAACAGGCATCAGATGATGTACAAATTCAAAATCATAACTTGCAGATAAAGCACTTTCCAGTGTTTTCATGGTCCACCAAGCTGCATTAGCTGGCAGTGAAGGAGAGTGAAAGAGAGAGATCAGGCCTTACCTGCTGGCCTGGGTCTCCCACAAGTATTGGAGCTAACACCAAAAACAGCCAGAAGAAAAAGCAGAAGCCATTTCACAGTCACTCACACACTGGAGTGAACCTGTTGTGCATTGAAAGGATAAGACAGGTGCTGACCTGTTTAAGCTTTGGCATGCAACAGAATAAGTATGTTAAAAATGAACAAACACATTCTGTGTAATTACCCTTTATTTTCAATTCATACTGGGTTTTATAAATAATAATGCCCAGAAAGCTTTAATTTAGACCTTAATCTAACTGGCACTGTTGTATTTAAACAGGCAAAAGCACATGGAGCGAATAGAGAAGATTATAATAGCAGCTAAGTATCTGGTACCTACCTGCTTTTGAAAATAGATGAAAACTGAGTGTTGGCCTTTCAGTCCTTCACTAGGATGGTGCCAGCATTCAGAACAAGTGAGCGATACAGGAACATACTGTCAAGGATGCTGGCTGGCAAGAAGACCACAACCGGCTAATTTTCAACAGTATGAAAGAACATGATCCCATACCTGTTGCCTGGAGTTGGAAGTGTGTTTTTCAGTTAAGACAAGGCTGAACGAACCAAATAAACCAAAAGAAAATGCTGTGGGTTTAGCTGAACTTTCTCCTTCAGCACCCTCACTCAAGCTACTGTTTCGCTTGTGACTTCAATGTGTTACAACAAGCTCCTCACACCAAAAAAAAAAAAAGGGGGATCCCACCACATAAGGGAGTGGAAAATGAAGGTAAAAAGCAAATGAATACACAACTGCTGAGTACAATGTCCAAAACATTTGAACATGTGGTAAAAGTTCTGGACAATTTTTGATCTTGCACAGGATGGGAATGAAGAGATACTGGATTTTTTCACCCTCCTCTCAAAAAGAGGAAAAGACTCAGCATGAGAAACAGGTGCTTTCATTACGAACTTGGAAATTCCAGACTACAGGTAATCTTGGAAACATAAGGGAATCATTTAATTAGGGACAAAACTTTTGTGAATGTTTGCAGCTTACAAGAAGGCACTGCAGAGACACAGACCTAAACACAGAGTTTATATTCCAGACAGGACAGCCAGCTGAGCCACCCTGTGACTGAACCAAAATGATGAGTGCTAGTAACACAGAACAAGGAGATCAGGCTTAAACTAACAGAGCCCAGAAATGGGAAAAAAAGAATGAATTTACCTGCAAAAAGAGAATAAAAGTACAGCTTCCTCCCTTCCCCCAGTGCCTTTCCTATTAGCATTGGGAAGTGACTGGTCAATCTGCCCCCTTCCAATCCAGACCATAGTTGCACCTACCCCGTCATTTCCAGATGAGACAAAGAACTGCTGTTTGAATGTAGCAAATTCAATGACTCAGTATCCTGCACGACCAGCACAAGCTGCCAGCAATTCAGCTGCTAAATTTGCAACTTCGCTATTAGATCAATATGACCAATTCAGTTCCAGCTGGATGGGGGAGCCACTGCAATGTAATCTCCTGCAGCACTGCTAAGTGGCACCATTAGACTGAAGAACTGTGGCCAAGTGCTATTAATATGCCATAGGAGCAATCTGTGACTGCTACACGAATGTATGGCCCCTAGGATATCCATGAAAGAGCAGACATCGCCATTCAGAGTCTGTAGAAATAGACATGAGGGACATCCTCCACATTGCATGGCAGAATTGCAGTGTAAAGCCAAGGTCTGAGCAGTATTGCGAGAGTACAGTAACACGGTGCTCCCAAGGTGCTGGATACTTAGGGCTCAAGCAATAAATCTTCTGTTTTCCCTCTATGCAGCCCCAAGCTTCCCGAAACACTTGATTGTGTTACCCACAGAGGAGTCATTTTAAAAGTAACTGGCCTGACTGTAATGCAATTGTGCATACCGAAACAGCCTAGAAAGCCCTCTGGCAGAGAGCCTTCACAGGCCTCCATGGTTTCATGGAACAAAGCACTGAATATAAATTCATATTTAGTAAGAATAATTCCTATCTGTGAAGGACACAAAGCCCCATTTACCCTGGGGCAAAATTATCCACTTCCTGTAGCACTGGAGAAGTCCTGACACAATGAAGAAGGCGTTAATGTTCCTCAGTATATTTGACAGAGAGCTCAAGAGTACTGTTGGACTTTGATCTACTGCAAACACCAGCCATGGTCTAGAGGTTATGTGTAAACTGAACCAAGTGTCAAAGCTTCAGCAAGGACACTTTCCTAGGAGAAAGAGAGCTGAAGTAGAGACAATCCAGGAACGTGATATTAAGTTACACCCAAGTCTTAACAAGTCCTTGGAGCTGAATATCAAGGCGGGGGGGGGGGCTGTCTATCCATCAAACATCAGATATCTGAGGGCATCTGAAAGGCTTCAGTTAAGTGATCCAGGAAATGCTCAGATCAGGAAATGATCAGTTTTATCTCCATATCCTTCATACAGCTTAGCAGACCCTGAGGGTGCTCAAGGCAGCTAGCACATGCCAGTGGACAGTAAGGACAGTCCAAGACCTGGAACCAGACATTTGTCTGAGTAAGTAAAGAAATAAACAAAGCAGTAACCATAGCATATTACTTTATGATTAATATTAGTGAAGAGCTCCCCCATGAACTAGCCAGAACCACACCACTGTGCTATCACCCACAGCGCTATCAATCACAGCAGCCTTAGTGCAGTGCCAGTAGCTCAGCATAGATGATAACAGTCCTGACAATACAGAAGGCATTATACAGAGAAGGAAAACACCGTGGTCACTGTTCCCAGTAGAAATACCAAACAGCACGTACTTTCTACATTGCCACACCAATAATTCTTTGGAAAAGAAGATAAAGACTTCAGCCTCTGTCAATAACTTAACATGCCTCACTGAACACTAAAGGCAATCTGGGAAGATGGTGAAAATGAAGAGCTATTATGGGCACTCAATTATTTACACTGCATGAGTAGGCAGATTGCAAGGGGCAAAATGTACCTCCTGTATCTCCTCCTGCCAGCTGAGAGATGAGGTCCCCCCTCAAGACTGGATTTTGTTTGAGGGGACTTTCATACTGTCCCAGCAGAATTAAAGAAGGACATCCTGAGATGAGCAGCACTTCACATGAAAGGGCAGAAAAAAAGCTAAGTAGTAGTAGAAATTTTGAGACCTGGGCTATGCAAAGGCGTTGTGATCCTTTGGCTAGCATTAACATCTGTAAGCAGAAGCAAGTGTTAAACTATCCAACATATTATTTTCAAAAGATGAGCCAAAATACAACACAAGTTCAACCCCAAACAGAAATTTATGCATACATTATCTTCACCTGGATATTCAGCCATAAAAAGAGCTTAGTGGCAAAGGCAAGGCAAGTAGGAAAGAATCAACATCTTTTAAAGCTTGAACGACTCCACTGCAAACTCCCAGGAACTGCACAGCAGCCCAGCACCAGCTGGAGAAGTAAGGCTGTTTGCAGGCAGGGTGATGTGATGTGCTGAGTTGTGAAGCACATGCCATGGGAACAGCTGGGAGGTGTTGGAATGTTACAACGAGAAAATAAAGGCCAGAGGCCACTACACACAGATGTGCCAGTCCAAGCATAGTTGTCAGGTAGCCACACAACGGAAAGAGCAATACTCTACAGTGACTGTAATACTGAGAGACGGCTACTGGTGCAGGAAAATGGTGGAGGCAAAAGCAAAGACAACTGCGAAGGAGCTGCACAGTAGCTGTACCATATCTGCATCAGGTGAACTTAGAGCCAGTCTTCAGCTTGTCTGACACAGGCAATTCAGCCCCACGGCCGGCCAGCGGGAAGCTGCCCAGTGCCGTGCCACTTGGCAGAGAAACTCTAAGGTGACAGAAGGAATTTTACTCTCTCCTCTAAAGATGAACTAGAAGTGGGAGGTTATTGAGAGCTTATTTAGAGGAATTTGAAGTCTAGCAGTCTGGGCTGATAGGCAAAGCACTAGCAACCTCTGGCCTCAACAAAAGAGCAAACGTTTGCAAAAAACCCCTCTCCCTGCAATGACAAAAATGGAAATAGAAACCTGTAGCAACCTGCATAACACTTGGAGGGAGGAATAGATCTCACAGAGAAAGCTGATTGAGGACTGACCCGTCTACATAATCTTAGTTCTGTCTAGTTTTAATTTTGCCTCCCCAGGTTTTTGATAAAATAAGTGTTTTCCTTCTCTGCTTTTATGTTTGCTAATGCATTATCAAATACAATAAAAGTATGTAATCTGCTTTAAATTTTAGTCATAGATCTAGCAGTTCTGGAATTATGGCGATTACAACAGCTTGCAATGTATTATGGCAGAGAGAGTAAGAATAACCTTTCTTATATTTAATATTAAAGTTATTAAGAACACTACAGAACATCGCAGGAAAGTTAACAATAGATATAGATCCCAGTCACCAGAGTTTCTCTTCACCAGGCTTACCCGGAATCACAAGAAACAGAAAACCTACTGCAAAACTACTTAGGAAACAAGAGAAGCAACAACAATGAAGGTGAGTATCTGAAAATGTATCTCACATATTTCCTGATGAAAGTCAACCACCTTCTAAGCTGCGAGGGGGGAGATCCCCTACCCACAAATAGAGGGAAACCTCAAACAAAAGCAAAATCCCTGGCAATTATTGTATAGGTATGGTTAAGAAATTTTACTTGTTGCCTGAGAGCTTGTTAATAATTTTTTATTCCTAAAGAGTCATTTTTTTCTCAGCAGTTACACCATAAGCAATGTCACATTGTAATAGATAACATAGCACCACTGACACACTGTAATTTGCTCTGAATGCAGACATTTATGGCTTCATACTGACCTACTCCATGCTAATGGTGTAACAATGTTGACCTGTGGCTTTTACAAGACAAAAAAAAAAAAAAAGAAAGTAGTAAATCATTGGCAAATGACCATGGTAGCAAGTAGCCATGTTTTCCACAAAAGGCTCTGCTCCTGCTGTTAATGATGCCACCTCCTGTTAACCAGGAGTAATTATTACTCCTGAGTAACACTGTTTAAAAAGTGAAGTTGGCAGTGTCACTCTGGGGTGCTCACAGACCACTAGTGACAAGACACAAGCTGTCACACATAGCAAGGGCATTGCAATGAGCTGGTGACAGCACTGTGCAGCCCTGGCTCCAGACTGATGCCATCCCTGATGTGACCTTGGGCTGGGTCAAGGCAGGGCCAAATCTGTCCTGAAATGGGGAGAGCTGGGGTCTGCTGCTCTGCTTCTGCCCAGGGGATGAAGGGGTGGAGTAACAACCCCATTTCTGAGAAGACATCTCAACCTCAAGTGTTGCTGCTTCACGTCCCCTTGTCTTGCCCACAGGCTGCCTTTCCAGGACTCAAGCACACAAAAAGCCAGGCTGCCTGCTCCCTCCTGCAACCCTCCGCATCTGCCCGAGGTACCTCTGCCAGGAGCCAGCCCTGCCCTCCCAGCGCTTCGACCCTTGCTTCCCTCAATGTCAGTCCACACTGCATCACCTCTGGGGCTCCTTCGGCTTCCTCAGCAGCACCCCCTTTTGGGAGCCTGTCACCCTTTCCCCACCCAATCTCATCTGTCACTCAGAGATTTCCCTTCTTTTTTTTTAAAAAGTCCCCCCTTTCACCTATTCTCTGTCTCCTTTCAGTTCCCCTAAAACATACTTTCCTCCATTTCCTCTATCTTTGATCGTTTAATTAATCTGGTTTCATTTGTTCAACTGCAGTACAATGTCTTTGCAGCGCTATTTTCTGTACGGTATATCGCCTCAGTTATTTAATTCTCTAGAGCCGTCTGGAGATGGCTTATTTACAAGACATCATATAATTATAGGAAGGTTTTTAGATTACGCTGGAAATGAAGTTGTCATTGTGAAAGTAGCACTGAAATATGCTGTGGATTTAATCCACTGTTTAAGTCTTATTCCAGGTACAAGCAATACCTAAATGCCAAAACCATGAATGTAGGTGTTATAGTAAAAACAATTTATTGCCAAACAAAACAAAAACATCTTCACCCACTGAAATTATCTATTAATTACTTTTTAAAATCAGTACTCAGAAAAATTGTTCCAGCAGGTGGTAAACTCTATGTCATTCACAAATATTCCAGTATGTCAAATGATATTTAGGTGTAGTATTTAATGAAAGCAAAACTTCTCCTCTAACAGCTGGGAAACAGCACTGCTGGGACTGGTATAATACCAGTCAAAAGTCTGTTCTGCAGCCCGCGTGGCCCACACTGGCACCACTGTCCTGCTCTCCTGGTATACAGGGAGATCCTTATGTAGGGAATACTTACACAACATATTCCCACCTCGGGCTTCAGCAGAAAGCAGAGAAGATCAGAGACCACCATTATTTTCTCTCCAGTGTGTTGCTATTGACTAGAGTCAGTAAATTAATTTCTCCACCAAAAATACCTTCTCCCCAACCGCAGAAAAAAGGTATAGATAAAAGGATTAATATAATACACACTTGTGGATAGGACTTTAGGACTCCTGTGCTAACTCTGTCATTCTGGTTACTAGCTGATGGTTTACACTGATTTAAAGACACAAATGCAAACTTAATAAATAATTTTTTTGGACCAAGATTCTACAGCAACTTACTGGTTTAGGTCTACAGGTTTCTGTATATTGCATTCCAGCTTGTAACTGGAATTGCTTACTGCAGCAGTTATTCTAGTAGGCCAGATTTCTGGAATTAAGTGCAGACTCCTCATTTAAACATCAACTTTCACTAGGGATTTTCAGCCAAGGTTCCTCTGGTATCCTTATGGTAATGATAAAATTCTTATTTAAAAAGCAAAAGAAATTAAAACACAAGAAAAATAAATCTGCTTTAACGTACTTTTAAAGAAGTAATTGTGGTTGACTCAGCATATCACCTCTTCCAAATAATTCAAATTATTTCACCTAATATATACCTAATTTGGGGTCTATCTACTTTGAATTCCATCTGCCACCATACTACCCATTAACTTCGCATTGTTGGGTCCCATTAGAGATTTGCAGAGTCTTTTCTAGTTTTGCCTTACCTAAATAATTCTTTATCCTATGTACATGTGGCTGCACATGTGTCCACCCTAGACAGAGATTTTCAATTTTATCTCCTAACTGCAGTGTCTGCTCTCTTTCCTGCTTCCCCTTGTGCATGTAACAGCCTCTGCCATCCAGTTATGACTAATCTCCTCCTGCCTCGCACCATTTACTTCGCACCAAACTATCTTGGAAATGCGTATTTTTGGTTTGCCCTTTCACTACAAACCATCTCTCTCTTTCCTGGAAAAGCAATCCTGGATTGACAGGGCATCAAACAAATTTCAGTAGTTTTCATTCATGACTTCCACACCGCGCTCACTCTCCCTCATCTCTGCCTGTTCAGTTCATTCCCAGGGGCTGAGACTGCTCCTCCCTTATTTTTCATGAAAATGCTGTAGCGGTCTCTGGCATTACAGGCAGAAATCATTTCAATCACTTACAACCAACTAAAATGTTTCATAGTCGTTGCTTGAATTAGTGACATTTAACGATTATAATGTTACAAATGCCATTATCAGACATTTCCCTGACTGTGGTGCTCCAGGGAACTCCAACCACAACGTGTTTGACTCAGGAGTCATCTTCAAGCAACTGGAGAGGTTTGCATACCTGATCTCCTGCGAAAATCTGCAATACTGACATTTCTTTAAATGAAAACAATAAAGACCCATCTGGCAAAAAAAAAATAAAAATTGACAAGAATAATAATAAAAAAAAAAATTACTAGAAGACTCTGACCTGCCCATAGGAAATTAATCAGAAAACCAAACCAAAGTAAATGTGCAGAATGAGGATTTTTCTGCCTCTGTCTTTCTGTGTGTGTATTTTTATATACGTTTGAAAAAATCCACAAATAAATATATTTAACAAGTCATCAGTCGTCATAACTATTACTATAGTAACAGTCATACTTTCCATCTCTGCAAAATACAGTTGCAATGATATTCTTAATCTTACAGCATTAACATTCCTGATTTCCCTAGGGAATAGCATGGCAAGAAGGAAAATCTTATGGGCTGCAGTAAAATGTAGCAGTACTGCACAATTCCTTCGGGGCAGTCTGTTATAAAAAAAGTTGCAAAAATAATGACAAAGAACGTAGAGCAACACTTCCAAACAAAACTACACAGGATACCAGAGCTGAGGTTCACCCACGAGGTTGTTAACTTGTGTGGTACTTGGCAAAGCAGACCATTTCTCGAATGAGATGGGTACATTTAACACATGGCTGTTGAGCAACCGACAGCAACAAAAGTAAATTCAAGGCTGAAAAATAAGCAGTGTGTAAGTAAGCTCACCTAAGCTAATAAAAGGTATAAAGACTCAGAGAAGCAAGGGAGGCAAGTGGACAGACCAAGTGGATAAAGTCAAGCTTCGACTCAGCTGTTGCCCTGTGGGGTTAGGAGAGATGCGCAGGATGGATCTGAAGCGTATGCTGCGAGGCAGAAAGCAAGACCACTCTGGGCCACAGATAACATAGATAAACATTGCACAGTCTGCCAAAACCACAAAACTAGAGAGTGCATTTAGAAGCACCACCGTGAAAACTTGTCAAGGTTCCACATTTCCGTAACATCAACTCTTCATTCACACATTAGAAGCACAACAACAAATCTAATATTAGCATGTTCTGATAATCCAGAGCCTAGGTGTACCTTTCTATCTTTCACTTCAAAGTGAATCTTCCAGTCTCAGTACAGCTTTTATTTTGCTGGTCACATGTTATCTTTGATTTATTTCCTAATCCTGTTTTCTGCTTTTCTAACGGTGAGCTAGTTAGCAACTAAACAACCAAAGAATCAGCTTCTACATTCTGTGGCCAAGAAAGATAGCTCATTACTTATTTCTGAAATACATTTTCTTTGTGAGGAAGTAATGAAAAAGAAATTACTTTTTTGTATCTTCTGTTTATAGCAGACTCCCAAAGTATACTGACTTTTAATTGTATTTGCAGTCATGCATCATCATGAATTTCACATTTTTATTATATAAATGTGGAAAAAGCTTTCCTCTTTAGAATAAACCAAGGGGAATATATCTATCTATACATTAATCAGAGGTGAATGAGATAAAAGTTGTAAAATGCCAGGAAATGAAGTGAC
>NW_009646867.1:0-4085 GCF_000708025.1 Charadrius vociferus
GTCCCTTATATACAGTTTATCTATCCCCACACGCATTCATGCATTAGTTGATTTGTTAATAGTCCTGTGCACGAGGCGAGCATGCAACTCAGCTTCTTTCTTGATTGGTTTGTCTAATCTCTGTTTTTCCACCTGCTCGTCCGACTCCTCCAGGCTTGCTCGTCCAACTCCTCCAGGCTTGTTTTCTCAATTCATGGTGAAACAATCACTATCGCTCCTGTTTTTCTCTCCTCAAGGTGACTTCAAGGGCGAGGGCCTAAAGCCAGTCTGCTTCCTCACATGGCTGCTTCAATATATGTCCATTGTCTCTTAAGTACGCTCCCACAGAGAAATTATCATTGTCAGATGTACAATGCCTTCTCAGAAAACCTGTCTAGCTTGAGTAAATACCTTGAGGACCGACAATCATCTTGTTCCGCACTAGGGATATGTACATGTGCGCACATGCACAAGTACACGTCTCACATAATATTTCATTGAAACAACAGCAGTGCAAAAGTCTCCTGTAATTATGAATGATTTTTGGGAAGCAATGTGATGCCAGTGGTTGCTCTGGAGGATATTAATTCATCAGATAGATCTCTCTTATTATTCATCAATTTGAAGAAAAGTAGGTGGTCAGGAGAAGTCCAGATGGTTTGAAGAACTGCATGACTCAGACTTCACCTCCAGTTTTCTCAGTTTACAATTATTCTTACTTCACATAAACCATATCCAAAGTCCAGGAAAAAGAAAGAAAACCTTGATTTTTATTACTGAAATCTAGGTGACTGGCTAATCCTGCCCAAAGATTGGGGGATGTAACTAGCAACAGGCAAATTAGATATCCTTGTAGTACATGCTTCAGTGAATTCTGTGCAAACAAATAACAAGGTACTAGATGAAATAAAGATGTCATTTCAGTCATGAACTGGATAAGATTATGTGGATAGAACATTAGAAATATTTGTGAAAGAAATTTTATAATGATTATATATGATATCCACATAAAATAAAAGTTTATTTTAAAAAAATAATAATTTAGTAGCTGAAGCTTTGCACATGAATGAAAAAGAACAGCAAGTCATAAGGAGCTACTCATATTGCCAGTGGTTTAGGAAAGAAAATGAAAGCCCATCTAAAAAATAAAATGCAGTAAGAAAACATCTATTTGACATTATTGATGTCAGGATGTGAGGCAATCACCGTCTTGTAAAGTACGTTGGTAAACAAATTGTGATTAATTGGACAGTCTTTGACAGTATCAGTCTTAATTGCCTGCCTTTAATTTAAGGTTTCCAAATATTCAGAGCTCTAGAATATAAAATCTCCTTAAGTTCCAGTGCGCTGTCAATTAAATTTGACTGATTACACTCACCATTATCCTATAAAGATAATCCACAATTAATTGCTATACTGTGCAAATTGCAGCAGGACAAGAATAGTTTACAGGCTTAGGGACATGTATGATAATGTGCACCTATGCTCTCCAGACACCTGAATCTCAGTTTTAATATTCCCAATGTCCTTCCAGTGTC
The DNA here is from genome assembly GCF_000708025.1 of Charadrius vociferus. Classification (NCBI taxonomy): domain Eukaryota; kingdom Metazoa; phylum Chordata; class Aves; order Charadriiformes; family Charadriidae; genus Charadrius; species Charadrius vociferus. Next base: position 1,518 of record NW_009646867.1, read on the forward strand.
AGATTTTTAGTGATTTTTATGGGACTCATTATAGTGCATTTCTGCTGCAATTGGAAGATTCTTTAGCATGGTTCATGGCCCATACCTGCCACATGAATCACTATTACATATATATGAGAAGAAAAAGAAATGCAGGCTGGCAAATTCAGCATTCCAGATTTGCTTTGGGAATGTTTTATTCAGGATTCTGAGGGCTCAAGGAAAGAACTTTCTCCAGATGGCTTTCTTGACTCTGTCTGTATGCGAGCTTCGCCATGAAAACTTCCTTTATTTAGAATAAAACTGTGTAGCACCTGATTGTATGAATAGGATTTATAGGAAGACTTAAGTGAGATCATGCTGTCATTTTTTCATAGAAATGAATGCTGACATTGAGCACAAATAGAAAAAAATAGCTGGGAAGGTGAACATTCAGCCATCAGCAGGTGTAAGTGATATGCTGCAGTTGCAGTGTTAGACAAAGAACCACTGGAGGTAGCTACAGATTCTAGAGAAATGGGTCAGAGAACTCACTTTTTTTTTTAGAAATCATTGAGAAACATGAAAAATCTGGGAGAGGGAAGATTGTTAAAAAATAAGAGCAAAATTGTGGTGAATCTGTTTTGCAACATAAAAAGACAAAGTTTGTGTTGAGAAAATTTTAGTGATGCTACTGCACTGCTGTGAGTAAAGATGAATACAACATAAAAATTGTAATAAAACTTATTTTGACTCATTAGTGTGTTTATGTAATATGGCTATTGCCAGTGACACTTTCAACACAATCAAATAAATTTGTTACTAATAGCCAGATGAAAAAGATGTCAAAGATAATTAAGGAATTACTAAGCTATGTCACTAGTTATGTAGCAATTACCATAATTGCAAAGAAATAATATCTTTCTTACTTACCTATAAGTATATTTACAGTATCTCAAATTCATCTTTATAGTCAATGAATTCTTATCATGGTATTTTGCTTTCCCTTTCTATTTTTTTTTTCCTAACTCATAACATTTTTCTGAGTCAGTATTTCACAAAGAAATATCACTTAATTCATGGAAGAACTTAACTGTATTTAATGAGGTGCATGATGTAGACACCATTTACTTCAGGAAAACTTGGAACAAGACTGCCTTCTAAAAGAGCAGAACATCTAGTCCCTTATGTAAAAAAAGTGAGACATAGCTATGGTCTTTATCTTAAAAGAGAAGCTGATTTAATAAAGAATATGAGAATGTTCTCTTCAGGGTAGAATCTGTTTTGGGGGTAATCAAAAGTAGTGATGTGTCATGAAAGAGGTTGCCTTTTCTACTCTGTAAAAAAAAAAAAGGAAAGAGAAGTAAACCTTTCATTTAAAATTTACATAATTTTACAGATTCTCCTATTAAAGCCAATGTATCTCATAATCTTTATGGAGCATGAGGGGCTTAAATGCTGTAGAGAATATTGACAGCTGACAGGCAAGTTATTTGAAAGCCATAGTCTGCTTCTCATCTGGTGGTTAATATACTGAGAGATTTTTTGGCAATACTACTGATCTAAGAGTGGGCCTTCAGATGAGAGCATGAGTTACTGTACTGTTATTGAGATGTATATGCTTTACTAAAACCTTAAACAATGTGATTATAAAAATAATTGTTGCTCAAGGAAAAAGAAAGTATTAGTATGCTTTTGAGGAACTTACAGAAAAATAGAAGGCAGTTGCAACACAGAAAGAGAATGACCTTTCCAGGCATGGTAGCAGAAAGGAGGCAGTTCATTCTAGTACCATTAAATGTGCAAGTCTTTAAAGTCATTTAAGTGTGAATGAAAATACAAACTTGAGGAGCTGAAAGATAGTTCCACAGGAAAAATGATTTTTTGATTGATTTGAAATAGACCTTAAATTCTAATTAAAACCACATGGAAGTAAAGAAAACCTTGAAAAATAGCCTAAGTAAGAATTAGGGTTTGGTTTTCAAATTAAATTTTTTAAACTTCTTGTAACTTATTTGTAAACCCAAAGATTGAAGGATATGCATACAAAATAGAAATGCAACACAGACTAGATAACTCAATATTTGTAAAATGGTGATATTATAAGGACTGTCCTGAGATGGTACTCAGCTAATAAAGGATTCCTGAAATCCAGTCAAGGTCCTGGAAGAGGTGCATTTTTCATCTGACATGAATCAGGGGCTTGGCTGGTTGCCAATATTCAAGAATCCTTTATGGTCTATAGTTAATAGTAAGAACATAAATTCCTCTGATCTCTTTGTTGGCCTCTGTCTAACATGGTTTTTGTGTACTCCTTCCTATTAAAGATTCATTATTGTCTCAGCCTTTTCCTTTTGTTATATTGTCAAGGTCCCTCTACAGAAAACAGCTACAGCAAAATTAAATAGGATAAAATTTTCAGTCTAGACCTCTCCATGAATAACTGCAGGTATGTCTTTCAGGCACATTAGTATCTGCAGACAACAAAAAGTACCAAAAAAACTGTCTCATGGACACACACAAAATTCTCTGTTTCTCTCAAAACTTCAGTCTAACACAGGTGTTCTGATCTTCAGGGCATTTGTGTGAGAAATCTGAACCTGATCTTAG
>NW_009646867.1:4113-6232 GCF_000708025.1 Charadrius vociferus
TGAGACCTGACCGGATGTAGCTTTCATTCAAATATTTTTCATGAGAAAATTGGGCAGGACATTTCTTTACTACTTTGTTCTCTCAGGCAGCAAATTAAATAGCTTCTCTATAATACCATTCTCACCTCTTGGAGCCCTGAAACAACATTGCCAGTAAGAAAATGGTAAAACGTTACATTGGTTGAACGCGTGCTTGGAAATAATGTTGTAGGGGAGCTTTTTAAGTCTTGTTTTAAAATACTCTGTATTAACCCCATCCCTGCTGGAACCAGGACATTATGTTATACTGTCCATATGTGTGTTATTATGTATTAGTTTGTATATATATGTATATATACATTTGATTCCAAATTTAAAAAACATCAGAAGGAAAATGTCTCAGTAGAGATTTGTGGACATAATAGGGTAGAATTTGGGAGGTGGGTGTATTTGCTAGTGTCGTGGTTTAGGCAAAATTGGCTACTGGGGACCTGGGGGACCCCAGATGGGACCGACAGATGCTCCCCTCTACCCCTCTTCAAAGAGAGGGGCAGAGGAGGAAAAAGAGACGTATGAGTTTAGAAGGAACTAAACTACTTCAATGAAATATTAATAATAAAATAAAAATAAAATAATTAAATACATACAAAACCGTATCAAGCTCCCGAGATGACAATCACGACACTGGCTGACACTGGGGCAAGTCCCAGGCTGGACTCAGTGACGGACGGGAACTGGATTCCGGATCTGCATTCAGGATCAGGATCGCAGGCAGATGAACAGGGTCCTCCTCAGACATCGGCCATTGCAGGAAGAGAGCTGACCCTTTGATCCTCAGCCTTTATACTGAGCATGAGGCAGATGGGATGGAATACCCTGTTGGTCAGTTTGGGGTCACCTGTCCTGTCTGCTCCTCCCCGTGGGTGGGACCCCACTATGCTTTTCCACTTCCGACCCTCCAACGGGGTAAATAACCAAGTTGGTTGACCTTGGTTGTTATAGCAATAAGTATAAGCAAGAGCCTCTCTGCATACCATGCCTGGGCATCAACTATAAACATAGGTCTTATCACTCTGAGAGAGTGAACATTGTCTGCACAATATGCTGTTAATTTCAGTAGATAGAGAGGCCTAGCTAAGAAGCAAAGTTACTGAACAAAATTGGTTCCGTTTTCCCTCAAACCAGGACAGATAGCATTTGAATTTCACTTGTCATCAAGATTAATACATAAGATATATTTATTTTGGACAGAGACATATGGTTCTTCACCTCAAAATTCTGAGCTCAGTTGCTTAAAGGAATTTGGGTACGGGCCTAGCCATGAGACACTTCTCCATCACTGACTAAAGATGAATCAGGGAAAACACTACCACCAAGTGTGGGGTTTTTTTCTTTCATAAAGTGGTTGCATTTGAAGATAGCTAGAGCTGAAAGTACTAACAGCTTCTTTGAAGTTCCAGACTCTTTAGAGTCAGACTGAATGCTTCAGGAAAAGAAAAATAAATTGACTTTGCTAAACACAGAGAAATAGTGGGACTTAATTTGAATATAAAATAAGCTTGTATCAGCAGCGTGCCTACATGACTTGTTGATTACATGATTTCAGTAACCAATTTAGCTAACTTCTTAAACTTCACAGGACTTGGCCCATTTATGAGCTTTATAAGTTTAAGTAAGACAAACATAAGGGGAATCAGGTTTCCTTAACCACTCTAAGTCCCATCTACAGGCTTTATTAACTGTGGCCTTTTGAGATGATCATCAATACAGAATCTGAAAAATATGTTTTCCTTGTCAAGAGAAATCTGCCCTCCTAAGAGGAGAAAATATTTGATAATGCAGTCTTTGTTAAAAGCACTTCACGGAAATATGAAAGACTCATGGAAATATGAAAGATTTTATCTAGCTAACCACTGTTTACTGTTTTATCTCCTTTTTTTTTTTTTAACAATGTTGTCACAAATAACAGATATTGGCTTTTCTTTTGTCATTTCCCAGAGCTTTGGTAATCATGGAATTTTCAGAGTTGGAAGGGACCTCTAGAGATCATCTAGTCCAACTCCCCTGCTAAAGCAGGATTGCCTAGAGCACATTACTCAGGACTGCATCCAGGCGGGTTTTGAAAGTCTCCAGAGAAGGG
>NW_009646867.1:6729-10920 GCF_000708025.1 Charadrius vociferus
CCTATACTGGTGCCTAGCATTCTTCCTCCCCAGGTGCAGGACCCTGCACTTGCTCTTGTTGAACCTCAGTAGGTTCTTCTCTGCCCAGCTCTCCAGCCTGTCCAGGTCACGCTGGATGGCAGCGCAGCCCTCTGGAGTGTCAGCCACCCCTCCCAGTTTGGTATCATCAGCGAACTTGCTGAGGATACACTCTGTCCCCTCATCCAGGTCATTGATGAATATATTGAACAAGATTGGACCCAGTATTGATCCCTGGGGGACACCACTGGTTACAGGCCTCCAACTCGACACTGCTCCATTAATCACAACCCTCTGTGTTCTGTCACACAGCCAGCTCTCAATCCACCTCGCTGTCTCTTCATCTAACCCACACTTCCTCAGCTTCCTAATGAGGATGTTATGGGAGACAGTGTCAAAAGCCTTGCTGAAGTCAAGGTAGATGATATCCACTGCTCTCCCCTCATCCAGCCAACAAATTACAACATCAAAGACGGCCATCAAATTGGTCAAACATGATTTACCCTTGGTAAATCCGTGTTGACCACTTCCAATAACTTCCTGTTCCTCAACATGTTTGGAGATGACATCTAGAACAATGACATGTCACTGAATCAAGGCTAATTTGGGCAATTTTTTGCCTCCCTTAGGCTGTATTTTTACTATTTTTATAGGGATACCAGTGAATACTTACTTGAAATGTTTTCTTTGCTAAGCAGATTTAAGGATCTCTGCGGGTATCTGAAGAGTCTACTTTTGGTGATCTCATTATGCTGCTGATAGCTGCAAGAAAGTCATCGCTTGGGGAATTTAACCCCTCAGTTAGTATTTTCTCATGTCTTTATCCTTCTTCCTCCAGATTGCAAAGAGTTTTCTTTTCTTTATAGAGAAATGAAAACCACACTTGATATGGAAACTTATATTAAAGCTTGGAAATAGAAGATTAATAGGTCACCAAAACCACAATATTCTCTTGGATGAATCTTTAAGAGATTTGACTCCAATAAGGGATATTAAGTATTTCCAATGCAAAGAACTGGGGTTCTGATTTTGCACCAGTTTTCTGAATTTTTTTTTTTTTTTTTGCCAAAGCTGAGCTTTTTAAAGTTAAACAGTGATATAATGAAGCCTACAGTGATGGATTTTTTTTTCACTCATGGTTAAGAATGACTGCACTGCTTTGCTTTTCATGCCATACAGAGGTTAGATTAGCTCTTTTCCTAACACATAAGCCTATTTATTTTACAATATTTTGTAAGAATAGCATCTTTAAACTGATTAACAGACTAACTAGTGACAGATTGCAGTGTCTAGTGCCTTTGGTAGAAGCAGATCCTGAAATGCAGTGGAAGTCACAAGTGGAATATTTGTGATCTTTTACAACACAACTCTGTAAGAACTTTCCAAATAAATGAATTTACTCACTTATCAGTTTATAATCCACTTGATAAAGCTTAAATGCAAGAGTTTATCTCAGATTTGTAAAATATAGTGATATCTTTCATGCAGGATTCCTAGTGTTTTCAGTGCTTTTTTTTGCATATGAAACTGGTCCCCTTAAACAGATTGGAAGCTATCAAAATAGGTAGATTCATCAGAATTCAAGCACAGGTATGAACAGAATGACAACAGAAACTTTTAGTCTAGAGATTGTAGTACTACTTCTGAAAACAACAGTATATATATTCATTTTTGTGTCATTTCTTGTAATCCATTATTCAACCCATTAGGTAGCTGAGTCCAAGCCTCTGTTATTCTAAACTTGCTAAATGTTCCTCTGTTCAGCATAGAAAACAACATGTTCAGTGGTAGATTTACCTAACTAAAAGTCTGAATTTTCTTGAAGAAACCTTCTACTGATGATTTTAAAGGAACTGACTCTGTTTTTCTTATTGTTCATACAGTTGTTAAGCTTAATTATGCACTTAGAAGATTGTTGTTAATTGCAACAGATTTTAGAACGGCAAAAGTACTCACTTCTGATCAGCCGACAGAATGACAAAAAACAATTTGATTTCTAGATTAAAACTATCTCAACCTAGAAAATAATCCATGATACTAGGAAAGTGTAGGTCAGAAAAATTCAGATTTATCTTTTTTGGTGTTTCCCTAATGAAGCTGAAGCTTGTCTCTGTAGATTTATTTGTTATTAACAGCAAAGTGGAAAGCATCTGAATGATAGAGCAAATTCAAGAGTCAGTCTACTGCTTTTTTTTAAAATTTAATTTTATTTTTTTAATGATACACCATTTGACATGGTTCAGTGTTAAAATTGACATGTCATGGTTTAGGCCAAATCGGCTACTGGGGATATGAGGCACTCCAGATGGGATGACAGAATCTCCTCCCCACCTCTCTTCAAAGAGAGAGACAGAGGAGGGAAAAAGAGACTTATGAGTTTAGAAGGAACTAAACTACTTTCATGAAACATTGATAATAAAAAGAAAATAATGAAATATATACAAAACCGTATCAAGCTTCCAGGATGACAGTCATGTCACCGGAGGCACTGGGGAAGTCCCAGACAGGACTCAGTGATGGATGGGAACTGGATTCCGGATCTGCATTCAGGATCAGGATCAAAGGCAGACAAACAGACAGAGTCCTTCTCGAACGCCGGCCATTGAAGGAAGAGAGAGCTGACCCTTTGATCCCTCAGCTTTTATACTGAGCATGAGGCAGATGGGGTGGAATACCCTGTTGGTCAGTTTTGGGTCACCTGTCCTGTCCGCTCCTCCCCACAGTTGGGGCCCCTCTCTGCTTTTCCACTCTCGACCCTCCAACGGGGCAAATAACAAAGTTAGCTGGCCTTGGTTGTTATAGCAATAAGTATAAGCAAGGTCCTCTCTGCATACCATGCTTGACATCAACTATAACATTATCTGCACAATAATGTAGGACCTGGGCGTGCTGATTGACGAGAAGCCCAACATGGGCTGGCAATGTGTGATCGCAGCCCAGAAGGCCAACCGCATCCTGGGCTGCATCAAAAGAAGTGTGGCCAGCAGGTCAAGGGAGGTGATCCTGCCCCTTTACACCACTCTCTTTAGACCCCACCTGGAGTACTGCATCCAGCTCTGGAGTCCTCAACATAAGAAAGACATGGACCTGCTGGAGCCTGAGAGAGCTGGGGCTGTTCAGCCTGGAGAAGAGAAGGCTCTGGGGAGATCTTATTGCGGCCTTCCAGTACCTAAAGGGGGCCTACAGGAGAGCTGGGGAAGGACTTTTTAATAGGCCATGTAGTGATAGGACGAGGGGGAATGGCTATAAACTGGAAGAGGGCAGGTTTAGATTAAACATTAGGAAGAAATTTTTTACTTTCAGGGTTGTAAGGTACTGGAACAGGTTGCCCAGAGAGGTTGCTGAGGCCCCATCCCTGGAGGTGTTCAAGGCCAGGCTGGATGTGGCCTTGGGCAACCTGGTGTAGTGGGAGGTGTCCCTGCCTATGGCAGGGGGGTTGGAACTCAGTGGTCTTCAAGGTCCTTCCCAACCTAAACCATTCTATGATTCTATGATATTCCAATAAAATGCTTAGAGAGAACTTTGCAGGAGAACAAGGAAGAACTGTTTTACTTGCTAAGTTGAAATCATTAACGTGATTCATTTATTAACAGTGAGATATAATCCTAATTGTTGGTGTAGGTGTTTCTAGGATGAGTGCCTTACAAAATTCCTTATTAAAAAATTATTCATTTCATAAGTCATCCTAAGTGATAGAAGACTGAAGACAGAGAAGCAGGCTGTTCCTCTGTAGGCTAGTAAGGTCACAGATCTGTGCAATTTATAGTGCAGAACCAACAACAGCTGGGACCTGCATGAGAGCCAGGTTTTGATGAGAGCCAGTCACTAACCCAAATACAGATATACTTTCATAAACACTACACCATCCAGTTTTGACAACAAAATGCCATGAAGCTGACAGCTTTTCTATTGGCAATTGGGATTTTTATAGTCTGCTTACCATGAAGTTCATGATAAAAATGGTACTGCATTGATTCTGATCCCATCTGAACAGGATTACTCTTTTGCTCTGTTTTTTTATCATAGACTTACAATGGTCCAACATGAAAGTTCGTCCATTCATGGTCCAACAATGAAAGTCTTCAAAGGTGAATCCAGACTAGCATGTTAGTTTGGACTACTGTCCTGATTTGAGTGACACAGGAATAATTTCTATTCTAATACTTGGGAAAA
>NW_009646868.1:0-2480 GCF_000708025.1 Charadrius vociferus
GTGGGTGGTGATGAAGCTGCAACATGTTGCCCAAGGGTGGTTAGAAGAGAATTCAGGGCGTTGGGACAGTCAGTTAGGGAATCTGGGGTGCAGGTTATCTTTCCTTCTCTCCTTCAAGTTGTGGGCAGTGACACTGGAAGAAACAGATGCCCTCAATCTGTTAATACGTGGCTCTGTGGCTGGAGTCACCACCAAAATTTGGGGTTTTTTTTGACAATGGGATGGCCTACATGGCAGCAGGCATGCTGGTGTCAGATGGGGTTCAACTTTCCAAAGGGGAAAGAGGGTCTTTGCTCATGAGCTAGCAGGGCTCATTGACAGAGCTTTAAAGTAGGCTTGATGCGGGACGGGGAGTATTACCAGGCTTGCCCGTGACAAGCCAAGGGATGGCACCCCAAGGTTTGAGGGATGGGGTGCTAGCGAAGGCCCTCAGCCTGTTGCCTTGAGATGTGCTGGGTACACTGCAGCACTCTGAAAGTCTGATGGAGACAAGTCAGGAGCTGGAGAGCAGCAGAAAGGATTTGCAGCCACTCCAGCCAGTAAGTCAGCTTCAAGCATAAGTGCCTCTATGAAAATGTGCACAGCGTGGGGAACAAAGAAGAGGAGTTAGAAACTCCTGCGCGTGCCTCCAGGGCTATGATCTCATTGGCATCACAGAGATGTGGTGGGATGGCTCCTATGACTGGTGTGTTGAAATGGAAGGACACAGGCTCTTCAGGAAGGACAGGCAGGGGATGTCCTGAAGAAAAGGAGGGGTTATCACCCCCTATATCAATGACCAGGTGAAGTGCACAGAGCTCTGCGTGGGGCTGGATGAGGAGCCGAGCAAGAGCTTATCGGTCAGGCTTAAAGAGAGGGCAGGGAGAGGTGACATTACAGTGAGTGTCTGCTGCGGGCCACCTGACCAGGATGGCAGAGCAAATGAGGCCCTCTATGGACAGATAGGAGCGACATGGTGTTCACAGTCCCTGCGTCCTCACGGGATACTTCAAACACCCCGATATCTGTTGGAAGGACAACACATCAGGGCATAGGCAATCCAGGAAGTTCTCAAAATGTGTCAGTGACAACTTCCATCTCCATGTGGTAGAGGAGCCAACAAGGAGAGTAGCCATGCTTGACCTTGTCCTTACCAAGAAGGAGGAGCTAGTGGGGAAGGTAAAGCTCAAGGGCAGCCTTGGCTGCAGTGACCATGTAACGGTAGAGTTCAAGATACTTAGGAGAGTGAGGAGGGTTCACTGTAAGCTCACTTGCCCTGGACGTCAGGAGAGCAGGCTTTGGCCTCTTGGGGGATCTGCTTGGATGGGTTGCATGAGATAAAGCACTGGAGGGGAGAGGGGACCAAGGAAGCTGGTTAGTATTCAAGTCTGTTCATACCTTAGGAGATATAAGATCAGTTTAGCTATGTATGGGTGCAAAAACTTCTTTTGACTCATCCTGCTGATGTTTATGCACTGAGATTTTATTAATGAACCGGGAACAGTTTGTTCTTACATTCATATATAGACATTGCGACTGTTCCCTCAACACCCGCTCAGATATTGCCCAACATGGTTCATGCTAAGGCCTGATGTATGCTGGGAGCATCTCCATTAGGTCAAAGTGAGGGCACCATGTAAGTGTAATTTTATTTTTTTTTCTTAAAAGACATATTTGTATTTACTGAAGCAGTTCTCAGCATGCTTTGTTCTTGTCAATATTGACCTTGCTAATCATAATTTTTTCCACATTTTGCAATTTCGGAGTCACACAAAAATCCCAAAGTAACTGGCGAAAACGATAATCATGGTATTTGTGGGGAATGGTGCAGTTCTGGGACATGACTATAAATGTGTTCATATGTATCCTAGATACATAGAGCATACCATGCCTGAATGTCTGAATATGCTGCCCCAGCTTTTTATAATAGCCTGTTAGGATGTAGCAGTGTTCAGCAGTCTGGTGCCATAGATAGCAGTGCTGCAGTTTTTCAAAACAGTTGCTTTATATTCCCTCAGATGTTACTGGATACCAAATTCTTGAAGCCCATGTCGCAGACATTCATTGCCACCGAGAAGACAGTAAGCCTATCAGAGCATTGAGCTGATATTACCCAGGTCATGTTATGCTCAGAGCCACAGCAAGACATTTTGATGCCTTTATTTTTACAGTTTCCTCAGGAAGTCCAGCCTCCCAGCAAGCTCACTGCCAGGATTAGGTGATGAGGTCTTCCCCTCCAACTGCCCACGCTTAGTAGTCCTAGAGGTAAAATACTCAAGATGGAAAGTAGCAGAGCAGGGTTTTTTCCTCCCCTTGCTTGCTTTGGCTTTCACTTAACCACTGGTGTGTAACAGGATGTTGTGGGTCAGATTTTCTTCTAGAAATTCCTTCATTTTGTATTAAATACTTAACTATTTATTGATCAGACATAGAAACTGTCCCGTGTGAAAAGTCTAGGCTATAAATTTTTATTTTACAGCAGAAAACAAATTGCCATTAAT
>NW_009646869.1:0-7878 GCF_000708025.1 Charadrius vociferus
ATGTGCTTACAATGGTGGAAGCAATCATATACTCTATTATTCACCAGCCTCAGGGAAGATTGAGCAATACAATGGACTGTTAAAAACCACCCTAAAAGCTATAGGAGGTGGAATCTTTAAAGATTGGGACAAGCATTTAGAGCAATCCACCTGGTTAGTTAACACCAGGGGATCCATCAAACAAGCTGGTCCTGCTCAGTCAGACCTTTTACATACTGTAGAAGGGGATAAAGTCCCTGTGGTGCATGAAAGGAATTTGTTAGGGAAAACTGTTTGGGTTTTTCCTGCTTCAGGCAAAAGCAAACCCATTCATGGGACTGTTTTTGCCCAAGGACCTGGATGTACTTGGTAGGTGATGCTGAAGGATGGAGAAGTGCAATGTGTACCCCAAGGGAATTTAACCCTTGGTGAGAATACTCAATTCTGAGCTGTATGATGCTGATCGCTACATAATACTAACAGTGTTCAATAAGTGTTTTTCATAATAACACAGTGGTGATGAAACCTGAGCTAGCTTCATCAAGTGGCGTCCAGCAAGCGCTTCAAGATGAACATGCTACCCATGGGCACAAACCAGAATGAATTTCGTACTATCTTTCCTGCCCTGAGATGAGATCCTGCAGTCATGAACTAAATGGACTTAAACATTTGTATATAAACATAAACCGTAGATGAGTGACCTGCATGTATCGATATTATATATATAATCTATGTGTGTGTAGATTTGATAGATAAAAGTAATAGTAATCTGAGCAAGATGCAAATGGTATGGAATAAGGGGTGGAATGTCCTGGTTTGAGGTAAAACAGAACCAATTTTGTTCAGTAACTCTGCTTCTTAGCTGGGCCTCTCTAACTACTGAAATTAACAGCACATTGTGCAGACACTGTTCACTCTCTCAGGGTGATAAGACCTATGTTTATAGCTGATGCCCAGCCATGGTATGCAGAGAGACCCTTGCTTATACTTATTGCTATAACACCCAAGGCCAATCAACTTTGTTATTTGCCCTGTTGGAGGGTCGGAAGCGGAAAAGCGTAGAGGGGTCCCACCTGCGGGGAGGAGCGGACAGGACGGGTGACCCCAAACTGACCAACGAGGGTATTCCATCCCATCTGCCTCATGCTCAGTATAAAGGCTGAGGGATCAAAGGGTCAGCCCTCTTTCTTCAACAGATGGCATCTGAGGAGGACTCTGTTCATCTGCCTTTGATCCCAATCCTGAATGCAGATCTGGAATCCAGTTCCCATCCATCACTGAATCTAGTCTGGGACTTTCCCAGTGCCAGCCAGTGACGTGATTGTCACCCTTGGGAGCTTGATACAGTTTTGCATATATTGCATTATTTTCTTTTTATTTTATTATTGATATTTCATTAAAGTAGTTTAGTTCCTTCTAAACTCATAAGTCTCTCTCTCTCTCTCTCTCTCTCTCTCTCTCTCTCCTGCCTCTCTTTGGAGAGGTAGGGGAGAGCATCTGTCGTTCCACACAGAGGCCGGTTCAGCCCAAAACATGACATGCTATGTTATTGTTATTAGATAATTACTCTCACACACCACAGAGTTAGTGCCACGTTTGCCGAGTTGTCAGTATTTCATTCTGAACATCATACCAGCCACGTCTTTGGATGTAAAGACACTGTCACTTATATCAAAAATAGAATAGCCTTTTGTTGTCTCTGGATACTAATAAATGTTAAGTGAAATAACTGAGATAGGCCAGGAAGGTCTTGTAGTGCATGCTCAGAGATACATGGTGGCTGGTGCCTTTCTAGCATTCTTTCTCCTCTTTCTCCCTGATTTTGCTCTTGAGTTCTGCAACTGGGAATGTTGGTAGTTTTCCCTTCCTTTGCCACTTGCTAGTCCCATGTGCACACACCATGTTTGGTAGTGATTTGCTGTGGAGGTTTAGCCCTTTTATGCCTGTGGGATGTCTGATTTTCTAGGGCTTAACATTTTGGGGACAATATCTAATTAGGTCAGGTTTGTGCTCCCCTTACCACTCCGATTACTGTTTGCATTAGTGCTGTAACTACTCCATTGGTAGAGAAATAAAAGAAAGATGCCATGAAAGGGCATTCCAGCATGGCAGAAGCCAATGTTTTGCTTACTCCTTCCTCCGCGCTTTTTTTAACACTGCCCTTCAAAAACTTTTGCTCAAACATTCTCCTGATGGCTAGAAGTCCTCATTTTTAGTCTTAAAAATAATATATAATGAATAAAAAGATCACTTGCCCGCCAGCCATGAGCTGTTGTGAGTGCCTCCAGCACAGAGCATTGTATGGGGTGATCCATGTTCCCTTGCGCTGTGTGTCCCTAGGATGGCTCCTCTGTGGGGCCATGGCTCCAGCCTATGGGGAGGAAACCCAGAGCAGAGTTGCTACTTCTTAATGCGGTTTTTCAGCCTTGAGACTCAGTGCATCTTGAGGATTATTTATCTTATTCCCTCACCTTATTTTCTTGCACTTTAAAATGTAAGCTTTTGTTTCTTTTGTATTTCAGGCACTTCAAACAGGCATTTTCATTATGAAGCCTTCAGGGCATTAAAAGTCTATTTCATGGTAACAAGCAGGTTTTTTTCTTAGGATTTCCAACTGGAATTCTGTACATCTCCCCCCACCCTTGACATTAACAGTTCCAGTTTAATTATTACTGAGGGTACAAATATGCAGGTACATAGTTGTCCCCAATGGACGCTTGGCTGTCACTGCTTTTTCTTGACTGTGAAATTTAAAAACTCACATGGGAAAAAGTAGTCATACTTTCTTTAAGAAGTGTTGACAGTCTGAGGTTTAACCACTACAGCTACTTTGTAATGACTAAGTCTATCTTCTGTCATTTCAAATAATGGTCAAAACTCTGCTCTCAGTTATCTTTTGAAAACTCCCCAGATTTTACCAGGCTTACGTTGCTTTAGGAGAGAGCAGGCTTTCCCCCGTGTTTTCTTGCACGACTCCCATCTGGATAAAATCTATAAAGATATTGAAGACAGAATATCAACAGAACTAATGGGAAATGGAAGCAGAATAAAATCTAACAGGGAATACTTGACACAGATCAGTCTTTTGCTTTACTATAATTTTATAACACAGCACTGTAAATTCACTGGCATTGATTGAGCTACTCCAGAGTCACACCATGAAACCTGCGGATGTCACCTGGCCTCTCCAAGAACAGGTCAACAGAAGAGAAAGATAGCTTTTTTTTGTGCTGAATCTGAGTAATAGCTTCTCTTAACTGCCATTAAGGATTGCAGGAAGGACAATAGACAAGAGATGATAGAAAGAATAGGGGTAAACCTAATTTAGAACCAAAGGAGTTGCAAGAAGATTTAGCTGAACAGTGCCTGGTGCTTTCACTGCGGGGATTCAGAGGGACTGAATCAGACTTGTGGGACTGATTACAGATAATAATGTTACATGGATGTGGAGAGCACCTCCTTATCAAAATATGGGAGAAGGAAGACTGCTTTAAGCGAAAAGATTTAATTTGTGGAAGCAATGCAAGCAAGTGGAAAATATAAAGAAGTGAGGAAAATGAGAAATCAGAGAAATATTTCATCTGAAAAAATATCACTGAGATTAGACCAAGAGACAAAGGCTCTGGATATCTGCGGTCCCTCCCCAGACTTTCTGAAGTCAGGAGAGGTGTACATCAAGTCAGTTTGGCCATGGGACTTCAGGTCTTGCAGGTCCCTTAGTCTGAGTTCACCAGTGAACCAGGTAAAATACAAAACCACACAAACCCCCATGAACAAACCAACCCAACACCCTCCCCTGCCAATAATGTGACACTTCTGTGTTGCTACAGGATAGACTGTAAGGTCTTCAGGGCAGAAACTTTATTGTGGTTTGTTCATCATGTAGTTACTGATATTGCAAGGTAAGTAATAATAAAAATCTCCCTCATATCAAGAAGAAAACCTTCAATGGCAAAGGCTTCTAGAAGGAAGTGCCACTGAAGAGTATATCAAACTTTATAAGCAGATACTGCAGATGAGCTTTTAATTAAAAGGAGAATAAAGAGAAACAACAGAAGAAAGCTAATCAAAGGAGAAAGAAAAAGTAGAGAGGCCTGCTTGATATTTATTTTGGTTGTTTGTTGTTTGGTTTTTTTAATGCTGCTTTTTATTGTTTATGAAGCAAGTGCCTAAACAAGCACTACTGGTCTTGCCAGTAACACTTGCCTTCAGTCACTTTGTTGCTCAGGGAACATGTCAGATTTTCAGCACATTTAGCCTTGCAATTTACGTCACAAATCACAGCTACAGAGTGGTACAACCAAGCCAATATTACTAGAAATGAAATGCTGAAGAAATGAAATTTCTTCAGTGGTGTTTCCAGGTATTCTGAGTTTAGGGTAATCTTTTCATTGATTTGGCTCAGCAGAGAGATAATTTGTAAAAACAGTATTCCTGTAAGATTAAATAATAAAGATCACCAGTGACAGTTAAAGAATACAACATTTGTGCCTTTGTGGGTCCTGGTGTAAGTTTGCATCAAAAGAATACTTTTCAGAATACAAGCACACAATATTAAAAAGGCAGACAACAGGAGATGGGTGTAAAAGACAAAAAATCTGAAGCCCTCAATGTAAATTCACAAACCGGTGTTTGAACTAAGATGAAATGTCCTCTTCTAAATGAAATGCCTTTAGTCAAGGTATTTCTTGCTATAAATATTTTACCTTGGATAGCAATGATAAGCTTTATTTTTAAGGCATTGTCATGGTTTGGCCTCAGCCAGCAACAAAGAACCACACAGTCGCTCGCACAACTCCCACAGCCGTGGAAAAAGGAATCGTCAGGGCAAAACTCGTGGGTTAAAATAATGCAATTTAACAGAACAGAACACAGAAAAGATGAAAACGCAATTACAGTACCGCCACGATGTGCACCACCCGGACCCGGACCCGGACCCGGACCCGGACCCGGACCTGGACCCCCGCAGCCCACCCCCAAGTGGCGACTACTCTCCTCACCCCGGCTAGCTCTTCTTATAGCCCGGGCATGGGTCACGTGGTATGGAATACCTGCCCCCTGCCGGCTCCTGGGGAAATTAACCCCATCCCTGCCGAAACCAGGACAGGCATTTACAGTGACCTTCAGGGCAGACAGTGGAAAGAAATGGTTGCACTGAATGAAATGTTGTTGCTGAATTCCAGTTCTGGGATACAGTCAGCTCATGTAGCTGTCTCTAGATAATCCAACAGCTAGAAAACAAGGCTATGGGAATACATCATTTTTTACCCAATGAGAATTTAATTCCATATGTTTTGCACAGGTTAAAGAGCTAAAGGAATAAGAAAATGAGAAAGGAAATTTATTTTCTTCCTCATGTGTGAGAACTGCAAGTAATTCTTATCAACTTTAGCAGGGGTCAAATGCACATGGTCTCACAAAAGAGTAACAGCCATAGACAAAAATATCCCTGAACTACAGTGGTACTGTAATAAGATTGAGACATTCAGAAACAGACACTTGACTCAACTCTTGTCTTACTAAAGCTGAGATTTCCACACTCCAAAGTCACCTTTAGGAATTCCACTATTTAAAATTTGATTTGGAAGGCAGTGGGAGACAAAGGTGATGAGTGACAATGTAAAGCCTCCAGGCAGCTAAACACATGCATACCAAGGAGAAGAGCTGAGTGAAGGTCCAATGCTTTTGAAAATCCACCTGAATGCTTCCAATGCCTTCTAAAGAATAAGGATTTTTCCCTCCCTCACAGTATGACATAATAACTTAGTAGCAGAAAAATAAATGTTTGTTTGTGAGCATGGTATGATTTTGATGTTGCATGAAAGCTTGCACAGTGTTAGGCACTTTCTTTATTTTAAAATACTCATGTTTTGAAAGAAGTGCAGGTTACTATAAGAGAACTGTGGTAATAATGTCATGGTGTTTCTCAGCACATTTCAAAATATGATCAAGAAGTCAGCAAAACACAACATCCTTTGTGTGTCACTGCTTCAGAAAGCAACCATGTTGGGCAATGGAGGACCTGTCAGGCAATGAGGGCTCTGGGCCAGGCAGGTCCAATCCACGGTTCTGACAGCAGCAACAAGAATGTGGAGAGTACAGGTAGCAGATACATCTGGAAATGCATTTGTAAAGGTACTTTGAAAGTACAAATACATCACCTGCGTGCAGTACTTTATGCTTAAAATGGAGGAGCATAAAGGGTAGGACTTCAGCAGAAGGCTAGCTCTAGAAACTGCTCGTTTAGTTCTTCAGTCTCCCTGCTGCTGGCTGCCACCTCATTGAACATGCAATTTCTGCTGGGGTTGTGGTTTTCTCCTCCAGATGCCTTCAATTCTCCTTGAACCCTCGTTCTGCCCTTCCTGCCTCTGACTGAGGTCTGTAACAACCACATCACAGAGATAAACACCTCACCCCCTACCTGCATCTCTTTGTTCCTTCTGATGTTGAATATGCTCCACATCTGAAGTTCTCACTGACCCTCCTTTCTGTGGCGCTGTCTTCTCTTGTGTCTATTCCTCTTCCCTAGCACCACATTAAGATTTCTTTTAGGTATACCCTCTTTTCCCTTCTGGGGAACAGTCCTTGGCCCCTGACTACTCTCGCTCTATGACCCTTCTTTCAATGATATCATCTGCCTAATATGCTTCAACTACTGTATTTAACCTGAAACCCCAATTCTTTTAAACTGCTCTGTTACCCATGAGTAGTCTCCTTTGATCAAAAAACTTCTGACTTATCTTCTTTGGATATCTGATCATTAGCTTAAACTTAACTTGGCCAAAACTGAGCTCCTTTCAATCCCTCTCCAACTCAGAATCACAGAATTTTCAGAGTTGGAAGGGACCTCTAGAGATCATCTAGTCCAACTCCCCTGCTAAAGCAGGATTGCCTGGAGCACGTTACTCAGGACTGCATCCAGTCCTGATTTTTGAAAATCTCCAGAGAAGGAGACTCCACAACCTCCCTGGGCAGCCTATTCCAGTGCTCTGTCACCCTAACTGTAAAGAAGTTTTTCCATGTATTTGAACGGAACTTCCTATGTTCCAACTTGTGCCCATTGCCCCTTGTCCTGTCACTGGGAACCACCGAGAAGCAGCTACCCGCCTCCGAAGCTGATCACGCCTCAGACACTCCTCTCCAGGCATGCGTGGAAGCCTTACTCCAGACAGGTGGAGATTGGCACCTTTCCATGGGACAGAGGTGGAGTGGAGGTGGGTCCAAGGAGGAGCAAGGTGTGCTACCTGACATAAAAGATGGTTCCTCAACAACCGATCCCCGAAGATCTTCCCCACTGAAAGACCACGACAGTCGATGAAGGAGCAGCAGAACGCCTTCTGGATTCGGGACCATTGGGACACCTGTGGACCCGTGGTGGTAGCTATAATCCTCTTTCCCCCCCTTTTTACTTCATCTTTCCTATTCTTCTTTCTTTCTATCGCAAGCTGCTTTATGGGCAAAACCAATAAAGTGATTGTGTGTTGAAAGCATAACTCCCTGGGCCTGATGCCATTTCTTTTTGCACTTTGAGATCACAGCTGAAACAAACCATCACACATCCACCGAGGAGTGGACCATGACACCACCCCACCACCTCTCTTTCCTTGCCTATCCCTTTTGAAAAGCTGGTAGCCATCAATCACAGCACTCCACTTGTGTGTGTCTTCCCACCATGTCTCTGTTACGGCAACTATATCATAGTTTCCTTGCTGTGCAATGGCCTCCAGCTCCTCCTGTTTATTCCCCATGCTGTGTGCATTTAGTGTAGATGCACTTCAGCTGGGCTAATTGTCCTGCCACTTTCTTGGGGGGACAAGCCTTAATTCGCACCTGATCATGCTCACACACTTCTGTAGTTACCAAATTATCACTACCCCTCCTGTCTTTGCTGCCACACAA